>NC_037539.1:22902909-22903995 GCF_001531365.2 Cynara cardunculus var. scolymus | reverse complement strand
CTGCTCTAGAGATGTCCCGACTGACGACCCTGCAAAACCAGCGAGCCTCAAGAATCTTGCCAAATACTCTGTTACAGACTCATCATCTCGTTGGCGAATTGTGGCATACTCTCTCACAAATGCATTCTTATCCGCAGCTGAGAAATACTGCTGATAGAACGCCTCACGGAACCCCATCCACGAAAGGGCATCAACGTATTCTTTTCCTTTAGCTTGTTTGATCGCGTCCCACCATCTTTGAGCATCTCCTTCCAATTTGTATGCCGCTAACTTAACCTTATACGGTTCCGGACACCCTAAAACCTCAAAAATCTTCTGTATGTATGAGACCCAGTTTTCTGCATCCACGGGAGTCGGTGCCGAACTGAAGGATTGAGGCTTCTGTTTCTGAAACCTCTCAAGCCACAAATGGATGGCCCCATCTGGTGTTTCCCCACTAGTGTCTCTGGCTTGGTTTGGGTTACTACCCCTTAATGTCTCCATGATTGATGGAGGTCCTCCGGTAGAGTGCTGCTGAGCTGCCTCGACTACTTGGGCCACGATGCTGGGCAGTAAGGTAGAGACTACCTGATTCATAGCTGCTAGAATAGATGGGTCCACTTCACCCTCATTAGCATCCAGATGAGAAGGCTCAGGGCCTCCGGCTGAAGTACGGTTACGCCTACTAGCCACACGTTGAGATCGACGAGCCATCCTAAATTGAAAGGACAAAAATTACTACGCATAGGGAATAAAGAGAAATAACAAAACTAATTTAAATAAGTTCCAAACCCCAATTCTACCCACACTCACAGGTCAAACCTACTTGTCTTTCTACAAGATTGAACCTAGGCTCTGATACCATAATTGTAACACCCCCATTCCGAAAGAAAGGAGGTTGCTTCAAACGTAACGGAGCCGCTATATAAAACCTCAAAAAAATAGTCCCCAATACCAAATAAACTCTTCCAATAATGAAATTGAATACAACTCTAAATAAGATATAAAGGTTTCCAAACAAACCATTTCCAAAATCCTCCAACAACCGAGGAAAATCCAAAAACAACCAAAGAAATCTAATCTAATAGCCAAAAGAAAAAGATTCTA
>NC_037539.1:22889130-22902019 GCF_001531365.2 Cynara cardunculus var. scolymus | reverse complement strand
TAAACGAGCTAACTGAACAAAAAGGTTTAGGAATCCGTACCTTAAACTTCACAAAACTTATCGATTCCAAAGTTTATTCCTTTATATTTGCCCTAAACAAACACCCAAACTTACTATTAATCCTAATTGATAACTTAATGGCAAAACGAAACTAAATCCCCTAACGACTAATAAAGTAACTAAACTCAACTAAATCCTATCAATATATATATATATACATATATATATACACATATATATATACATATATATATACATATATATCCATACTATGCACCAACATTAAGCACATATAGGATTAAATTCGAGAGAAAAATAGAAGAATTTTGGGGTTTTAAAGACGATTTTGACAAACCCTAATTGCTGCCATTATTATTGACCGAATCGGTGACTTTCGAGTCACTGGAACAACTCAAATCTAACTTAAACAATCCCAAAATTTATAAACCAACTACTAAATGTATAGATTCGAGAAAGGGACAAAAACTTACCTCAAACCGACAAGAAATCGATGGAACCTTGCTTGCTTTTGGCCRTCGGGTTCCCTTCTAGGTTATCAATGGACTCTTCCAAGCTCTTAGGGTTTCTCTCTAACGATTATTACAATTAGATGAATTAGGGTTAGGGAGGAGGAATTAGGGTTAAAAAAATTAGGGTTAGGTTTAAATAAGGACTCGGTTTAGGCTAATATAAGAATAAAATAAAATAAAAACCCTAATTAAACCCTAATCTAAATACAAAAGCCCAAGCCCAAGCCCATCATCCAAATTGCAATGTTAAAGCGAGTTATGCAGAACTAACCCCTCAAGTTTGGTAAACTTCTTAAACCAACCCAAACTTCAATATATATATATATATATATATATACACACACATACATATCTGACGGGTATTATAGTTATCTTCTAATTAGTCTTTTAGTATAAATAGGTGATTAGGGTTATTATAATCAATGTCATTTTTACGTTTTTATAATGAATAAAGTGAATTTATTAGCACTCAAGATTGTTCTTTGAATGTTCATACATTGTTCTTGAGTGTTCATCATTTTGTTCATTAAAACACTATAATTTGGTTATTCTTAACTMGATTATTAATGTTATTGAGAGATCTGGGATCAACAATCTCCAGTCTTCTAGGTAGTATGTTCAACCAGGAGTATTCACATTTCTGCTTTACTTGGATATCTCTGATTGAACACTTGATGAATCTCTTAAGTGCTATAAACCAGAGGGGTGATGGAGATGCTTTGTTCATCGCACCTATGGACCATTTATTGCAACTTTGGTTTGCCTTCAAGCACTTAGATCTTTTCCAACTCTTCTTCCATCGGTCCTCTGGACTTCCATACTTGTACATTTTTCATTACTTTTACAATAAGAATTATGGGGTCTAACAATCTCCCCCTAAGTAATGAAAAATAAACAATAACTAATCTATGAAACATAAATGAATTGTAATGAACACAGACTAAGCTAGTAGAAACATCCTTTTGCAAAAATATTTCATTTTCTGAAAATGGATTGTTTCATACAATATAGAAGTAAATAAGGGCAAAGAAAATTTACATCTCAATCATGGTCTCCATTGTATATTCTCCAAAAGTGTATCATTAGTCCTTTGTAATGGATGACTGTGGAGATCCCATGAATCAACTTTTGTCCCTCTTTCCTCGGTACCTGCTCTCTGCCCAATCTCTCTCGTATAACCTTCTGAAACCATTCAAGTGTATGTGTCGAATACTTGAAGGCCTCAATCAATCTGAAGAATTTTTTTCCTTGTACTCGTTCTTGAAGACCAAGCCAAGTTCTGGTTGAGTTAAGACTGATGCAGAGCACTTCTCCTGTAGTATAGGAAAGTCTTCATTTGGAGCCATGTAGGAGAGTCTGTCGATGCCAAGTTCCAAAGCTATTTGGAAATCGTTCTTTGCTTTGAATTTTACAAGTGTCCCCATCACCTCTACGATCGCTCACTGCTCCATCCCATATCATATCCCATGATCCTTAGGCTGAATAGTGTGGCCATATAAGTCCATCAAGTCCCATAGATTGAGATTGATAAGTTTATTGTCATTGAAGAAGCATATCATCTCGTGTGCGCGTTCCACAGTATACTTGATGTACTTGATGGCTCTATTCGCAAGCGTCGACATCTTGATATCATGGATCGTTTTGATTCTACCATTTGAAAAGATAGCTTGTGGCAGTTATGTCGTCTGCCTCATGAATCTGTGTCGGATCAAGTCTATGGATTCTAGTGATAGGTTGGGAGGATTGAGAACTATCTGCTTGTCGCGATCAAGGTAGAGATATTGATGGATATTCTCAATCATGACGGGTTCTCTTGGAGGCACCTCTGAATGTCTCCTTAGGGTCTCCATTTGTGCTATGATTTCCTTCACTCTATCGATAGATGGAGGCTGCCTAGAGGAAGAGGGAATGTCTGCAAGCACTGTTTAGGTAGGTTGGATTGTTGGTGGTTTTGGTTGGCTAGTAGGTGGTTCTGGTTGAGGATGTGTGGATTCTGGTTGTGTTCGTGATTTAGGTGGTATTGGTGATGGAGTAAAGGGAATGGGTGGTACTTGTGAGGTTGAGGGTGGTTGTTCAGGAGGTGATGAAGAACTCACCAGAATTGGTGAGGACTTATCAGTTGGTGGTGATGGGTTGTTGATGATGGATCGAAAGTGGATAGAGATATTTCAGACAATGGTATAGTTTGGGTAGCTGGGGTGACAGTGCCTGCAGTTGGATGAGATGAAGATACAAAAAAAAATAAAGGGAACCTGTAAATTTTGTACCTTATGTTCATCATCAGAGGGCTGAGCCTCTAGTTCCCTCGCCTCTGTTCCAGCCGTTGTTTGTGGAGTTGGTATTTGGACTGATGGAGGTGGTGATGCAGCTGTTTCCATCAGGGTGTTGGATGGATTCTCCCCCTTAGATAAAAACATTCCTTAGTAATATCATCATGACTTTCGAGGTCATGCGCGGTAGCAATACCAAACCAAATACAAGAGATTTTTACTAGTCAAGTGGTAAGGTAGGGCGCAGAAGTGCTTCTAGATCTCATGGAATAAGGCAGAATTTAGAACAAAACTTTCCACCTCGTCCCGAGCCTCGTTTGCTAAGCAGGCCCATAGTTCAAGTCTCTGGGTCTGAGGAAGGGGAAGGATTCCGAGACCAAGACCTCATAACTTCCGCTCGTTGCATAAAACATGAGACCTTCGTCGACATCATACAAGAACTGAAATGCAGTCTTTTGATCCTAGATCTCTCAATAACACTAATAATCGAGTTAGAAATAACCAAATTATAGTGTTTTAATGAACAAAGTGATGAACACTCAAGAATAAATTATGAACATCAAAGAACAATCTTGAGTGTCAAAAGTTTCACTTTATTAATAAGAAAAACGTAAAAGCGACATTTAATACAATAGGCCTAATCACATATTTATACTAGTAAGCTAAATAGAAGATAACTATCTAGTGAGACTATTTAGCTAATCTTCTATTAACAGATAATGTTTATCTAAACTATTGATAAGCTATAATATTAACATAAACTTGAAATCCAGTTGTCGGCTTGTCATCTCCAGCTGTCGACTTGTCATCTCTAGCTATCTTTCAGGAGATGATGAATCAACCTTATCTTCATATCTTCATCGTATGCCTCTGGTTGAATTGCTGAAGAAAACTCTAAGTGTTGTTGACCAAAGGGGTGATGAAGATACTCTTTCCATCGCATCTCTGGTTGTTCATCGACCCTCTGGTTGTTCTCCAGACTTAGTCAATTCTGCCTTGATGTCTTCATCGGTCTTCTGGTTCTTCATCACTTATTGTTTTTCATTACTTTTACACTTTATGGATTATGGGGTCTAACAATCTCCCCCTAAGTAATGAAAGAACATAAACTAATCTATGAACAGAATTGAAGAATAGAGACTAATCTAAAGAAAAATATCAAATTCCAAATTCCCATTGGATGATGAATTCTTACAATATCGGAAACAAAAGACATCATTTCAAGGCAAAAATTCACAACTCATCATGATCTACCTTGAGATATATCCCATAAGCGCAGAAGTAGTCTTCGATAGCCGATGAGTGTTGATATCTCATGAATGAGTTGATTCCCATCTTCTCTTGGCACATGAGATCTACCAAGTCTTTCTCTGATGACCTTCTAAAACCACTCAAGTGTATCGGTTGAATACTTGAAGGCTTCAGTCAATCTGAAGAATTTCTTTATCTCGAACTCATTCTTTAAGACAAGTCCAAGCTCGGGTTGAGTTAAGACAGAGGCTGATCTTTTCTTCTGCAGGCCAGGGAAGTCTTCATTTGGTGGAGCACATGAGAGTCTTTTGATGCCTAAGCGAAGAGCAATGTCAAAATCACTCTTGGCTCGATGCTTTACCAGGGTCTCCATTGTCTTCACAACCGCTCCGTTCGCCATCCCAAATTTGATGCCATGATCATGTTGCTGAGCCGTATATGCATAAAGTTCGATCAAGTCATAGGGATTAAGGTTGATCAGGTCATTGTTATTGAACACGCTGATTTGACCATGTGCTCTTTCCACTATGTACTCGATGTATCTTATGGCTCTGTTGGCGAAGGTCCTCATTTTTAGGTCTATAACCCTTCTTATCCCAACATTGGAGAAGACAGGCTGTGGTACTTGGGTGGTCTGTCTAATAAACCTATGGTGTAGGAGGTCCATGGATTATGGCGATAGAACCAGAGGATTGAGGATCAAACTTTCATCGCGGTCGTGATACAAGTATTAATGGATATTTTCCATCATCATGGGTTCCCTGGGTGGCAGCTCTGGACGTCTCCGCAGCGACTCCATGTTCTGAATAATTTCATCGGCTAGGCTATACGGAGGTTGCCTTGATGAAGAGGGAATATCCGCTTGCATCATGGTTGGTTAGGTTGAGGGTTGTGTATGGGTTGGTGAAGGTATGGTTTCTTGTTAGGTTGGTTCAGCTTGGGGTGGTTCTGGTTCATTGGGTTCAGGATGGGTGGTTTCTGGTTCATTGGGTTCAGGATGGGTGGTTTCTGGTTCATTGGGTTCAGGATGGGTGGTTTTTGGTTCATGGGGTTCTGTTTGGGTTTGAGATTTTTGGGGTGAGGAAGGTTGGATTATTGTTGGTTGTGGTTGTATGGGTAAGGTGGTGAAGGGTTCTGTGATGCGAGGGGTTGGTGAAGGAGTTAAGGGTAGGTTTGGTGTTGGTGATGAAGTAAAAGGTGGGGTGGATGGATTTTCATCGGTTGAGGAACTCAATACGATGGGTTCTTGGGTAGTAGCAAAGGGAACATGTACATTTTGTACATCTTCAAAGGGCTGATCCTCTGGTTCCCTTGCTTGGGTTCCTTCAGTTGTGGGTGGTGGTTGTTCTTGTGTTTGTGGTGGTGGTGGTGGTGCAGCGGATTCCATTTGCTGGGCAACCACGGCCTGATCCTCCCCCTCATGAGGTCCAAGACCTTGATCATCGGGGTCTGGGTCCTCATGTTGTGGCCTCTTTTGCGGGCGGCTGCTGGAGCACGAGGCTCTGCTCCTCTTCTTCTTTTTCTCCTTCCTGAAGGACGCAAGATACGCCTTCAGGGATTCTTGTCTTCGGCTCTCCTCCATTGTGTGAAGGAGAGAGATGGTGCGTCTTTGTTCATCAGCAAGGTTATAGGAGAGAAACCTGATCAGATGAATAGCACGATGAACGAATTTTGCACTTATCTCATTGAAGGATGAGACAAGTGCCTTGGATAGAGCCCTCAGATTGGCTCTGGTAGCGAACTCCGTGCTTGATGATGAAGCTTGTGGTGGCACGGAGGTGGTGGTGGATGTAGATGGAGGAATGAGAAGGTTGGTGATGAGATTTCTCACCTCTGCAGTGAATGAGGAGAAGGCTTCATCGAAGGATGGGACTGCAGAGGGAGGTGGGGGTGGAGGAGGCTGGGAGATTTGGGTTAGTATTGTGGCGGGGAGTTGGTGAGGGTGGTTTGTATGGTGGCCATTTGGTGGGTAAGGGAGGCAAGGGTTTCATCGATTGATAAAGTGGATTGAGGTGGGGCTTGTTGAGGAATTTGGGAGATGATGGTTGTTGGTAGGGTGTTAAGGTTTTGAAGGATGGTGTTTAGCTGGGTGGTTATGTAGGTAAGGTTCTCATCGGCCTCAGTTGCCTGGGCCGTGAGGGTGGCGATAGAGTGGATGAGGATTTGGTTTCTTTGGGTGGCAAGGGAGGAAGCGGTGTTGTGGTGTTGGGTGATGGTTTGCTAGAGCATTTGGAGACGTGTTGTATTGTCTCGGGTTTGGGTTTCAAGTTGGGAGAGGTGTCGTTGAAGGATGGCAAGGGATTGTTGAAGGTCGGTGTTATCGGTTGAGGGTGGGTTGTCAACAATCCCTTGAATGATGAGTTTAAGGTCTTCCAAGGACCGCAAAACTGAGTCGACAAAAGCTTGAAACTCGGCCTTTGTGACCAGATCGGCAATGGGGGTAACCCTTGCAGCAACGGATGCTGCAGGTTGAGCTTCTGCTCCTGAGGCGCCTTCATGGCCTTGTGAGAAAGTAGGCTGTGAAGGGCTTCCATCATGTCCTTGATAGCCCTCAAGTAAGGAGCTATCTCGTGATGTTGCTGCATCGGCTTCCTCTTCCTCGGCTTCAGAGACCGGGTAAGTGAAGCGAATGTGTGTCCCCTTCGGTAGATCAAATATCGAAGGGGGGTGTGTAGGAAAGGAAGATCGCTTTGAACGATCTTGGGGTGTATCAATGTCAGAAGCAACACATGCTTATGTGTGTGTGATAGGTTGTGTCGAGCCTTGAGGTGAAGAGGCTCTTATTTCTTCATCACCTCTCTATTGGGAGAGGGTGATGGCATATGGGGTACCTCAGCTAATTCATCTCCAGAGGCCCGAAGAATGGCCTCTGGATGGCTGGCTTGGGTAGGGATTGGACTGGGTCGTCCTTGTTCAATACCCCTTTGGCTTTGATCGCCATGGGTAGATATGGTGGTTGCCCTTTGGGAAGTGGGTGGAGGAATTGTTTGAGTAGGGTCGGGAGAGGCACGATGAGTGTCATCATCATCATCTTCATCATCCGATGAAGATGCCTCTTGTGCTCCCTCGCTTGGTTCTAGGGACGGCCCTGTCACTTTGGGGTAGCTACCCTCGGTTCCTAGGACAGCATAGAGCGTTCATAGGTTCGGCAGATCTCAGATGTCGATGGAATGACATTGAGCATGGCCCTTGAGAGTGGGCGGTTGATGGTGTAACCCTCCTTCTATACGGTGGGTCGATGGCCTTGCATTTTGTAGACGGGAGTGAATGGCTCTTCAGCCGGTAGACCATGTTTTCTCATTGCATCCCCTATGAAGAGGGGTAGGAAACGAGGAAATAGAACAACAGATAAGGGCTTGCTAGCGGCTAGGAGTTTGCATTTCTTGACTACCGCCGAGTGGATCTCATTCTAGATGAAAAAGGCGTTGTCAAGGTTGAGGTTGAAGAACAGCCCGTACATGATCGTCATGATATTGATGTTTCCTTGGTCCAATGACCCTAGCTTGCATGTGAGGGCCCTGCTCAGKATTGAGAAGAACATGTTCCACATTGGCGGGAGGAATTGGCATTTGAAGTAGGAGACGTTGCGTAGGTCACGATTGTAACCTAGCATTTTAATGAAGTGTAGTATGTCGTCGGTGATGGGTGGTTCGTCATAATCGGCAATGTCAAGCTCTCAACGAGTGGGAATGTACAAAACTCGAGAAACTTTAGCCCGCGAAATTTTGAGCGAGCAGATCATATCGTTTGGAGCATCCATGTCTCCAATTATTCCATGGCTGTCGGGGTGGAATTCACAGTTTTGCCAGTATTGTTGGACATACTTTAGTGGTATGTCGGTGTCAGCAAGGGTCAGGGCTGATAGTATAATGCAGTTCTTGAAGAACTCAATTATGACGGCAAACCTGTCGTCGAATAGTGTGTTTTGCAGTTCAATGGCGTGGTTGTTTGGCTTCATTGGAAGGAAAACGATGGCGCGGCTATCGGCGCTGGTGGATTGAACTCGACCGTCATTGTTGTTTGACTCGTGGGAGGTGGAGGAGGCCATTGCTTAGGAGGTTGCAGGAAGAATCGTTCGTCAAAAGCTATTTGCAGGTTTAAGGAGGCGTAAAGAGGAAATGGAGGTAGAAGAAAGGTATTTATAGGTGGGGAGGANGGTAGGGTGTGGGGGTGGGGTGGGGGTGGGAATGGCAAAACGGTTTCTTGATTATTATTTTGAAATAATCATGAAAAAGTAGAGGTGTTTGGGTAATAGACGATTTGATTTGGAGATCGTGAGTTGTCTTGATTGTACATGCCATTAATGTTGAAGGACACGTGTCAAGGCGGGGTTAGGGAAGCGAAAATTGAAAGGGTTTATAGGGAACAGGCTGTATAAGGTGTCAGGCACGTGTGAGGATGACGTATGGATATTTGAAATAAGAAGTTATTCCAAATAATATCTCGTTAAGAATTGATCCAAAAACGATTTTAAAAAAAAAATCCATCTAATTGTAAGATTAATAAAAATTACGAAGTTTTGGTCTTCTAAAAACCCATGTTGTATAGTTTTTAGTCACAAAAGCTGCAATTTTATATAATCTTAAAAAAAAATTCCAATTAAGATGGGTTTGATGAAAATGATTGTCTTGTAACCAAAGGAGTTTTGGTTGAACAAAACTCATTTTATGGGAACCAGAGGTGGTCTGGTTGGATATCGATGAAGGAATTCATCGATGGAATGTTGGATTGCATGATTAAGAAGCCTTGGATGACAAACCATAGGCTCTGTTTAAGCATGTTCAATCCATTATGTAGGTCCATAGGGGCTCTGGTTTGATACCTGGTTTATTATGTAGCATTTAGATGGCCAGAGGCTTTGGATAGTGGAACCAGAGGCTCTGGTATGATAAATGCATATGTATGCAATGGATATCATGATGAATGAATAGCTCCCCCTTAAATGATGCATGTATATTGGTTGAGTTTTAAAAACTCCCCCTAGAACCAATAATAAGGATAATTGTGGTGACCAGAGGCTCTGGTTGTGAATGATGATGGAATGATGTAAGAAATATGGCTAAATATGCAAATGGATTTCCATATGAATGGGTCTTTGAGACCAGACGGCTCTGGTTCCAAAAACAATGAATCCAGAGGCTCTGGTTATAAAGGCGAGGAAAAAGATGTATGAGAAAATGAGTAAGTGTATRGGAAAGAGTATAATGGTTGAGCCTTTGAGACCAGAGGGGCTCTGGTTTCAAAGGCTTTGAATCTAGAGGCTCTGGTCTTTGGAACCAGAGGCTCTGGTTCCAAAGACAATGAAATGAAGTATGAAAAATATGATTAAGTGCATGAGAGAAAAAGGGGGGGGGGCTCTTTGGGTCCAGAGGAGCTCTGGTTACAAAGAGTATAAATCCAGAGGCTCTGGTCTTTAGAACTAGAGGCTCTGGTGGTTTTAGAGATGAAAAGAAAGAAAAAAGGGAATTTGAGCATGCCAAGTCTTATTTGGAAACCAGAGGTCTCTGGTTGCAAAGGACTTGGAAACTAGAGGCTTTGGTCTTTAGAACCAGAGGCTCTGGTCTCAAGGGATGAGAATCCAGAGGCTCTGGTATATAGAACCAAAGGCTTTGGTTGCGAAGGCAATACTTAGTGAATAAAAGCTAAGTATTTGCTTCGGACCAGAGGTCTCTGGATCCAAAGGCGATGAAAAACTTTAAGCCATATTAAAAGATTTCTTCATGGCTAGAGGCTCTGGTCTTTAGAACCAGAGATGCTGGTTTGGAGTACTTCATGATTATGGCTGACTTCTTTGTATCACTTGTAGGCATAACCATGAGATATTGAGAATCTTTGATTTAAGTATATATTGCCTTTAAGTGGTGAGATTCAACATACCCATCTTGCTGACTTGGAAAAAAAATCTTTTCTCATCAAGAGCTTTTGTGAAAATGTCAGCAAGTTGAATCTTAGTGGGAACAAAATACATTTCTATATTTCCTTTTTCAATATTGTCTTTCAGAAAATGGTACCTTACATCGATGTGCTTGGAATGCTGCACTGGGTTTGCAGAGATTGCTATGGCACTCTTGGAGTCACAGAGGATGGGGACTTTGTCATACTGGAATCCATAGTCCTTAAGCTGAGTCTTCATCCAGAGAACTTGTGAACAACAACTAGCAGCAGCAACATACTCTSCTTCTGCTGTGGATGTTGAGACACAATTTTGTTTTCTGGATGTCCAACTTACCAGCTTGTCCCCCAAGAGTTGACAGCTTCCAGACGTGCTCTTTCTATCAAGTTTGCAACCTGCATGATCTGCATCTTATAGGCTATTAGATCAAAGCCAGAGTTCTTTGGATACTAGAGACCCAATGATGGAGTTCCCTTGAGGTATCTAAAGATCCTCTTGACTGCAGAAAGATGCGATTCTTTAGGATTTGATTGATATCTTGCATAAAGACATGTGGCAAACATAATGTCTGGTCTACTAGCAGTTATATACAGGAGTGATCCAATCATGCCTCTGTAGGTTGTTACATCCATAGGTTTTCCTTATGGATCAGCAAATAACTTAGCGCCTGTAGCCATAGGTGTTCTCATTGATGATGAATTTGAGAGAGAATATTTCTTCAGAAGGTCAGTCACATATTTGGAGTGATTGATGAAAATTCCTTCTGAAGTTTGTTTTATTTGAAGACCAAGAAAGAAGCTTAGTTCTCCAATCATACTCATCTCAAATTTTCTTTTCATCAACTCTGAGAATTTTTTGCAATGTTTTGCATTTGTAGAACCAAATATGATGTCGTCCACATATATTTGAACAAGTAAGATATCACCTTTGTGCTTTTTGAGAAAGACGGTTGTATCGATTGTACCTTTTTCGAATCCATTATTAATGAGAAAGGTAGATAGAGTTTCATACCAGGCCCTGGGTGCTTGCTTCAGCCCATAGAGGGCTTTATCCAGAAAGTAGACGTGGTCTGGATGTTTTGGATCTTCGAACCCAGGAGGCTGCTGCACATAGACTTCTTCTTGAAGTTTGCCGTTGAGGAAGGCAGACTTGACATCCATCTGATAGACCTTAAAGCCTTTGTGAGCTGCGTAGGCTAGGAACATTCTGATAGCTTCAAGTCTTGCAACGGGAGCAAATGTCTCATCATAATCAATCCCTTCTTCTTGGCGGTAGCCTTTGGCAACAAGCCTGGCTTTGTTCCTTATTACGATGCCATCTTCGTCCTTCTTATTTCGGAAGACCCATTTGGTTCCTATGACCGTCTTCCCTTTGGGTAGAGGCATAAGGGACCATACCTTGTTTCGTTCAAACTGGAGTAATTCTTCTTGCATCGCGTCTATCCAGTTTGGGTCTTGTAGGGCTTCTGAAATCTTCTTTGGTTCTATCATACTCAAAAAGTTGGCGAAGAGACATTCATTTGCAGTGGCAGATCTCATCTTGACACCAGAGGATGGATCATTAATGATTTGGTGGTGTGGGTGATCTTTTGTCCACTTGGTGCTAGATGGGGTTCTGAAGCAACAGGATGCAGCTCTTCATCGACTGATGGAACTGTTTGCTCCCCCTCAACGAGATCATCTCCAGAGTTAGACTCTGGATCTTGATCATTCTGAAGACACAGAAGAAGATGGTGAAGTAACATGAGTTTCAGCAAGAGATGTACCTTTAGCATTGGAGACTTCATGGTCTTCATCGATTCTGGAGATAGATTTTGCATTTGGCTCATGTCCAGAGATTACTTCTTCATCGAAGATGTCTTCAAATAATTGAGCTAACTCTGATTCATTGGGTTTGCTAAGTGATGAATCAGATGCTCTTCTTTGAAGTCCAAGTTCTGAACTGTTGTATCCAGAAGTCATTGGAGTGGAATCATCGAATGACACATTGATGCTTTCTATGACGATTCTTGTCCTTTTGATGTAGACTCTGTAGGCTTTGGCGGTTTGGAATAGCCCAGAAACATTCCTTCATCAGCTTTCTTGTCGAACTTGCCAAGATATTCTCTATCGTTGAGTACAAAGCATTTGCACCCAAAGACATGAAAATATTTGACATTTGGTCTTCTTTGGTTGATGAGCTCATAAGGTGTCTTCTGGTGTCTCTTGTTGATGATTGATCAATTCAGGGTGAAGCATGCAGTGAAGATAGCTTCAGCCTAGAATGTGATGGGTAACTCCGATGAAGCAAGCATGGTCCTTGCTGCTTCCACTAGGGTTCTGTTCCTTCACTTTACCACTCCATTGTTGTGGAGTTCTTGTTGATGAGAAGTTTTGTGTAATGCCTTCGCTGAAGAGGTATTCATCAATTCTGGCATTTTTGAATTCAGTTCCATTTTCGCTTCTAACCTTTATTAGTTTTTGTTGTAGAAGGACTTGGAGCCTTTTCATCACTCTAATGAGTAGGTCTGGAACATCTGATTTCTTCTTTACAAAATTCAACACAGGTGTATCTGGAGTATTCATCAACCAGTACTAACATATACTTCTTTCCAGAGAGACTTTGAGTTGATATAGGCCCACAGAGGTCTATATGTACCATGTCCAAGGGCTTGGTGCAGGAGGTTTCGAACTTGGTTTTATGTGAGGCCCGTTTTAGCTTTCCTATCTCACTTGATGAGCAAAGATGATCTTTTTCGAATTTGAGATCCAGAATTCCCTTGACCAACTTCTGTGTGGCTAGTTGTCGTAGTGCATCAAAGTTTAGATGTGAGAATTTCTGATGCCATAGCCAATTTTCATCGCTCTTATGAGACACAGGACAAAGGGTGTCTTGTCCCATGGAGGACTCAAAGTATAGAAGATAGAGATTTCCTTCTCTCTTTGCCTTGATGATTGTGTGACCGG
>NC_037539.1:22875991-22888665 GCF_001531365.2 Cynara cardunculus var. scolymus | reverse complement strand
GATGCTTTGGATTTGTATGTCTAATGTTCTTTTTATTTGATGGAAACAAAGAAGTAAATGCAGGAGTAAATCATGTCCTAGCATCGGTTGTTTTTACAAACTTCCTATCTAGTTCAGATTTTTTATTTGAGGAGGTCTTTGGCTTTACTTCTTTTCTTCTGAGGAAGGTCTGCTTTTCTTCAACTGAATGAGAGGAAAAGTGGTGGTTAGTTTTCTCAGAGGCAGGCCACTTCTGTTTTTGCTCACGAGTAAACTCGATGAACTTGAAGGATGTACTAGGGCCTTTTGAGTTATCTTTGGCAGATTTGTTATCTTTCAGTTTTTCCTTTCCTTTGACTGAAGATTTCATTGATGAAGGAATACCATATTTCATTGAGGGTTTTACCTCCCTCTGCAGGCCCATCCTTTGATGAAGCCTTCTCCTCATTCACTACAGAGGTGAGAGATCTCATCACCAACCTTCCCATCCCTCCATCTACATCCGCCACCACCTCCGTGCCACCACAAGCCTCCTCATCAACCACAGAGTTCGCAACCAGAGCCGACCTGTGGGCTCTGTCCAAGGCACTCGTCTCATCTTTCAATGAGATTAGTGCCAAATTTGTTCATCGTGCCATCCATCCGACTAGGGTTCTCTCCCAGAACCTGGTCGATGAACAAAGGCGCACCACTTCTCTCCTTCAAACGATGGAGGAGAGCCGAAGACAAGCAGCCCTAAAGGTGTATCTTGCGTCCTTCAGGAAGGACAAAAAGAAGAAGAGGAGCAGAGCCTCTTACTCCAGCAGCCGCCAACACAAGACGCCACGACATGAAGACCAAGACCCCGATGATCAAGGTCTTGGACCTCATGAGGGGGAGACAGAGACCGCAGCTGCACAGCAAACGTGAATCCGCTGCACCACCACCATCACAAACACAACCACCACTCTTAACCGAAGGAACCCAAGCAAGGGAACCAGAGGCTCTGCCCTCTGAAGATGTACAAAATGTACATGTTCCCTTCGCTACAACCCCAGAACCCATCGTGTTGAGTTCCTCAACCAATGAAAACCCAACCTCTCTACCTTTTACTCCATCACCTACACCAAACCTACCCTTAACTCCTTCACCAACTCCTCGCACCACAGAACACTTAACCACCTTATCCATACAACTAGAACCAATAATAAGCCAACCTTCATCACCCCAAAAACCTCAAACCCAAACAGAACCCCATGAACCAGAAACCACCCAAACCGAACCCAATGAACCAGAACCAACCCAAGCTGAATCAACCCAACGAGAAAACATATCTTCACCAAGCCAAACAGAACCCTCAACCCAACCACCCGTGGTGCAAGCGGATATTCCCTCTTCCTCAAGGCAATCTCCATAGAGCCTGGTTGACGAGATTATTCAGAACATGGAGTCGCTGCGAAGACGTCTAGAGTTGCCACCCAGGGAACCCATTATGATGGAAAACATTCATCAATATATGTATCACGACCGCGATGACAGTTTGACATCAATCCTCCGATATTATCGCCTGAGTCCATGGACCTCCTATACCATAGGTTTATTAGACAGACCACCCAAGCACCCCAGGCTGTCTTCTCAAACGATGGGATAAGGAGGTTCATGGATCTAAAAGTGAGGACCTTCGCCAATAGAGCCATACAATACATCGAGTTCACTGTGGAAAGAGCACATGGTCAAATCAGCGTGTTCAACAAAAATGACCTCATCAACCTCAATCCCTATGACTTGATCGAGCTTTATGCATACACGGGTCAGCGACAGGATCACGGCATCAGATTTGGGATGGCGAACAGAACGGTGGTAAAGACAATGGAGACCCTGGTAAACCATCGAGCCAAGAGTGATTTTGAAATTGCTCTTCGCTTAGGCGTCGAAAGACTCTCCTGCGCACCACCAAATGAAGACTTCCCAGGCCTGTAGGAGAAGAGATATGCCTCAGTCTTAACTCAACCCGAGCTTGGACTTGTTTACAAGAATGAGTTCAAGGCAAAGAAATTCTTCAGACTAACTGAGGCATTCAAGTATTCACCGGATACACTTGAATGGTTTCAGAAAGTCATAAGAGAAAGACTTGGTAGAAATCATGTGCCAAGAGAAGAAAGGAGTCAACTCATCCATGAGATATCGACAGTCATCGGCTATCGAAGACTGCTTCTGCGCTTCAGAGATATATTTCAAGGTAGATCATGATGAGTTGTAAACTTTTGTCTTAAAATGATGTCTTTTGATTCCAGTATTGTAAGAATTTCATCATCCAATGAAAATTTGGAATTTGATGTTTTTCTATTAGATTGGTCTTTGTTCTTCACAATTGTTTTTAGATTAGTCTATGTTTGTTCTTTCATTACTTAGGGGGAGATTGTTAAGCCCCATAATTCATAAAGTGAAAAAGTAATGAAAAACAATAAATGATGAAGAACCAGAAGACCGATAAAGACATCAAGGCAGAATTGGCTAAGTCTGGTGAACAACTAGAGGGCCGATGGACAACCAGGGATGCGATGGAAAGAGCATCTTCATCGCCCCTCTGGTCAACAACACTTAGAGAATTATTCAGCAATTCATCCAGAGGCATACGATGAATATTTAAAGATAAGATGATTCATCATACCATGGAAGACAGCTGGAGATGACAAGTCGACAGCTACAATTCAAGTTTATCTTAATATTAAAGCTATTCAATAGTTTAGATAAACATTATCTGTTAATAGAAGATTAGCTAAAAAGTCTCATTAGATAGTTATCTTCTAATTAGCTTACTAGTATAAATAGGTGATTAGGCCTATTGTACTAAATGTCTCTTTTACGTTTATCTTATCAATAAAGTGAAATCTTTGACGCTCAAGACTGTTCTTTATTGTTTATAATTCATTCTTGAGTGTTCATCACTTTCTCCAATAAAACACTATAATTTGATTATTCTTAACTAGGTTATTAGTGTTATTGAGAGATCTGGGATCAACAAGTTCTGAGTTTAAGCAACTCGAAAACATTGGTTTTCCCAGCCCTGTTCTGCAGCTTCGAAATTTCACTCTATTAGTGTAAATTCTGTAGTAATTATGCCAGAGCTCCAAATTATGTGAATCCAGTTTTTTTTTGAAATCCTAATAGGTATATCTACAACTTTCATTTTTACAGGAAAGTTTGGTTTATCCTCTAAGTATGAGAAAAAGGCTTAAACTTTAGGTGTTAAGAATCTGTAAGCTACTATTTTGATATGTAGAGATTGGAATTTTACAAAATTTTGTTTAGGGTTCTATTAATTATATTGAGTGTTTATTAAGTGTCCTAAGGGTATTTTAAGCACATTTGAATGTACATAGGATCTTTTTATCTATATGGGATTGTAGGAACTTGAAATTGATAAGAATTGTTACCGAAAGTCGTCTAAAGGTATTTTTTTTAAGCAAGTGTAGGTAACTCGGAAGGAGAGAACCATTCATAAGCCTCAAGTCTCTTATGACTATTTCTAACACTTCCAATGTACGAATATCTATATTCTTTCAATACGTGGGTAATCAGATGTAGTGATTATCCATTCCACGGAATCTTGACCATGGTATTCATCCACAAAAGTGGAGGTTACCAAGACGTTATCCGAAATCTTTTGTGTTTATGGGATGTCTTGTTTTAAAGACTTTATATGCTTGAGACTTCGATCTATTAATAGTGTATTCTATGATTCTTGCCGATAAATTAAGTTGAAAGCTTCATGGTTTTATTTTTCTAGTTATCTCATGTTAAATTATTGATACGATTAAGGAGTTTGAGTTTAAGGTTATTGAATTTAGTTATGACTAGGCTTAGTACTTGGGGCACAGGTATTGAAACACCTCCATGATGGCTAAAATAGTCATGGCATTCTCATAAGGGTTATGGCCAAGCCAAATAGAGAATGTTGGATGCATTCTTGAACCAAATACCTTGTATCATGGTTACCGGGTAGAGCCGAATACCAATTACATTGGTTACCGGATAGATCCAAATACCATATATCTCTGGTTACCAGGGAATGAGATGGTGTGGTGCCCAACACTTCCATTCCATTAGGACGATTGATTGGACTGATTATCCATCGGGAGCAACGTATCCTAATGATAAGGATGACCTTCTTACCTTGATTTTTATTTATTTATTATATGAGCTTCAATTTTAGATATTTACACTTAAATGCATTTCAACTTTTATCGTAACGTTTTCTTGAATTTACTATTTTATCTTGTATTTATAATGCTATTATTCGTTCACTGGGCAAATTTTTGCTCAGCCGAGGTTTGTTTTGTTTTACCTCGGCAGGTTCAAGACCTTTCCCGGTAGCAACATGAACGGTCGAGATGGCATAGGATGCTGAAAGAATAGTGTTAGATCAGTACTTTTGCTATGTAAATATGTTAAACATATGAATACTATTTGTTTGTAATGTAATCTTTTGGAAGTTATGTTAAAGCTCTATACTTTTATCTATATGTTTTTGATCCGTTTTCGGTTGTGTCACGCCTCATCTTAGGTCGAGTAGGATGGGGGTGCACAATTGACATCATACAACGACGATCAATCTAATCATTTCAGTGCACTTGTGTTAAGAGAATAAGGCGGAAAATGGAATTGAAGCGTATTGATCGACTAGTGGATAGCTCATAGAGCGCCTGAGCTAGTTGGATTAAATTGGACTGACTAGTTAATTAATTTTGGGATTTTGGTTGTAAATTGGACTATTATATGTATATATTTTTTGGGTGGGAAATTATAATGGTTGCAAATATTATATATATATATATATATATATATATATTAGGTTCGGACTCGTGTATTACATGGGTTAATGACAAAAATTAAGCGAAACTGATATGTATTTTATAAAGAATTAATAATCGAAGGTAATTTATAAACTTAGACAAAGGTACAAGTTCGATGAAATTTTTGATATAAAAATGCTCTTACTCGAGAATTAAATGTTACATATACAAAGGACGGCATGTACTTCGATGATCAAAAAAAATCTAAATGAAGACGAATAATGTAGATCCAATATGCAGCTGCGTAGTACATGCAGAGCCTTTGTATACCTCTGTATGAGACAAGCAAAGGGAATCAGAGGCTCTGGGTAGTACATGCAGAGATAGAACTCTTACTCAAGACAAGTACAGAACCTCTATGAAGCTCTGTATGAAGGACGGAGGCAGGATCAGAATGACCCCGTAGCACCTGCAGAACCTCTGTTAAGCTCTGTATGAAGAACAAAATCAGGCTTCAAGGACACAAGCGTAAAGAAAGTTTCCAGAGATTAAGACGGAAACTATTCAGAGTTACAAGTCTGAAGGCCATCTTCGGAGTAAGAGACAGAGCCTCGACGCATTACGTTAAGAGACAGAGCTCTTTCTCAAGACTTAAATGCATAACCTCTGCGCAGCTCTGCATGAAACTCGGAGCCTGGTTCAGATTGACCGCATAGCACGTGCATAACCTCTATTAAGCTCTGTATGAAGGACGGAATCAGGCTTGACAAACACAAGGGCTAAGAAATCCTCCAAAGTTCACGACGGACAATATCTAGCGTTGCAAGACTTCTAAATCAAGAAGACCAATCTGGCTACAAGTGTAAAGTTCTTTTCAAGAGTTAATTGCTAAAATTAGACAACGCTACAAGTTTTTATAATATTTCTATGGATAGAGGCTCTGCATTGTAGATGCAGAGCTGCTATGTAGCTCTACATGAAGCACGGAATCAGGCATAAAGGTGTTGCGTGGTTTCTGTAGTACCTCTCTAAAGCTCTGTATGAATTACGAAAGTTTGGTCAGAGACTTTGCGTAGTACATGCAATCCCTCTCTAAAGCTCTGTATGAATAACGAAAGTTTGGTCAGAGACTTTGCGTAGTACATGCAGTCCCTCTCTAAAGCTCTGTATGAAGCACAGAGTCCGGGTGAAAGAATTTGCATAGCACATGCAGATCCTCTATGGTCGGATAATTATAATGCAGAACATAAATGAAAAATGAGCCTCTTAAGAATTAATAATAATATGAGTTAATAAGATGAAGTTGTAAAACAAAATTTATAACACAATATAAACTGAACAAATATAAGGTAAATATGTAATACATTAATAAAATTAGAACCATGTATCATATATTACTAAACACTTCTTTGTATACAACATTCGTTGTTTTACTGTCAATAATATCATTATCATCCATAATTAGTACTTTGAAACCTTTCTTGCTTTTGACTCTAGATAAAGCAACATATAACTGACCATGCGTGAAGACCGATTGTCTTAAAAATAAACCAACTTTTGATAATGATTGTCCTTGGCTCTTATTAAATGAGGAAAACTCTGGACATTAACTCTGAAAGAAAACTCTGAACATTACCTCTGGAACACAAGAATTCGGAATTCTATTGTTAGACTGGAAAATAACTCTGGACTTAACTCTGAATAAGAAGAATTCAAAGTTGTCTTCTAAGTCTAGAAAGTATCTACGAGCATAACTCTTAGTCACAAGAATTTTGACTTCTTATAACTCAGAAACGTAATTCTGAAGAGGAGTTTAGAGTTGTATTCTAAGTCTGGGAATAAACTATATAACTAAGTTTGGAATAGAACAATTCAGAGTTATGTTGTAAGTCTGAGAAATAACCAATATCTGATGACTTCATGTTGATGATTTGTATCACTAATGTCATTTAAGTGTAATGGGATTAAATTGTTGACCAATGTAATCATGATAAATATTGAACAGGTAAGGCAGGTGCGGAGTGCACACTTGTTTGAGTTTATTTTGATTTAGGGACGAAGCCCCTAAAAAAAGGGGTCCGGGGGCAGCGCCCGGGTGGCGGGGTCCAAGGGGCAGAGCCCCTGGCTAGGGTCGAGCTGACCTGGGTAAATTCTTTTTTTTCTCGAGTAATATTACTTTGTGAAAATTGCTTCAAAAATCCGAATTTGAAATTTTAAACCCGGTTTTGATGACCACTCCAGAGTTAAATTCAGACGTGAATTTTTCCAGAGTTATGTTGTAAGTCTGGGGGACGTAAGTGAAAATTGTGTCTAAATACATGTTTAGGCCGGAAAAATCAATAACCATCGCACAGAAACATGATACGTGTCCCCAAAGTTACTTATTTATTAGGATTATAGATATGGGCAAATTCTTTTGTTAACTCAATTTATAGTGTTAGCTATATTAACCTAGTGGATCAATAGGATTCATTAGGTTTCAATAAGGTATTGATTAAGGGATGGAGAACATAAGGATAAATTATACATACACGTAAATTACATTTGTTATTAATTAATGAGTGGTTACTATTTAATGGTTGCTTGATTGTTGGGATTATGATCAATTATTCAAATTACACAATGTATTATCATTAAATAAAATTAATCTTGATCAAATTGTTAATCTGAGTAAACAAATCACAAGTAAAAATTAAAAAAAATGTGAAAATTAATATACACAATGGGTAAATTTGTTAATTTGAGTGAACAGATCACAAGTAAATATTTTTGAAGCGTATTTTTAATTTCGTTTCAGGTGATATGAAAGGTACGGAGGAAAATATCGCGAAATCACCGATGAACATATTTCTACAAGTATACAATGTTCATTGTCTATTAATATATGAAAAGATGGAACATTCAAGTGAATTTTCGTAAATATATGTGAACATTGTTCAAACATTAATGAACATAAATTACATAATCACATTGTTCTCATAATAATGAACATGATCATATTGTTCAAAAGTGAATTCATATTCATATAGGAAGAGATGTCGATGTGTATATTAATATTCATAATGATGGAGATTTTTTTATTGATGACGATGGATTAATACTCATATGAACATTAATATCATTAATGGACATTTATAAATTTTAAGAATTTTTTTCCAATAAATACTCATATATGTTCATGTTAAATGATAATGTATTATATTATTAATTATTACAAAATTGTCATCATAAATGTCATCCATTGATTCACAAGATGAATCGTTATGATGGGGTTACAAAGTTAATACCATAAATTGGGTTAATAAAAGAACCTACCCATATATATATATATATATATATATATATATAGGGTTGGGTTCACGTGAGACCAAAGGTTTTTCGTAAGACCCGTAAGACCAATTTATGTTCATTGATCAACTTTATAAACTAATAATCTAATGGTCTAAAGTTGTACGGTGGCAATTTTGTGATTATTGAGAAGTCTCGTGGCGATTTTGTGATTATGAATGTTTAGATTATAGATCTAATCTAAGGGTTGAGAATTGGTCTTACGGGTCTCACAAAAAATATTTGGTCTCACATGATCCCAATTATATATATATATATATATATATATATATATATATAAGGTTTTAATTAGGGATGGAAATGGACCCCGACCCGTCGGGTAACCCGGTCCACCCGCCCCGATCGGGGAGGGGGATTCCCCGAAAAATCGGGTCCGGGGACGGGGACGGGGATCCCCGCTTAAAGCAATCCGGGGATGGGGCCGGGGACGGGTATAGCACTCCCCGCCCCTCCCCGTACCCGTTTTATATATATATATGTTTTGTAAAAATTTGGGCTTTGGGCTTTGAGCTGAAAAATATTAATGAATGCATCCTTACTAGTTACTCCAGCCCAGTCCACACTCCACACATTTTCTCCTAAATCTAAAATCCCTAATCGGCTTTGATAATTGATATCTCCATTTGACCATTTCTCCTCCAACTCTAACTCTCCAAGACCTCCAGGACCTCCGTCCTCCGCCGCTCCAGTCTCCACGCACGGCGCTGCAGCTGCACTGCTCTCTCCCGACAGGCGACGGGGATGGGGATGTGATCATAATCCCCGGCAGGGACAGAGACGGGGACGGGGACGGGGACGGGGATACATATGGGGATCGGGGACGGGGATGGGTATTGGGGTCCCCGCCCCATCCCCGCCCCATTTCCATCCCTAGTTTTAATTGGGTTATACAGGTTTCGCTGACTTGAAGGTTTTTTTTACACCTCTACATATGGATAATTATGATGTGGAGTTAAATTATATGTATGAGGGGTAGGAGAGTGATGCTACCTACTTACCCACTAAGATAAGATTTAGACCAACCTATGTGGCGTATTAAAACATCTTTTAAAATAGATGTAAGTTTCAACGTGACGTTAAGAGAACCCAAAACCAAGAAGGTATACAATTTTATGTTTTGGGACAAAGCATCCAGAAAAAATTAAATAACCTTTTCATTATTAGATGGATTCTTTATTTTTACATCCCTCCTCTTAAATCAGAATTAGAATCACATACATTGATTATAAGATAATAAATACAATTAAAAATCTCGTTTAATGTTATATATCTAAATATGTCGTTCGAATTTCGTCATGTTTAATTATCTATACAATATTTAATTAGTTTTTGTATCTATACATAACTCCAATACAAATTTGTATAGGTAAAGGTAATAAGATGTTAACTTTGTACATTAGATTCTAACTACAATTTTCATCAATTGTATCTTCTTAAAACAATTTTATTTACATACGTTTTAATTAGTTATTAATGTAAGTTTGTTACGGGAGTTTTCTTTCAAAAACTCATAAAATTTTGAGAATCTGAGAATTAATGCAATGTGTGTTATTTCATATGATTTTTTTCATGTAAGATTATGATTTAGGATATTGATTAACATATATTTGTTTTACAATTTGTTTGTTCACATGCATTTGGTTCACAATGTAAAACTTTCTGACTTGTTTGTGAAACTAGAAAATATAAGTAAAAAGAATCACATTGTGAACCGAATATATATCCAACAATCATATTGTGAAACAAATTAAATTAATCGATACATTAAATGCTAACAGTTTAAAAAAACATATTACCTTAAGTATTCAATTTATTATTTAAATTTCTCACCGGTTTTCACAATATATGAGGTTCTCATTTGATTAAGCTCTAGGTTGTTATAATCAATTTTAATTTTAATAGAATTGTTTGTTCACACTTTCTCAGTGATTTGATAATGACCATTTATACTTAGTGAAAAATACTTAGTTTTGTTTTTGTTGAGTTTCAGCGATCATCACTGAGTTTGTTTAGTGATCACTGAACATGTATTGTAACAATCAATGAACTTAAGTATTCCTCAAAGACAAAACTCACATCGAATGAACCTTCAGCGATGTCGAAGAAGTAGCTGAAAGAAAGAGACAAGTTTGTTCATGATCTGAAGTAGACTAAGTGATAACAAGACTGCCTATAATAGTGTGAAAACCAATCAAGACTCAATGATAGCTGAAGAGTCCTCAGCGATTCCTTACTATCACTTATCAAAAGAGTCTTGCTCAACAAGACTAGTCTTTTTTTCTTATCTTATATGCACAAAAGGACAACCCCCTTGATTTACACAGAAAGGTATATGTACGGAGTTATTTTATTATCTCCAAACATGATTACCTAACTTTGTAAATGCTACTGTTCATATGCAGCCAAAAGCCACCATATCGGATGAACAAGTACAAGCCTTCCAGTCCTCTCTTGACACGTTGATTATACTATCTGAAGAGCATTAAATGCAATTAGTATAAATAGTTGAGAAGACTCTTCTTCCCATCTATGCCTTCTTCTTCCTCTGAACTCTCTTCTCTCTGATTCTTATCTTCTTTGTGCGTTTACTTAATGATTCTCATATATTGTTTAGATTAGGTTTTAACTTATCTTATCAATACTATGTAAATTGATCTTCTAATATCAATAAATGAATTTAAAAAATGAAATTTGTGTATTTGTATTTGTATTTGTCACCCTTTCTACAAACTGATATACCTTTAAACTCTTATACAACCATTTGCGGTACCAACAAGGATTTAGAAACTTCTTATGGGGAAGAGGACCGAAACATGCCATCGGGAAAAGAAGTTCACGACCCGTGAGCCTTCTACCTCCACGCTGCATTGCTCCGCAACTTGGACAAAAAGAAACGAAGTGGCTTAGACAAATCTTTAAGTATTTAACTTATTATTTAAATTTCATTAAATTAAAATAATTATATATAAATTATATATGGTTCAAAATGCAATACAGTGATCATATATAATTAAAAGAATACATCGTTCAATATAAATAAAGGGTTTTTCTAACTCCACCCCCTCCTATAGATGCATGTGAGGGGGATGAGTATGTGAGGGTGAGAGTGAGGAAAAGTTGTGAGGGTGTGAGTGAGGGTTGGTGTGAGGAGGAGGGGGTGAAAAGTGACGTAAGGGGGTGGGGATATCAACCCCCTAAATAAATTGTATTCTTGTGTTTTAGTTTTTATTTTGAGAAACCTATTTACAAATACTTCATTTTTATACTTATGATAAAACATCTTAAACAAAAAACAATTAATAATACTTTTCAAAAAAAAAACTTGTAATTAATATACGAGATTTACAACCAATTAGATATTTAAAATATCTTCGTTAAAGATAAAATAAAGAGTTTTGCAAGTCAAAAATGACGTTATTGGTATTATGTAATAGTTACCAAATGACATAATTGATTTGGAATCAAAATTTAAAAGAAAAAAAAAAGAATATTGCATTCATTTTACACTAAAACAAAGATGATAGACATAGACTTAATATTTTTTTTAGGATATACTTCATTTTTAAACATACATTGTGTTAAAGCCTCTAATTTCAAGTCATGTTGATGCTAAATACTCATGTCATATATTATCTACTGATTATTAACTAAAACAAAAGATTGATGCAAATCCATAACTTAAATCGGTTCACTTCTTGAATAACACTGCAACTTCTAGCTCTACTTGTGGTTTTCTTCTCTCTCTAATACAATTGTAAATCAACTTCACTGATCAATAGGTCCTCCAACTTTCGTTGTCTTGCGATTTCAGTCCTATATTCAATTTTTATGTTATCCCTATCTTTTAGTTGACCCCTCTACTTTGATTAAACGGTTTCTTAGACGAGTTCCTATAATTACAAATTAACCCTTGCTACTTACTTTGTTTAACTGTTGGGGTATCACAAAAAACAAGCTCAACTACTAAACAACTAAGAATTCAATGTTAATTGATAGTTATGAATTGTATGTGTTCACACAAGCGGTGTGAAGTCCCCACGGTGCTGGTGCAAGTGCAAGTGCACGCACACACTATGATCGCTACAAATAATAAAGTTGTATAGTACTAAGACCGTTTCTACACGGAACACATTACTGAGAACCAGAGAGTTACATGAACTTCTTGATCACGTTTTGGTTGTAAGAAAAATCAAGTTTTTTTTTTGTTGAAATGCCTGAAAGATGAGATAAACTTACGATTAAAAGATGAGTATAGGTGTAAGTTTTCCTTAAGGCATACATAGTAACAAAATGGTCAGATACTTTGTGTATCACATAATTGTCTTAATTACCCCAATCTCTAGAAAGTGAACCTTTATAGATTGTGCCACAAAGCGTCCACCATTGTTGATTCCTAATATTGACGATTTAAGTAAGTTTGATATATAAAAATCAAGTTCGATTAGTATAAATATTTAGGGAAAAGTACAATAAAGACCAATGGACTTTCTTGTTTGGAATGATTAAGTCCTTGGACTTTTTTTTGGAACAAATAAGTCCTTGGACATTCCAAAACATGTTAAATAAGTCCTT
>NC_037539.1:22862332-22875206 GCF_001531365.2 Cynara cardunculus var. scolymus | reverse complement strand
TTCCAAAAATTGTCCAATGAGTTATTTAACATTTTTTGGAATGTCCAAGGACTTACTTATTCCAAAAATTGTCCAATGACTTATTTAACATATTTTGGAATGTCCAAGGACTTATTTGTTCCAAAAATTGTCCAATGACTTATTTAACATATTTTGGAATGTCCAAGGACTTATTTGTTCCAAAAAATTGTCCAATAACTTATTTAACATGTTTTGGAATGTCCAAGAACTTATTTGTTCCAAAAAAAAGTCTAAGGACTTAATCATTCCAAACAAGAAAGTCCATTGGTTTTTATTGTACTTTTCCCAAATATTTATACCCAAATCTCTTTGTGATATAAAACTCGATTAAAGTTTGAACCTTAGTAAATCATACAAAACCCGTATCTGAACGTGATTATCAAAGACTCTCAAATATCTGTGCATCAGTTAAGCCGTATTTCGAATGCGCTCATCTCTAGGTCTAACATCTAATATTAACACTTCAAAGCGATTGACTTATCTGCATTGAGTTAAGTCCCACCAAGCTTAAGAATTAGCAATGATGCAACACCTAAGTGTTGCCTACTAGCCTTAAGTTTGACTCACACCTACACCCACATCCAATGAGGTGATTAGCTCATACTAGAAATAAAAGACATGATAAATAAATACTCGAAAAATACTCGCATTAAAATAAAAGTAACAGCTAGGCCACTAAGGGCAGGTTGTGGATAGAAAATTATAAATGCAGAAATTAAATGTTGAAAAGTAAATTGTACACTAAAATTTCCAAGCACAAGAGTAAATGCTTGAGAATGAAACTCATATTTGTAGCACTTGGTTGAAATGAGATGATCTTTAATGCTTCCTCCATGCTTCGTCATATATGAAAAGTTGAGGTCTTTGTGCAATGAATGAAGTATTTTTTTTAATCATTTCGTACAAAAGGTGATCACTACCTATCCCATCTTCTAGAGATCTTCATATCACTTCAAATCTTCAAAATACTGTTCCCATAAACCAAATAATAGCAAAGCATTTCATCGTCCAAAAGTAGCACTGAACAGGCACACAATGGACAAATAAGGCCCACAATGGATAAATAAGGCCCATAGTGGGTAAATAATGCCCACTGTCCATAGTGACGTCCCTTTTAGCACAAAAAATAATCTTTGGTAATTCGTCACCTCTCAAGAACAAGTTAGACAAAATGAAGAGATAAAAACAAATTGGGTAAATAGAATGACACAAAAGCCTATAATAAATAACTCTAGAAAATGAGAATTATCATACCCCAAACTTGAGGTATTACTTGTCCTAAGGAAACACAAAGAAATAAAAAGAATGTTACAAAGGGAGAGACAAAAGAAAACTTATTTAGAAGATGTTGAAAATTTCATTGAGCATGAATGTTGTACAACTTTCTTCCTTGACTTCGTCATTGTTTTAACTAATTAGTAGGGCTTTTGGGTTAGTGTTTTTGGCTCAATTTGTGTTTATCGCTCCCCCAAAATTGTTCTATACTACAAAAGGGTTTTTAAAAAAATTCTCATTGGCTCAATTTTGAGTATTTGGATAGATTTGTGACCCAAAATTTGGTTTATTTTGTCGTTTTGAACATCAAGCACACACTATTTGATATTTTCATTGTCTTCCAATTTTACGAAGACTTCTTTTTTTACCGGTCTTCCAATTTTATGAAGGAAACATTATTTTTACAATGAAGACGCCTTCCCCCAAACTTAAAAAATACAATACCCTCATTGTAAATTAAGGGAAGACTTTGGTGGCTTGGTTTGGGAACAACGGGAAAGTGTATGGGCTGAGAGAAGATGAGGGCCTATGTCCTTTTAGTGTCACAACCAAAAGTCAAACAAGAAAGTTGTACCTGGAAAAAAAAAAGGAGCTCAAGAAAAACAAAGGATATTCAACATCAAAAGCAAACATTAATAATAAAGCAATTCCGCCCATGATTTCGTTAAAAGGCGGAAAGATCAGTTATTAAGTACATAATACCCAAAAGAAAGATAGTTAATATTGTCCAAAAGGAAAGTGATAAAAAGCCAAGGATCATGCTACCTGAGAAAACTGCCAATCGTGAGCAATTGTAGGCACATTTGGGGGAACATAGACACGTACAACTGGTCAAGAGTGGCACTTGAGAGGCAACAATAGATTCTACTTCTTACTTCAATGATGCTAAACAGTCTTCCACAATTCAATCTTGGTCTGCATAACTTGAGATTTGTCCCCTTGTTTGCTAAAATATTTAACCACAACTTCGTCCTGTAACTGAAGAAAGATGGTAGCTGTGGTGGTGTAGTAGTAGGAACAACGATGGATGTGACTGGGACAACAGCGGAACAAAAAGGAACGACTGTGGTGGTTGATGGTGGCATTGTACTGGGAAGTGGCAACTGCTAAACAGATGGAACAATGGTGGTGGTCTAAGCGGATGGAACCTGTTAGGTGGCATGCTTTGGTCTGAAAATCGTGTCACTATCAATGTGGTTGGTCCAGTTCAAAATCAAATTAGACTCATATGTAGGAACCTTTGTGGCCGTCATAAGCTTTGCAATGAGACCAGGAAAGATAAGTTGCCCATGGGTTCTAGCAGAAGCGTGCATGATAGCATCATGGGCAATCGGCCCCACCTCCACCATACATGCCTTCAAAATGAAATACAAAAGACACACTTTTCCCACGATAGCGTACTGTCGTGGACCATAGGGTTGAGATTGTGCCTTAGAAATTGAAACCACAATGCCGCCTCCATGTTTAAATGACCGGCAAGAATTATGAAGCGTCGATTGTCCAAAGTCCAACCGTGCCCCGGGGAAGTCAATACAGCAACGATCTCTTCATTGGTGACCGAAAGGTGTCCTGACAGCAATTAACTATAAGAGCATATGAATGGGGCAGTGAGATTGAGAACTTTGTTAATCTTAGTTCCAATCCACATAACTTTTCGGCCCCCAGATTTGAACAGAGTCGTTCTTCAAGACACTAAGAGCATCTCCAATCGAACGACAGAACTCTATTTTTGATGTTTTCATGGCTCCAATCAAACGACAAAATCACTAAAAATATGTCGGTGGCTTAATTTGAACGGAAAATTTGCCATGTAGGTTTTGGGACACCAAAAAGGTGGTCCCCACCACTATCCCTTTAATCCATTTTTTTTTATAGAATATAAATAAATAATACAAATATTTACTTTTTGGTTTTTATATTTATCATGTAAATTTATATGTATATATAATATAAATTATTAGTAACACAAATATAATACCGGATAAACGTAAATGTAGTTTATTAATGAAAATTTTAAAAACTAAAATACATAAATTAAAGGGTCCACTCGTTTCCGCTAGCCATATAGTGACTAAAGTTTCCTGCTACGTTCTGAGATCCTTCGGCTTGGTCTTTAACTCCTTCTCCAAATTCTTGATGTTGAGATGCTCGATATTGAGATCCTACGTATTATGATCCTTGTCCAAACGTATGAAACTGGGGTTCCGTTCTCTCTCTCGCTATTTGAATTTTCTCATTTTTTATGAACTCATAACACACAGGATCAGTGATAGAATTTAGATCAGTGAACATAATTTTGTCATCCGCCAACCTTAACTCTGTTGCATTTTTTTGAGCTTGAATCTCATTCCTTCTCATCATAACTTCATTACTTTTGGCTATACATTTGCTCATGTTTTCACTAATCTTGACTAAAGTCTCTAACTTATTATCATATTGGAGCCTTGATTTTGCCTTTTTCACACCAATTGGTCTTTGAGTTAAAGCACTATATTTTGTGTCGTGAATAGTCAACGAGGGTAAACCAGCATCTGTCCCAGACGATGAACCAGGACCGGATGAAGGTGACTGATAAGGACTTTGTCATTGATATTGAGTCGATGCAGTGACATTTGATAAACTCTCGGAGTCTTTTAGAATGTCCCAGACATGATCAAACTTAAAGCCCTTCTTATAGGATATGTCTAGTTTTAACATCTCTTTCGTTTCGTCCATCTATGAAAAATACACGTTATATTTAAATTAATAAAACAATGATCAACTAAAACAATAAATACTTACGATATCTTGTTCAAAAGCACTACTTGGATTCCTCATTTGAACTTGATTGATACACCCTCGCAATTATTTGGTAGCTTTTAGAATGCAAGACATTATCGTTTCCAATGATCTTCTTGGTCGAGGATTGGTTGCGAACGGTTCGGTTACATGATATTGAGTTTCTACTCTTGACCAAAACTTATCTTTTGTTTGGTTTCTACCTATTATTGGATTTTGAGTTATATCAAGATAACAATGGCATAGATGTATGTCTTCATTATCTTTGTAGGATGAACTTCGGATTATTGAAGACATTTTTATGAAAAGTTTGGTAATATTCTTCGGAAAATGTGTGTGATTTAGCTTACCGAATCACCCCCTATTTATACACAAAATTTTCAGTTCACTCCAAATGACGATAGATTAGACAACACACTGGTAAGATTCTTCTGAAAAGTCTGGTAAGATTCTTCTGAAAAGTCTGGTAAGATTCTTCTGAAAAGCATGATAAGAATTGACAACACCACTGATTCTCACTATAAAACTTGAATCACAGCTATAAGAAAATATCTCAACTTTCTTTGCAATCTTCTTTGTTGAGAAATACCACTCAATTGATCATTTGTGGGATGAGTATACTAACTCGGAATATTAGTATTATTTATGTGTTTTTTTAATTTGTACTATTTGAACTAATCTATTCTTTTTTAATATAAAATTTATTAATTAAAATTTTATCGTTTTTATTTTAACAGTTCTTCGTTAAATAAATTAATTACTAATTATTTATTATTATTATAATATCTATTACAAATTATAATTATTGTTATTTAAAATAGTAAATAAAATATGTTATTTTAATATGGGGTCCAGAAATTTGGTATTTTTTAGAGTCTGATTGAAGTTGAGTTTTTTTAGTGTTTATGGGCCTACCATATTTGGTGTTTTTGGTGTTTTTTTTTTGGTGATATGGTTGGAGATGCTCTAACAATGGCATAAAAGTCATTTACCCAAGATTCGTTCAACATGCATGGGATATTAATTAACTTCTCCCAACATAAAGCCAAAAGGTGGTATTTGACATGTAAGAGAAAATCGACCAACTTGGGGTCAAAAGCGCGTTCCACCAGGACTTTGTTGTGTTTAATCGTGTCATATGTGGCTCCAACGAGCGGATCAACAGACATTGACTTAGAATTCTTACCCTTTGCGCTACGAATCAATCCAGGAGTTGGCATTTTCCACCTTCTTGATCGAGATCTGTGCTTCGTAATCATTGTCTTCATCATCGTCTATGGGTTGTTTGCCTATGGATTTTGGGGTAATAGAGGATGAAGAGGAACTTCCCCCCGTAGACGAAAAACTATCCATCGAACTGGAACTAGGAGCGTTCCCACCAGAGGACAAGTTCTTCTTAGTAGTATCCACTGTTGTAACACTCCCACATCCGTACATTGCATATAACATATATATCATATATATAAAATACATGTTTTCCCCACTTAAGTCCATAATACAAGAGTCTATAATATAATTTACATAACTCAAAAATTCCAAAAGTACATGCTCTTGTATCCTAGCATCTATACTCCAAAACATGGCTAATCCAGATCTTCACATAGCTAAGCACATAGGGAGGTAATTCACATAATGCTCTTTCCCTTTTATCATTACCTGCACACATATTTTTTTAAAACACAAAATGAGGGTTACACATGAATGACTAGCAAGGTGAAGATCACCAAAACATTTATTTCAAATAGTTTATTCCATGTAGTGAAGGCTGAAAATCTTATTCTGTTTCGGTCCATCGGGCCTCTGGTTCCAAAACCAGACTTTGGAATATTTTTAAATAAACAGGACCAGAGCCCCTCTGGTCTCTCTACTAGAGCTTCTGCTTCCTCGACCAAAGCCTCTGTTTGTACTAACCAAAGCTTCTAGCTCATATATAATTTCTTATAATGTTCTTTAGTTAAGCATCCAACCAATAAGATAACCTTTTTCATAAAGAGAATAGTTATACAGAGTTCTTACTCGACCAGAGCATCTGGTTGTACTAACCAGAGCTTCTGGTTCAATAGTTATGACCAACCAGAGCCTCTGGTTCAACGTGTAAGTCGACCAGAGCCCCTCTGGTCCATTTTTAGTAGAAAATACTAAGTATAAAATGTTTTTTCTTAAAACTTCTTGAAATACGATTTTGACACAAAAGCTCTTATCAATAGATACAGAGCCTCTGGTCCAATTAGTTTATTAAGAACAAGCATACTTCTTAAATCAAATAACCAGAACCCTCTAGTCCAATAGTGAGGACCAACCAGAGCTCCTCTGGTTCCTCATAAAAATGAACATTCTGTTCCATAATACTTTTAACCAAAATTAATGACCATAGGTCATGTTTTCCCGTAACCATAACATCAATATTATTATTTCCAATAAGAACAACATCTCTGAATCCTCAAATCACATAGAAGTAAGAACTCCAATCTGTTGTAATCTTAGAAGATATAATAGCAATAGTTATACCATGCACACACACAACGACCATCCTTATTACATCCATCAAACCCTGTTTATAGCAATAGTTATCCATCACACACAACGACCATCCTTATTTCCCCTGAAATTCATATGAACTATTTCATCCAATGACAGGCTGCAAATCTTTCTATCAGAGTGAACCTCGTTCATAGTTTTTAATCAATCATAATCTCATAACATGTTTATATTCAAACCTTCCAAATCATAAGAACACTCTATTCTATATCTGATTGCTCCACTCATCTAGTTCTTCCCAAACAGGGTATTGTTTCAAAACTGTTTCTAAAGAACAGCTTTCTGCTTAATCTTTTCAAAACAGATTCCATTCTCTAAATCATAAAATATTTCTTTTTAAAGCTGTTTAGAAACAGTTTCACCAAGTTCTTTCTAAATCTCAAATTATCCGTAACCAATAGTTTATAAAATCAAACAGCAATTTAAAACTTACAATTTGTAAACAGCAGTAGTTTTAAAAAACCTCACCTTAATAACACAGCTTCTTCAAGAACTTTTCAACACAACAGTTTTTCCTCAATAAATGTTCTTCACCGCCTCAAACTCTTCTTTCTCAAAACAAACTTATTTTTCTAAAATGATAAGATAGCATCTTATCTTTTTCTTCTATATATATATATATGTATATATATATATATATATAATTTCAACAAGGCGGTAGAGTCTTTTACCAATATAAAATTCATTTAATGATTTAAAATCATTCTTTCTTAACCATGAAGTTTTGAGGTTGAAATATATATAATAATGATATTGTAACATATGACCGCCTATACTTGTGTATTGTTTCCATACGTATGCAAAATGTCATATTACCACACATGCACACATAATCCATGCAAATATTATCATAATTATGCGTGCTATCGCATAATTCATATAGTAAACACATAAGGTTACCTTGACCCATGTTTGTAGAAAACTCGGTTATAACATTATCTCACCCTTAAAAGAATTTCGTCTCGGAATTCATTCAAATAACCACGGATATTGGGTTTTCATATCAGATTCTAGTTCCCATGTTGCTTCTGATCCCTTATGAAAACGTCATTGTACTCTTACTAGATTGATCTCTTTATTTCTCAATATTCTAGTTTTTCTGTCAGTTACTGTCTCTGGTGTTTCGATGAAATTCAACTTGTTGTCAAGTTTGATCTCTGGAAGTGGTATAGCTAGATTTGGGTCTGCCAAACAATTGCGTAGATTCGATACGTGAAAGGTACTATGAATCTGACTGAGTTCTTCTAGTAGTTCCAATTGATAAGCTACTGGCCCAACTCGTTTGCAGATTCTGAATGGTTCAATATACCTTGGACTGAGCTTTCCTTTCTTCCCGAATCTCATAATACCCTTCCCTGGAGATACCTTCAACATTACAAAGTCACCTACGTTGAACTCAATCGGTTTTCTTTGTTTGTCAGCATAACTATTCTGTCGATCTTGGGCAGTCTTGATTCTTGTCCGAATCTGTTCAATCTTTTCAGCTGTTGTTTGCACAATTCAGGACCTGTTAAATGTTTTTCACCTATCTCATTCCAACACAACGGCGTTCGGCATTTTTTTCCATACAAGACTTCATAAGGTGCCGCTTGAATGCTGGAGTGATAATTGTTATTGTAGAAAAATTCTATCAATGGTAAATGTTCCTCCCATGATCCCCCGAAGTCGATGACACAAGATCTCAACATGTCTTCAAGAGTCTTGATGGTTCTTTCACTTTGTCCATCCGTTTATGGGTGATAAGTCGTACTCAATCTGATTTGTGATCCCAAAGCTCTTTGCAGACTTTCCCAGAACTTTGAGGTAAAGCGACTGTCTCGGTCAGAAATAATGGACAATGGAACACCATGTCTAGTCACGATTTCCTTGATGTATAATTGAGCCAATCTTTCCAATGAATAAGTCTCTTTCATTGGTAGAAAATGTGCAGACTTTGATAGACGGTCCACTATTACCCAGATTGCATCATATCCTTTTCGTGTTCGAGGTAATTTCATGATGAAGTCCATTGTAATGTGATCTCATTTCCATATTGGTATTTCTAATGATTGCAGGTTCCCATAGGGTCTTTGATGTTCAATTTTAACTTGTAAGCAAGTTAAGCATCCTTCCACATATCTTGCTATGTCTTCTTGAGACCTAGCCACCAATAAAATACATTCAAATCTTTATACATTTTGTTGGTATCTGGATGTACTGAGTAACGGGACTTGTGGCTTTCATTTAGAATAGTTTCCCGTATATTCCCATAAATTGGTACCCAAATCCGGCCTTGGAAGCATAAAATTCCTTCGTTGTTGGTTTCCATGGTAGAAATCATTTTTCCCACCATTTCAGTCTTCTGGTTCTCTTCTTTAACAACTTCTTTTTGGTTTTTCAAAATATCTTGGTGAAGGTCTGGAGTCAAGCAGATTTTCATTGCTTTGATCGTGCCACTTCTTTTCTTTCAGCTTAAAGCATCGGCCACCACGTTTGTCTTTCCTGGGTGGTAGAGAATCTCACAATCGTAGTCGTTAACGAGTTCAATCCATCGCCTTTGCCTCATATTCAGATCCTTCTGGTTGAACAACTGTTGTAAGCTTTTGTGATCTGTAAAGATCTGGCATTTTGTTTCTAAAAGATAATGCCTCCATATCTTTAGTGCGAAGACTACGGCTGCTAGTTCCATGTCATGGGTGGGGTATTGTTTTTCATGATCCTTTAGTTGGCGAGATGCATAAGATATGACTTTTCCTCTTTGCATCAATACACAGCCCAATCCTAACTTCGATGCATCGCTGTATACCATGAAATTTTCTGTTCCATCGGGCAGAGATAGAATTGGGGCGCTGTAGAGATGATCCTTTAATAACTGAAAAGCTTTCTACTGCTCTGCCTCCCATTGGAACTTAACATTTTTCCGAGTTAACTTGGTTAATGGTACAACTATTTTTGAAAAGTTCTGTATGAACTTACGGTAATAGCCTACCAATCCCAAAAAGCTTCAGATTTCAGATGGGGATCTTGGTGCTTCCCATTTCGCAACCGCTTCAATTTTTGTTGGATCTACTTGTATCCCTTTTTCTGATATCACATGCCTCAAAAACTGAACTTCTCGCAACCAGAACTCACATTTTGCAGCTTAGCATATAACTTTTCTTTCTTTAAGAGACTCAGGACTAGACGGAGGTGCTCTGCATGTTCTACCTCTGTCTTCGAGTAAATCAGAATGTCATCAATGAACACAATCACAAACTTATCAAGATATTCTCGACATACTCTGTTCATTAAGTCCATGAAGGCTGCAGGTGCATTCGTTCATCCAAAAGGCATAATCAAAAATTCATGATGCCTGTCCCTTGTCCTGAAAGCAGTCATAGGAATGCCTTCATTTCTTACCTTCGGTTGATGGTATCCAGACGCAGATCAATCTTGGAAAAGTAGCTAGCCCCTACTAACTGATCAAACAGATCATCTATCCTGGGTAATGGATATCTATTTTTGATCATTAATTTGTTGAGTTCTCGATAATCTATGCACATTCGCATGGATCCATCTTTCTTCTTGACAAATGGGACTAGAGCTCCCCAAGGTGATGTACTTGGTCTGATAAAGCCTTTATCGAGCATATCTTTTAACTGCGTGACTAACTCTTTCAGCTCTGGTGGGGCTAATCTGTATGGTACTTTGGCTACAGGCGTTGCCCCGGGTAAGAGGTCAATTCTGAATTCTATAGCTCTATCTGGTGGAAGACCAGACAAATCCTCCGGAATACCTCTGGAAAATCACTGACCACTGAAATCAATCTCTGTTCTTATTTTTTCCTTTTTGGCGTTGATTACATAGGCCAAAAATCCTTGACACCTCTTCTGCATGCATCTGCTAGCCTTCATTACTGATAACATTCTGGGTGAATAGCTTTGACTATCATTATGAATATTAACTGTCCTTCTGTTTGGTAATATTATTCCAATTATCTTCTTATCACAAATAATGCTGGCCTGATTCTTGGCTAACCAATCCATTCCTACTACTACATCAAACTCTTTCATAGACATGGGAAATAATCTAAAGGGTAGCTCACATTCCTCAATTATGATAGTGCAGTTTTTTAACACATAATTCACAGATACTTGACTGTTAGCAGTATCAACTACTAACTTTTTGTCAAGAGGCATAGAATTCATATGAGTACATAAGGCAAATGATGAGGACACAAACGAGAAGTTTGCACCCGAGTCAAATAACACTTTAGTATGAAATGAGTTCATGAGAAAAGTACCTGTTACTACATCGGGTGTAATTTATGCTTCGTGTTTGGTCAATTGAAAAGATCGACCCCACGCCCCACCTGATCCTCTGCCCATACTTGGTCTCCCACGGTCGGTCGATGTATAGCTTCCTATAGTGAGTTGTGGAGCTTTCAATTGTGGGCAGTTATTCTTGAAATAATCTGGTGAATTACAATGGAAACATTTTCTGTTTTGTCTACAGAAATTCGAAGTATGCCCAATTTCTCCGCAGTTAAAACATTTTATGGGTTCTGCTCGGCATTCTCTTCGATGGTACTGTCGACACTGGGGACAGGCTCTTTCCATTGGTCTCTACATTTCTCTATTATTAAACTTGGTAGTTTTTTTTATCCCCGATAACTAGCCGAAGATCCTTCCCATTTTCTTTTCTCCATCTGCTTCACTTCTGTTCTTGTTCCTCTCGGTGATCTCTGCTGCATCTACTGCCATTGGAAAGGTAACAGGATTCATTGCTATAACAAATTCTCTGATGGATGGTTTTAGACCCCAAATGTATCGTTCTACTTTTCTAGCCTCTGTTGAGATATAATGTTCAGCAAATCTCGAGTATTCTATGAATTTTTTTGTGTATTCTCTGACTGACCCAGAGCTCTGTTCCAATTTTAAAAAGTCTTCTTCCAACTGTCTGACTGCTGTTTTAGGACAGAATTGTTCTTTGAATCTATTTACAAACCCTGCCCATGTCATAGTTTGCAAAATATCTGCTCTGACCAATGATTCTACCTCCCACCAAAACAAGACATTTGACTTCAAAACAGAAACTACAAATTTGACTTTATCTGATTCTGCACATCGAATAGTGTTGAATACAACTCTATCTCTTTGATCCAACACATGGCTTTAACTGGATCTCTGTTTCCCGAGAAAGTTGGTGGTTTGCAGGTTAAGAACATCTTTATATCTCCTTCATGATTATTGATAACTGGAACTGCTGGATTAATTTCAACTCTGCCAGTCTCGATTCTGGCAGGAATCCTCATAATGGAAGTCAAGGTTTCCCTTAGCTTTCCCATTTCTTCAGCCAGCATATCTCTAGTCACATATTCTGGTTGTGGTATATGTTCTTGATTCATATTTTCAGAATTGGATTCTGCTTGATCTGTATCATTTTTTGGTTGACTAGCTCTGCCTCTGGTTTGCCCTCTGCCTTGACCTCTACCTTTGCCCCTTCCTCTGTTTCTGCCTCTGCCCTCAGAAGTATCAATAGGAGCAATAATAGGAGAATCTTCTTCTTCATTAATGGGGTTGGGGCGGGTGATCCTTTCTGACCTTCTAGATTTGCTTGTCATCTGTCGATTTCAAAATTTAATAAACATATTTTCACATACCCAAATAGAATAAAGTTTCCAAGTTCAGTTATGTACCTATAGATTCAAAATTACATTGGCCAAATGTAAACCGAAAATACCTTACCCACTGATCTCTTAACTTATCATATTTATTCCAAAGACGCTAACTATGTCTAGGACCCTTAACATGCAATGAAATAGTTTAAGTCTAGGCATCATACATGTGAATACCTAAATCCCTTAAACTCAGACTCTGATACCATCTTTGTAACACCCCCACATCCGTACATTGCATATAACACATATATCATATATATAGAATACATGTTTTCCCCACTTAGGTCCATAATACAAGAGTCTATAATATAATTTTCATAACTCAAAAATTCCAAAAGTACATGCTATTGTATCCTAGCATCTATACTCCAAAACATGGCTAATCCAAATCTTCACATAGCTAAGCACATAGGGAGGTAATTCACATAATGCACTTTCCCTTATTATCATTACCTGCACACATATCTTTTTTTAAAATACAAAATGAGGGTTAGACATGAATGTCTAGTGAGATTCCCTTTTATGTAATGCAAGGTGAAGATCACCAAAACATTTATTTCAAATAGTTTATTCCATGTAGTGAAGGCTGAAAATCTTATTCTGTTTCGGTCCATCGGGCCTCTG
>NC_037539.1:22852425-22861067 GCF_001531365.2 Cynara cardunculus var. scolymus | reverse complement strand
TTCTTAACCATGAAGTTTTGAGGTTGAAATATATATAATAATGATATTCTAACATATGATCGCCTATACTTGTGTATTGTTTCCATACGTATGCAGAATGTCATATTACCACACATGCATACATAATCCATGCAAGTATTATCATAATTATGCATGCTATCACATAATTCGTATAGTAAACACATAAGGTTATCTTGACCCATGTTTGTAGAAAACTCGGTTATAACAACTGTGGGGGTGGATTGAGCAATAAAAGTGGGCACAATTTCCCCACGATGGGTAAGATAGTAGGCATTGGCTTGCTAACCTCCTTCTTTCCAGTAGGTATGGAGGGCTCAACAATCACATCATTAACGACTTGAGAACAGTGAAAAGAAATAACCCCTCAATTGTCATGGGGCTGGTCATCCTCAAATTTAAAGTATAAGTTTTCCCCTAAAATTCCATTTTTTTCTCATCACCACTTAGGTTTAGATCATATTGGTGATGAGATAGGTGTGCGAGATGGAAATTTGGGTGTGTTTGGTATTTGAAGATAATGGGGATTAGGGAGGTTGCTAGCCGGATTGATAGGTGTAGGTTATGGAGCGATAGGTGCAGGTTATGGAGCGGCAGCGGCACAATGATTGTAGGTAAGGGGTGAAGGTTTGTAGAGGTGGGGATTGACGGTATAGGTTATAGAGCTTCTATGTATGAGAAAGTGCCAGCTTTTGACCTGTACTATACATGAGTGGGACTTATAGAGTTTCTATGGTCAATCCAGAACTGGAAGAGCCTATCCAAGAAACACATTCTAGGCTGATATAGGTAATAGGTCTAGATAAATAGATGAGTTTCTTGATCAATGGGATGATCTTGAAAGGGGTGTGTTGAGGTAAAATGTAAATGAGAAGGAATTTGAATGGGTAGAGTCTCAAGCTGAAAAGATTGTATCTCGATTTGCGTCAATTGTTAACGATCAATGTATGTGATTAAATAAGAAACTGAAATGAGGGTAATTAGTTGAAAATTCTAAGAGGTTGAGAGAAGTGAAGTTAAAAGAATATGGTGAGAGTGTGACATGACTTAAAGAAAAAATTGGTCCTTACCAAACTGAGCTAGTTATTCGGGTAGCCACACGGTCTATTCATTCATATTCTTTAGAGATGAAATTGAAACAGACATGGATCCAGTGTCCATGACTCATGTTACCCTACCTAGCCACTCAAATATCCTACAAAAGATGCTTGTTTCATAAATGCACGAAGAATTAGCATATAATCTATTTGTTCCTCATTTGGAGGTTTTGGATATTAAAACAGGAAGATATAACCTCCGGTGACATAAATTAGTGTTTGGCTCTCTCACCCAATAATATACCAAAGTGGTATATGTTATTTATATATTATACTTTTTATTTTTCACATGCAATGTATTACACTACTATTTATTGTTATAATAAGATGACCAAAATCAAGAATGTTAGTTCTACATCTATCAAATGTAATTTTTTACCATTTCACAATTCAATAGTGTATTCGTAACAAAACGTAATCTCTAAAATTCTCACCCAATGATTTTTTTAAACCGCATACTCCATCACAACCTAAACTTCTTTCACACTACATATTCATTTTTCCGCAATCAATGTATTGCAACTCTCTTTATACTTGCAAAATCAAACATTCAAACACTAAATTCTATTGTGATACCTTTATCACTCTTATTCAATTCAAACTTCTCAATGTTTTTCTTCATCAATCAACAACGACGATCATACGAAGCGCGATAAAAATTACCGAGTTTCACATAATTCGACAACTGTCGTATATATGTATCTCATCATTTCTCTTTCCAGCTTAACGATGGTAATATACATGTACAATTGGGTATATAGTAAATTTATGTTTTTATAATTAATCATTTTCTGTTGTCACTTTACTTTACAGGATAAATATGGCAAGAACTAAAAATCTTACTCGGTAAGAGCGAAGGCAAGAATCGAGAGTCTTACCCGGTAAGTGAGGATGATGACTCTTACCATGGTTAGCGCTTACCGGGATAAATTGTTGCATACGATGCGTTTTAATGAATAAAATCTCATCCGGTAAGTAAGCGATAGTGTTGAATTTTATCGATAAGTACTTACGGGTAAGTATTTAGATAAACAGTCCCTTACTTCTTTACGTGGGTCAAGTTTCATTGTGGCAAAAAAGTTAATAAAAATGATATCCAAGAGGCCATTGTGCAATAATGTAGAACTCTTACGTATTTGCATCTAAACATCAAATATGAATTTTATAGCAATTGGGTGATGATTGTGATAAAAACAAGAAAAATAGTTGACTTCAATATCAGTCAATTAAGATGTAATGAAAGTGAACTAAATTTTTTTATTATTAACCTGAATATCTAATCCGATATGCGATCGACTAATTTCAGGGCAATCATCAGTTTTGCAAATAACTCAGAGTCACTGTATTTGAACGTCCATGACCACAAGAGCATTTTTATTTTTCCTTGGATTTGAATCTGGGACCTCCAGTAGTTTTTGACCTTTAAAGCCCAAGTTCAAACCAACCGGACACCACCCTTGTGGTTTATAGAAATAAATATGTCTTTCAAATAGAGTGAATTGAACTTTGATCCTTTGAACAAGACACAAGGCTAGGCACTAAAGTACCGTTTACCAAAAGTTTATTCAGGTAAGGGTTTACCAAGTCACATTACCTTATCGGATGAATATGGTAAGAACCAAAAATCTTACCCGGTAAAAGTGAGACAAGGACCAAGAGTCTTACCCGGCAAGTGAGGACGACGACTCTTACCACATTTAGTACTTACCAAGTAAATTATTTCATACGATATCGATTTTGTTGACTAAAATCTTACTCGGTAAGAAGTGATAGTGTTGAATTTTACTGGTAAACACATACCGGACAAGTGTTTGGTAAACGACATCTTACCTAGACATGTTTTTAACCAAATTCTGTCATTTTGAGGAGTTTTTCAGTTTGGCAAACAAAAAGGGCCTATCAAAAATTAATTTGGTAATTATCAGTTTTATAGAAATTATTAGGATATTAAATATATTTAAAACTTTATTAGTATAAATTTAAAAAAAAGTTATTAATTGAATGCAATTTTTTTTACTTTTCTTCATTACAATGAAAAAATATTTTATGTTGTGTAAAATACTCTAATATTTTATTATTTTTCAAACATTATTTATTTTACTGGTCATGTTTTTCTAAAATAAAGAAGTAACATTTTTTTAAAATAAATAAGTTAAAATATGCATTGGATATTCAAGATTTTCTCTTTATTACAAGACTATTAGGCGTCCTTTGTTTTTTGAAAATATGCTCTTAATACCTTTTGAAGTCTGAATCTGTCAGATCTTTGGGTATTCAAAGTGTTTTTTTTCTTAATAAGAGCTTAAAAGCTTTGAATCTGGTCTGAAGTTATAAGCGGTAGACAAAACCATTAACACCTCTTAATTCTTATCTTATGTTCTTCGCCTTTGGTTCTCGATTTCAAGCTCTCAAGTTCTTGATCTCTCGACTTCAAGCTCTCAAGTTCTCGATCTCTCGATTTCAAGCTCTCAAGTTCTTACCTTACATTATTCGTCTTTAGTTCTCGATTTTCAATCTCTCGATCTCTCAGTTCTTGATCTCTCTCCGCTCTCGATCTCTCAAACCTCTCAAGTTCTCCTAGATCTCAGGTATCAATCTCCTTTTTTTTCTATTGCTTCTTTGATTTCTGCTTCTGCTATACTTCTCTGTGTTTGTTTGATTTCTTCTACATCTTTGATTTCCTTGTATAATACCCAACAACCTTTATGAAAACTCTAATCAAAACAAAACGCTAAAACCGAAATCAAAGCTTGGAAACAGAAAATTCTTACTTGATGTTGAAGAATCAACAAAGAACTTCAATGGCATATTGTTTATGTTATGCTATAACTTTTTCATATACCCCTTTCAACCATATATTGAAGTTATAACCATATTTATGTTGATTGTGCACCTTCTATTCGATTATAGAAAAAAAGAATAACATGGATAGAAGAATTGATACATACAGATCCAAAGCACGATAATAGTTCAATCCCCCAGTGAAGCTTGTTTTCTCGAACATATCAATGTTGTACTTAAGGTCCTCCTCCGAACTGTGTTCGACTTTAAAGACTTCAGTAATAATGCATCCATCCTGGCAGACTAGGTATTTCCAATCCTATGCACTCCACCACCCAACAATCCATCCCTAGTTCCTTCTCCCCAAATAAAAACATCCTTCAAAGATTCAAAATCTTCATGAAGTGATTCCAGGCTAGATGAACTTAGGGCACTGGATAAACTAATAAACATCATATACAACAATTTCTCTCTGTGAAAAAACAAAGAAAATTCAACAAGATATGATACAATCTCATTTGTTATCTATGAAACAATCAACTTCCAACAGTGAACACGATTTTCTACTAGACTTGTTATCAAAATGTTTTGGCAATTTGTGATTTCAACATGGTTTTTACATTTGTTGTTACTAGAGTTCTGTCCTAGGCTTTAAAATATGGTGCTATTGGATTTTCATTTCCTCCTTCAGGTATACTATTGATTTTACAGATAACGTATTTACTATATTCATTTGAACAAGTATTTTTTTTATTGTTTTCAGATAAATATTATCTATGTAATGTTGCGTATACAAATACTCGAGTATTTATAGTGCCATATCATAATTTTAGATATTGGCTCGGAGATTTTCGTCGTCGATGATCAATGAACAAGTAGAAAAATTTAATCATTCACATGCAAAACTTAGAAACAACGTTTCTAAGTTTAAAAATGTTGTTGAACGTTCTTATGGTGTCCTTAAAGCATGTTTTCCGATATCGAAAAGAATGGTACCATTTACACTTGAGGTTCAAAGAGACATTGTTATTGCATGGTTTGCGGTTCACAACTTCATATGAAAGGAAGGTTTAAGTGATGAGTTATTTTCTAAATACGATCAAACCAACAAGCAAGGAAACAATGGCAAGGATAAAGCTGAAGAGGTTCAATCGCATGAGTGGTGCTGACCAAACATATATGACTAGTTTAAGAGAAAAAATTGCGACACAATTAATGCAAAATGCATATCGATTCTAGTTGTAATGAGACTTTTTTCGTGTTTTCTATTGTGTTTTGAATCAATTGACGTATTTCAGTTGAATTTTTTAATGTGTTAAAAATATAGAGTAGTTTACAAATGGTTTAAATGATTGGATATTTCAGTTAAATTTAATTGAAATAAATTGATTTAGATTTCAGACTTCAGACGTTTGTCAGTTTACAAAAACAAACAGTTTTATTGATTCATATTTCAGACGTAAAAACAAACAGTCTGATTGGTTCAGATTTCAGATTTCAGACGTAAAAACAAACAGTCCGACTGATTCAACTTTCAGACTTCAACATCACCTCTTAAAAATCAGAAGTAAAATCAGACTTCAGATTTCAGCAGCTCTTAAAAAACAAACGTCACCTTAATTAAAATCCAACAATATCTTGAAAAGAGAGTGTGTAAATGGATTTTAATAGAATTAAATAAATAAGATTAAAGGAATATGATGATGAAAAAAAAGGTGGGAGAATGAAACCCGCGTTTCTTTGGAAGCGCAATTATTATTAACGTGGGATCAAACCACTACTTATTTTGAATTTATGATATAAATTTGGTTTTAAAATATTTTAAGACAATATTAATTAAACGACTACAAATTTAAACGCATTAATTTTTTTTGATTATAATGAGTCAAGTAAGCAATAGCTTGTTTATTTAGAGTCGTCTTAGGGACTGTTCGGTAGTAACTTAAAGGGCTTAATAGCATGTATAGCTTATTCCGTAAGCCATATAAACATGTTCGGTTGGTGCTTATTGAAAAAAATTTAGGCTGATTCGCTCAACCCATTTACCTCACTTGTATACACTCAGCCCTTCAAAAGACACACTCTATCCTCATTTGCTCAGCCCATTTCCGACCCCCTCCAGAAACCTCTCAAACCGACGATCCACTCATCTCAAATCGCCTACCATTGTTGCCCTTTGCCCCACCATCGTCGGCTGTTGTTGCCCTTTGCCCCACCATCGTCGGCTGTTGTTGCCCTTTGCCCCACCATCATCGGCCATCGCTGTCCTTTGCCTCACCATCGTTGGTCGTCCCTGTCCTTTCCCCCACAATCATTGGTTGTCGCTGCCCTTTTCCTCACCATTGTCAACCATCGCTACCCTTTGCCTCACCATCGTCGCTGGTCATCTGCCTCACTGCTCACTTCTACAATATTCCCTTCGATGTTTCTTTTGTTGCCTTTCCTCGATGCTCCCTTTCTTCACTTATCCGTGGAAACCATATTAATAAAAATATCATAATCAGTTCTTGATTGTTGGTTTCTTCATTTCTTTGCTGCTTTATTCTTCGATGGTTCTTTTATTTGTGGCTCTCTTCTTTTATGGATTTTTTAATTTGTTGGTAAGGTGTGTTTTCTATTCATTTGTGATTATTTTTATTTAAAGTTTATAGATTTGGGTATCTTTTCTAATTTGGGGCTTCATTTGGTGATTTGTTTACAATTGTTCTTGTTTGATCTATAACTTTACTGTAAATGTTGTTATTTTGATCTTTAATGTTTAATGTAAACCAAGAGTAAAATAGTCATTTTCATCATTCAGATTGTTTATTCAGTACATCAATCGAACAACAATTTAGCTAGATCCATACAGACAACATTAACGATACAAACAACTTTATCCATACAGGACTGAACGAAAAACCAAACGAACAACCCTGCAGAGGTTATCCCTAAATTTGGCATTATGATCGGTTAAAAAGGAGATGTGACAATATATTATTTACATTTTGTGCATAAATAATATTAGCTTTTTTTATTTTTTTTGCATTAAGTTTGATGGTTTATATGTAGTTTTTATTTATTCTTTAGTTTACAAATTTTACGAATAGAAGCTTTTATTTTCAAATTTGCCACTCATTACTTAAATTTTGGTATCACTTCTTGAAAGAAAATAAGTTTCTTGAAATTTTCCATTTCAAGAGTCTGTGTCATAAAAAAAAAAAAAAAAGAAGGATTTGAATATGAGAAAAAAGGTTTCCCCATTTTCATACAAATAGTGAGAGATCTCAAAGTTTATCTAGCTCGAGCATAGAAAGAAGATCTGAACTAAGAGGCCGTTTACCTAATGCTTACCCGTATAAGTGTTTACCGACAAAATTCAATACTATCATCTACTTATCAGATAAAATTTTAGTTCACCAAAAAGGTATCATATGTAATAATTTACCCCTTAAATGCTAATCGTGGTAAGAATTGTCACTTTCACTTACCGAGTAAGACTCTCGGCCATTTGGCTCTTACCGGGTAAGATTTTTAGTCCCAACCATATTTATGCAGTAAGATAATGTGTCGTGATAAGCGCTTACTCAACCAAATGTTGATAAAAGGCCCCTATGCGATTTCTCAATTTGAATAGATCAAATTGGAATATTATCACCGTTACAACTAAAAGTTTGTGGCAATTTGAAATTGTACCAAATCAAAAAAGAGATTAAAGTTTCATTGATCTCTACAAACAATCAATCTCTCTCTCTAAAACTAGGAGAAAACGGGATGCTTAACCAGATCCATGGCTGAGATCCAGATTGGAAGCGAGCATTGTTAAACGAGAAGAGAGAAGCAACGGAGTGAGCTAATCCTAAAACAATACCTACCTTCACTTGACCTCTCCTCGGAACCGGACGACCATGACCTGCTGATCGGTCGTTCTTAATGGTTCTTGATCCTCTTACTCCGACCATTTTAATTCGATGTTTTTCAGTCGAGGACGTGTGATGGTTGTTGGTGGCTGAGTTCACTCGTTTTCAAGTGTTTTCTTTGCGAGTGGTGGATACTCATAAATTCCCTTAGGCCATCTTAACCATATATAAAGAGACATATTTTAAAAGTGCCCCTCGATTTTGCTTTATTTACATACGAGGTCAACGACTTTTAGACCATCTTGACCTTATCTTGTTTCACACCACTTTTTCTTTTCTTATGGAATAATTCAAAAAATTTATTAACTCATGTGTTCACTTTTATTACAATCAATTTATATATTATTTTTTAATGCATGTGTAACGCTTTAATGATGGTAACTTTAGGTTTTACACTTTTTAGAGAATATTTATTTACCTATTTATAGTTTTGTTAAGAGATAATTTTTGAATCGTTAAAAAGATAAATATTGTTTGACAAAAAAAATCAGTCTCTTAATGGTTCTAACATGCTCTAGGTTAATATTGTATCATGGGTCTCACTTAACTATCAAACGTCCTAATTTCATTATGAACAATTACCAACTAATTTTATTTATTTTGTATTATATAATAAGAATTTTTTAATCATTATCTATATTATCTTATAAACCATTTGGTTAAAACTCTTAACAACTCTTAAACTCGTTTATCCCTATCCGATTTCATCTCATATCTAAATTTGTGTAACTAATTACAGATAAACACAATCAAATACAAGATAAACATCTCATTTTAAATATAAAAAATCTAAAATATAATTAGTATAATCATTAAATTCTAACAGAATACTTAATTATTATCTTTA
>NC_037539.1:22848926-22851143 GCF_001531365.2 Cynara cardunculus var. scolymus | reverse complement strand
AAATTACACCAAAACACAAGAACTTTTAAAAAGATTAATTTAATATTGATATCGATATTTTTTTCAAAATTTTATGATATTTTTAAATTTATATTTTATTCAAAAATTAAAATATTATCACTTTCTCAAAATCATATAAAACCAATGTTTACTTAAAATTCAAGATTTTACAAGTAAATTATGCAAAAATACAACTTATCGAAGCTCTATTTTTGAATTCGTATAACTAATTGCGGATAAATATAATCAAATAGAGGATAAACATCTTATTTTAAAATATAAAAAGTCTAAAATCTAATTAGAATAATTATCGAGTTCAATTAATTAATATCTTTATAAGAAAATTAAATTATTAAACCAAATATAAATTACTTCGTTATTGTACCTAAATTAAATTATAATAAAAAATTAAATTAAAAAATTACACAAAAAATGAACAATTTTAAATAGTTAATTTGATACGAATATCGATATATTTTTGTTAAATTTTTATGATATATTCAAACATATATTTTATTCAAAAATAAAAACATCATCGCTTTCTCAAAATCACATAAAGTCATATTATAACATCAGCTGAGATAAAAAATAAAATAAAATATTAAAATCACGATATATCTGGTTGCATTGCACGAGTACACTTATTGTAACTACTTAATGAAAACAATCTTTAACGCAGTTTTATTATATTTTTAAAAAACTGTTTATACAATATTACGGCTTGATAATAGGATAAATATTTTATTGTATTAATAAAACATTAAAATTTTAGGATAAATTATGATGACATGATATTATTATTTTATTTGTTATTTTAAAAAACTTAATGTATTCTTTCAGAAGAATACATGCATTATAAACACAGTTTTTAAAAATAACACTCTTTGTCCTTATAGTTTCAGAATTAAAAGATAACTATCATGGTTTGGATTTGATTATTTTTTAACAGTTATTTAAAAAAAATTCTTAAAATGAGAGGCATTACGATGGTTTTATTGATTTTTTGTTCTTTATCTAATCACAAAACCACAAGGACCAAAATCATAAAATGGATTTTGGTTGGATAAAAAACAAAAATCAATAAAATACCAAAAATATTTTTTAGTTAAGGAAATATTTTTAATGATCATTAGAGAGAGAGAGAGACTAAGGGGCCGTTTACTAAATACTTTCTCGGTAGGTGTGGATTGGATAATTTTTCTCATCTGATGCACATGGCAAGGACTGAAAATCTTACCCGGTAAAAATGATGATTGGGACATAGAGTCTTACCCGGTAAGTGATTGTGAGAACTCTTACCCGGGTAAGCGTTTATCGGGTAAATTGTTGCATACAATACAGTTTTAATATACTACAATCTTATCTGATAAAATAGATTATAATGTTGACTTTTATCAATAAGCGCTTTACGGTTAAGTATTTGGGTAAACGACCTTAAATCTGAACTTTTTTACAAGCAATTTTGTAATTTTCAAAACCGTAAAGAAAAAAAATAGTATTTTCAAGAGCAACTTTGTAGTTTATTCGAAAATATTATTATTAGAAAACATAAATTGGTAGTTAATAAATGCAAAGGTGTGAAAAGATTAAAGAATATAATAAAACAAATGGAACGTGACAAAAATAAAAATCACGTGGATCTAATATCCTAAAAGTTGTACCACTACTTTCCCTATCACGTGCCTTTCTTTTACCCTTTACCCTTTTTTTTATTTTTCTTATGTAATTAAAAAAAATATCATTAACCACAATGGTGTTGTTTGATTGCTTTGAGTTTGGCTACAAATGTAAAAAATATTTGGAGGTTCGAGGTTTAAATCCAAGGGGAAATAAAAATCCCCTTGTGGCCACGGAGTATAGATGTCCAAAAATCGGTCCCGGGCCGGGCCTTAACCGATTACGGCCGGTCCTAATCGGGACAAAAACCGTCTATAACCGGTCCCTCTATAACCGGTCTCGGTTCCGGTCCCGGTTCCGATGAAAAACACTATAACCGGTCAAGCTTGCCCATAACCAGTTACGCTGTCCGGTCCCGGTTCCGGTCCCATAACCGGTTACGGCCGGTCCTTTGCAAAAAAAATATTTTTTTTTCAAATTTTTGGTAATTAATAAATTTATATACATATAAATATATATATAACAAAACATATTTTTAAACGTATTTATTTTTAATATGTTATTAATATGTTTGTAATATGTTATTTTTAATATGTTTTA
>NC_037539.1:22846007-22848051 GCF_001531365.2 Cynara cardunculus var. scolymus | reverse complement strand
TCTTCTCTTCCTTATAAGGAAGTGGGAGTCTTCTCCTACCAGTGACGCGTTTTAGAAAACAAAACCGTGAGGGGTTGTTGCCGTGCGGGGAAACCCCGGGGCATCCCAGAGCGGACAATATCACGTGGGCGGCTCCCTAGTGCAGTTACCGGTCCAATACACTCCTTTGGTTCGTCATCTTGTTTGCCTAACCTCCTATATCTACGAGTGTAAATGATACAAGACAACTTGCGAGTTACTTCACATCAAACTTGGTCAACACTTGATTTGAATGGGCCCGTCTCAAACTCGAACGTCACATATTAACGAGTCGAGTCGAGCTATCGAATACTTGACTCGTGAGATACTCGATTTTTTTTATATATATAATTAGTTTTATTATATAATATGTATAATATAATGTAATAAAAAAGTCTTATATTTTTATATACTTGAACAATATTGTGAATTTTTAACTATAAAAAAGTTTGTCAACAATTTCTATTTATTAAAATCATAATTGAAAAAGAAAAAAAAACTATAGAAGTTTTTGTGAAGTTGTCCCACGTTGGAAAGGAAATGGTAAAAGAAGGATGAAGACGTATTACTAAAAGAGAGAGAGGTGAATGAAGTTTGTAACTTTGTCTTTTTTATAATGAAGTTTGAGGTGCATTTCCTTAGTTTTTTTAAACTTAATAGAATGCCTTTAAGTTTTATAATTTATAAGAGAAAACCCTAAAATTTCACAAATTTCGACTGGTGAGCTTGAGTTGAGTTCGAGTTCGAGTTCGAGCTCGAGCTCCAATTCGAGTTTAAACAATTGCAATCAACTTCGAGTCGAGTTTAGTTTGTAACTACTCACGAGTTTTTCAAGTCGAGTTCGAGCTTAAAAGATGACTATCAAGTTTGAGTCGAGTATATTGATATTTACGCTCAACTCGCATCATTTATACTCCTACCTACACCAAGATGAAATCCAAGGGTTTTCATTAAGGTTTTGATTTTAGGGTTCATATCGTATGTTTCTTGTAATGAAATTGTGCAAAAAAAAAAATCTTGGGATTTTGTTGTGTTATAATAGGATTTGTGAACATATATATATATATATATATATATATATATATTAGTGGAAAAATCAAGAAAAGAATAAATTGACCAAAATAACCTCTAGTTAATTGAACTTCAACGAAATATATAACGACTGTTCGGGATGGCAAGTGTTGTAAATTGACAAATGTGAAGAAATATTTCCATATTTTAAAGTTTAGCGACAATATCTATACTACATTAATAACCATTTAAACCAAAGTCTTAAATACAAGCCTTTAAGCACAAGTTACAACCATTTTATGTACAACACATAAAGCATGATGTGGTACTACTTCCCTATCGGTCACCCAAGAGTATTTAGCCTTGCAAGGTGGTCCATTTATCTTGATCCTTACGGGCCTCTTGAATCCTCTCTTCTCCAAAACCCGATGTCGTAGGTTCAAATCCTATAGAGCGTGATCTTGGGATTTTGTTGTGTTTGGATTAGCCGTCGCCGGCGATGGTGATGCTTGTGTTAGGAGGGACGAAAACGAGATCCAAGTGAATATATATGTGTGTGTATATGTACATATAATTGGATTTGTTAGTATATATATTTAATTTAATATATATATATATGTGTGTGTGTGTGTATGTGTGAGAGAGAGAGAGAGAGAGAGAGTTATTATGCAACTTTTTACATTTGTACAATCAATACAACTCAATCTCAACCGTTCATTTAATTTGATGAATATATGATTTCATGTAACAACCCACATATTCCATGTACAGATAATTTACATCATCATACTCATAACACAAACTGTAACATCGTTTACAAACTACAGATTAACAAAAACTTTCTTAAAATACATTTATGAGTACTAAATGTCATTCATTCTAAAACTTTTCCCTTGCCTTTATCTTGCGAGGTATGATGACCTGCAAAACAGGTTAGTCCAACAACTGAGCGTTAGACCAAAAAGGTCTAGTGAGTGTATAAATCCCAAATAAACAACATACTTTCCAAACAATC
>NC_037539.1:22844264-22845507 GCF_001531365.2 Cynara cardunculus var. scolymus | reverse complement strand
CGGTTTATAATCCGGACAACACTCAACCGGTTTAGATGAAATCCGGTTGCCTCTTGGGCGATTTAAAACAAACCCGGACACCCCTTGTCCGGTTTAGGTAAAACCCCGGACACCACTTGTCCGGTTTAAGTAAAACCCGCACAAACAATTTATATAAGAATCATAATAAGTCAATTCCACAATCTCTTAAAATTGCTATACCAACAATTGATACTTCAAAGCATTAAAACACTCACCTTGAAATATTTGATCGGATTAAGCCTGTGGTGTTCCTTCAGTCTTTTCTCTCCAAGATCACCAAATTTTTTTTCTTCTAAAAAGTATCTGAAACTTTTCTTTTCACATACACTTGCTATAAATAGCAAGTGTATGGCCGCCATTACAAAAGTCGGCTAACCCAACACACACACACACACAAGCTTTATCATAATATATATATATATATATATATATATATTATATACATATAAACTTATTTTCCAATTATTAACTCAAAATTTGTAACCCGAATATTACAACATTCCATCCTTAAAAGAATTCCATCCCGGAATTCTATTTAAGTAAAAAGGTAGGGATACTTCATCTGCATCTCAGACTCTGATTCCCAATTGGCGTCTGGTCCCTTGTGATAACGCCTCTGAACCTTTACTAACCCAATCTCTTTGTTTCGCAACTTCTTTACTTTSAAGTCGGTAATTTGTTCAGGGGTTTCTTCATAGCATAACTTTTCATCTACCTTAATTTCAGGTAATGGTACTGCCACATCTGGACTTATTAGACACTTCCTCAAATTCAACACATGAAATGTGTCATGGATCCCACTTAATTCTAATGGAAGTCCTAACTTGTAGGCTACTTCCCCAACTCTTCACACAATAGGGAATGGTCCAATATATCTTGGACTTAACTTCCCTCTTTTTCCAAAACGTACCATTCCTTTCCAAGGTGATACTTTCAACATTACTCTATCACCCACTTGAAACTCAATCAGCTTCTGACGTTTATCTGCATAACTTCTTTGTCTATCTTGTGCCGCTTTCATTCGTTCCCGTATTATTCCAACTTTATCTGCAGTTTGCTGAACTAACTCAGGCCCAGCTAACTATTTTTCACCTATTTTATTCCAACACAATGGAGTTCGACATTTTCGTCCGTACAATACCTCGAAAGGTTCTGCTTGAATACTTGAATGGTAGCTATTGTTGTACGCAAATTCCACCAAAGCCAAATGACTATCCCATGA
>NC_037539.1:22842516-22844164 GCF_001531365.2 Cynara cardunculus var. scolymus | reverse complement strand
AGATTCAAGACGTTATCTTCCAATTTCAACAGGAGTTTAAAGCGCCTACGAAAGTAGCTGATTTGGGGACAGAGGTCGTCTTAGACGACGAAGAAGAAGAAGAGTTGGAGTTAGGAGAGGGAGAAAAAGATACCCAAGGTACACATCCTAGCCCTCCTCCCAGAGCTACCCACGTTTCTAGGGACCCTGTTCTAGAGGAATCCCCTATTGAAAAAGGCGTGCACACGCTGAGCCCAACCCAAGCTAACCTCGCAGAGGACATTCTTTCGTCCTCTGTCGAATGCAGTACCCGGGAACCATAACTCACTCCAACATCCTCTCAAAAGGATGGTGGTTTTAATATAAGAGTCCAATCGCCCAAGGACTCGTCACAACCCAAAGAGGCATCTGTTGCCTCTCCACACTTGAGTGACCAACCAAAATATGCTTCAGAGGCATATATGAAAGTCACAGAGACTGAGGGTCTAGAACGCCCAAAGTCCACACTCGATCCCTTTGCCATGTTAGGCTCTGAACCTACAAGGCACGATATCGACAGAACACAGGTAGGCTCTCCTCACAGAGAAGTCCGAGGATCCGGTGGAAGTCCCCGAACAGACTTCGGAAAACTAGTCGCTGAGGGCGCCTCACACTCCGAGACTACTAGGTCACCATGTGTTGGTGATCTAGGTTCCCAGGATATCTATGTGACGAAGGGTGAGTTACAAACCTTTGCCACATCGATATTCTAGAGGTTGGATGAGTTGAAAAGCTTGTTCACCTCTTAATCGACGACAGAGGCCCTTGCTCCAATAACAGAGGCTCTGAAGGAGTTGACATCTACAACGTCAGAACTCAAGGCAACTCTTTCAACCCTTCAGAGCTCTGTACTTCATAAAGAAGACCTCGCAGAAGCCTTCAGCGCTCTGTCACTCAACCCCTCTTCAATCCAGAAGCTAAAGACAGAGCTATCACAGGTGGCCGCCCAGTTTGCTGCTGATTTCATCTCCGCAGGATACACAGACTACTCCACGTTCAAGAACGAGATCAAGAACATGTTCTCCTCTGCGGTCACATACTGTATTGATCCCAAATCTTCTAGGGCAAACATCAACCATCTGGCCACTCACAGAGAGCTAGACGCAATGGCTGAAGCCCTAGGAGATATCGTGAGCAAGCACACAGATCAACTTCTCAAAGAAGCCCGAGCTTCCAATCAATCTATTAGAGACTGCACTTCAAAGCTCGTCAAAGAAGGTGACTCCTTCAGAAACGAGATCTATCAAAGTCTCTCTAAAATGAAGTGGGCCTTAGAGATCGATATAAACAACGCTTCTGTGCACGCAGAGCTGGTGATCGAGAAAATGGAAAAGGCGGCTACCAGAATCTTAAGGAGATTGAAGAAGGCTCCCCTTATCTCTTGCAAGGTAGAAGCCACCAAAAACCATGATGATCAAGGAGGTGATGACCATGATCGTCATGAGGGGGAGAAGAAGACGGAGAAGAAAGCTGAAGAGCCAAAGAAGACTACCTCTGCCAAACTACTAAAGATAGTGGACTCTACAGAAGCCATGTTCTCAAAAGACAAAGCACCAGAGCCTAAGGGGAAAGGCAAGGGCAAAGTTGTAGAGGAGTCGCCACAGAGGGAGTCGAGCTCTGAAACGCCACA
>NC_037539.1:22840111-22841826 GCF_001531365.2 Cynara cardunculus var. scolymus | reverse complement strand
GTTGGCCCAAACAGAATTGAAGATTTCCCCTCCGAAGAACAGGCCAAGTTGGCTACTTAGATGTCATCCCAACACTATTGTCCAAAATCCCATCTTTGGGTTTGTGTTCTTGGACAAGGATGACATTCTAAGGTTCTTTGATCCCATAGAGGCGAACAAATATGCGACAGAGACTCTTGAGTGAGTGTTCAACCAAGTGGCTGCAGAAGTACAAAGAGGGCATCTAAGGGCGGATGAAGTGTCTGGTATTCTGGAAGTGATTAAAGTTCAAGTCTCCTTCAGAGAATGGATATTCAAGGTCTATAGAACCATCAAGACAGATCTGCAGTTTGCCGTAGACGACTATCCAGACTCTGCTGTGGACTAATCTTCTGTAATAGATAAGCCTGAGCAACAACTTTGTAATTCTTTCAATTTTTTGTAATTCTTTTCAGAGGATGAGTTTTATCTCCTCTTGTAATTCTTTCAATTGGTCATTTCTTGCATTTATTTGTCCATTTTTACTTTTTCATACTTAGGGGAGATTGTTAGCTCCAATTTTTACTTAATGTAAAAGTATGAAAAAGATTTATGCAAGTGTTGACAGAAGGGGTTCATCCACAGAAGACAACAGAGGACCAGCAACAGAAGTTGTATGATCGTACAAGTAAAGATTGACAGAACCTCTGTTGTCTCTCACAGAGGTTCTGGAAAGTGGTCCTCTGGCAATAAAAACCTGCAAGTCTTCTACAGCAGAGCCTCTGAGCTGGCTAACAGAGGGTCTGCGGATTCGTCTTTTGTGAAGATCATGTTCTGCTGTTTTTTAAAGGTTATTAGATGCACGTCCTTTTCACGTGACTAGGTCTTTATTCGACTTTATTTGGACGGCTTGGATGATTTCACATGTCTAGGTCATGTCAGAAAGGTTGTTAGGAACTAGTATAAATAGCAGCTTAGGCCTTTGTAATTCAGTGTGCTTCCGTATTGTAATCATCTTATTTTCAATCAATTGAAAAACCTTTGAAGCTATTCTATTGCGTTCATCATCTTCATATCAATCTGTGTGTTCTTGATTTATTACTCTTTTGTGTTCTTATCATTGTTTTCGTTGCACTGTAATCGTCCTAAAGATCATCAAGAGTAAGAGATCAAATACCAAATCTGAATTTACAGGTCCTAACAGATCATAAACAAGAATGTGAAAGAATCGAGAAGGAATTTGAGTATAAAATTGAAAAACTCGAGAACACTTTCAGCTCTGTAAGAAAAGATTATGATGAGGATTTGAAGACTTGGAGTAAAGCTAATAAAGATCTTTTCAATAAACTCCAAGAGGTTAGAAGTGCACTTTCAATTGAGAAAAACTCTCCAAGGAATAATACAGAGACAAATGATTTAACTGAGAAGTTTCATAAATCTGAAAGTGATCTGATTGAGCTAAGAAAGCTTTTGAATTTAGAGAAAGAAAAGGTTTTGAAAGCGGAGAAGGATTTAAATGCTGAAAGGAAAGTTATAGAGAAAGAAAAGAAGAGGATTATTGAGATTGAGAAAAGATTTTGTACTGAATGTGAATCTTATGAGAAAAAGATTAATTCTCTTGAGCTGAACACAAAGATGCTGTTAAAGCAAATCTCGGATTTTGAGCAGCTGATCATCTTGGAACGAGCCAAGACTGATAAAGAAAAGAAAGACATCTCCGAAGATTGTCAGAGTCAATTACAGAAATTGTCTGAAAG
>NC_037539.1:22837887-22839521 GCF_001531365.2 Cynara cardunculus var. scolymus | reverse complement strand
AACTGGTTCTCAATCACAGTGTAAAACTAACTTTTATGATTGTTCCAAATTGAACAGTTATTCAAGTAGTCCTAAATCAACTGTTTCTAAGAACAATTCTCGATCTTTAAATCAGTACTATCAAGGGTATGTCATTGGATCACCCAATTACTCTTCAAATGTTAAAAGCATTTGGGTCAATAAGTCTGAATCTGTTTTATCTCATACACCTGTTGTTACTAACAATCTTCCTTGCATTGTGAGATCCACTAATGATCTGATCAATCTTAGCAAGAGAAGGATTATGTGCTCAACATGCAGAACTAATAATTTTGTCAATAACAAAAGATTCAACAGGTGGCATGGAGATAACGTCTATCAGAACAACTGGAAAGGTAAGAACATGTATGATTATAATAACTGGCATGATCATATTATGTATATAATCATCTTGTTAATAATGTTGAAAAGAAAATATCTTATAGAAATAAATGGTTTGGAAATTTCAACATATCCCAACCCGATACTAACAAAATAGGACCCAAGTTCGTTTGGGTACCAAAATCTACTTAACCTGGTTTTGCAGGTGTGACAAGTTTATGCTGATCAGAAAATCATTTCTATGATACACCAATGCAGGGGGAGTTATAATTTATTCCAAACGAGGCTTCTGAACATTTCAGTTCAGGACCCGTGYTTTACCGAGTGTGGTTTMTAAACACTCAGTTTAGAACCCGTGCTTAAAATGTTTCAATTTTTTTTTTATTCTTTTGAGCTTAACTGAATCATTACTTAAATATGTTTTCTAGGGGGAGTCTCTAGAAATTTTGAATAAATGTTTTCGGAAATGGAACTGTTTTCTGAAACGAGTACTTTTTTTGAACAAGTATTTCCTGAAATTTTACTTGCGTAATTTCTCATCGTACATAACTCCAATACCTGTTTCAGCTATTCTTCAAAATGTTATTATCACGTCTCTTATAAGAAAATTATTTTCGGTGATAATACACTCGTTTGTATTCAAACTTTGTTTTCTGATATTTTTTTACATTGATACATATACATTCGATAATTTTTTGAATATCAAAATCTGTAAACTTGTTCTTACAGATCTTCATTCATTTCTCTCGAATATCGAATAATCTAATTGTTGTCGCATCATTCTTTCGTTAATTGTGCTTAAAGCCAAATTACTTGATCAATTTTTTATCTGATCATTGTGCTTTAAAGAAATAATATTTTGATCAACCATTGTGATCAACTGAACTTACAGTATTTTAGGAGGGACTGAATGCTTATCAGAAATACCTCTATGGAATGTCAAAACCAACAGACCTACCCAAGAGGACAGCCATATCTGAGTGAGCTTAAATACAAAAGGGTTTGTGTGCTGAGACTAAAATGAAAAAGAGAGGGGTAGTTGTTGTGAGCTAAAAGAATTGACGAGAGTTGTGTCAGGATTAAAAGAATACGAAAATCCTGTTCCAAACTTATATAATCTGGGCATACCACATAATCTATTAGTTCTCGATTTTTAGAGACCAATATTGAAAAAGGCAAAGCCCAGGCCAATTCTTGTCACGACCCCACCAACTACTCATTTATCTCTCAATAGATAAGTGTTTCAATAACACTTGGGGCACGCAGCTCATCAT
>NC_037539.1:22832249-22837517 GCF_001531365.2 Cynara cardunculus var. scolymus | reverse complement strand
TTTTTATAAGATTGAAAACAATTTCATTCGTTGAAATTGGCTGTTATCTTCGCATTCCCTTAATCTGAAAAGATTAAACAAGTGGAGTTGCAAAGATCTACTTACATCTTCATGAATTGACGGCTTACGTGGAAAATTTCATTCATTCTTGTGTATGATGGAATGATTCTCATTTCATCATAAGGGGGAGTATGTAATAATGAATGAAATATTCATTTCCGAACATTTTAAAGGGAWTCTGATGTAAAGATCAAGGGGGAGTAACTTCGATAATGGCAAAAGACTCAAAAGAAGTGCGACTGGAGATAATTACAGAAAGATTATTCATGTGCTACAATGACTGAGAGATGTTAAATGTGMAGATCATCTTTACAACAGTTTACTGAAGATTAATTCTGAATATTCTTTGAAAATCAAATCTTGTACATTGTTTCTAATGATTACTGTTCTACATTGTCAAAAGAGAAGATCATCGCGGTTCTACATTTGAGGGGGAGAATGCTAGAAGATTTTTCTCAACAGTTGATTGCTTGAAGATTTCAAGTTAAAGATTTCTTTTGAAGATGACATAATGTGCTTAAAGCTTCAAAGTTCAAACAGAACTCAAAGCGCAGAATTTCTTTCAAGTCTGAATACAAAGGGGGAGAATGTTAGGACTGAAAATCAGTATTAAATTGTATTCGTCTTGAAAGTTAAATAGTGTCTATAATTGTAAAAGTCATCGTGTTTGACTTTTCTTATAGGAGTTTGACTTTGACTATGTTTAGAAGTTTGACCCTATAAATAGGGTGATGTCTTTCTAATCTTGTAGAAGGAAGCTCAATTGTAAAATTAGAATACGTAATATCAGAGTTGACCACATTTGAAGATCTTGACTTTCTCTCTCAACTCTCTTATATGATGTTCTTGAAGATTTATCTTAATCTGCCATTGTTATGAAGCTTTCATGAAGATTGATCACTAAAAGTGGGACTATCAAAGTTGCCTCGAACTCCAAGGGGATATGACGCAATCTGGGTAATTGTTGACCGCCTGTCTAAATTTGCGCATTTTTTGCCAATAGGAGAGAAGTACTCTTTGGAAAAGCTGGCGCAGATTTATATCAAAGAAATTGTAACCAGACACGATGTTCCATTATCTATTATTTCTGATAGAGACAGTTGGTTTACTTCAAAGTTCTGGGAAGGACTGCAGAAAGCTTTGGGGTCTGAAATCTGACTAAGTAGAACTTATCATCCGCAGACTTATGGGCAGAGTGAAAGAACTATTCAGACTCTTGAAGATATGTTGAGAAGTTGTATTATTGATTTCGGGGGATCGTGTGAAGATCACTTGCCATTGACTTCCCATTGATAAAGTCTGCATATAATAATAGTTACCATTCCATCATCCAAGCGACACCGTATGAAGTGTTGTATGGACGTAAATGCCGAACATCGTTGTGTTGGAATGAGGTGGGTGAAAGACAACTAACGGGTCCTGAAATTGTCCATGAAACTTTTGAGAAGATCGAACAGATCCGGGAAAGAATCAAAACAGCACAAGATCTCCAGAAAAGTTATGCTGATAATCGCCGAAAGCCGATTGAATTTGGTATAGGTGATTTTGTGATGTTAGAAGTTTCACCATGGAAGGGCGTCGTCAGGGTTGGGAAGAAAGGTAAGCTCAGTCCGAGGTATGTGGGGCTATTCAGAATATGTAAGCGAATCGGGCCAGTAGCATAACAGTTAGAGCTGCCAGAAGAACTGAGTCTGATTCACAACACTTTCCACGTATCGAATCTGCGGAAATGTTTAGCCAATCCAAGTCTAGCTGTACCGATGCCAGAGATTAAATTAGACAGTAAACTGAACTTTGTGGAAACACCAGAAGCTGTAATTGATTGAAAGATCAGGGTGTTGAGAAACAAAGAGATAAGTCTGGTTAAGGTTCAGTGGAAGTTTCACAAAGGACCAGAAGCGACACGGGAATTGGAGTAAAAAATGAGATCAGAGTACCCTTGGCTCTTTAATTAAAGGAATTCCGGGACATAATTCTTTTGATGGGTGGATGATGTGATAACCAGATCTTGGTTGTCACCTGAGGTAATGAATATGTGATTATTTGTTATATGTGATTACGTGACAGCATGATAAATTGATACATTTGATCATGTTGGTATGTGAAAATGTGCATAATATAGATACATGAATGAGATTATATGTATTTATGGATGCACATGTTTTGTATGATATATATATATATATRTGTGTGTGTGTGTGTGTATGTGTGTGTGATATGCATGCATGTATGTGCATATGTGCATAAATGTATATATGTATGGTTATTGGATTAAAGTGTATATGCATGCATGTGAAGAGGTATGTTGGCCGACCTTTCCTTTAAAGGGAAAGGGTATAAAAGGAGGGTTAGCCTCCATTTTCACTTTTCTTGCCATTTTCAAAAGAGAAGTGAGCGATTAAAAGAAGTAAGTGACCAGATTGCTTATAGATTGATTTCAAGGAGATTGGATTCATTTGAATTTAAAAAGAAATTGCATAAGGTGAGTGATTTAAAATGTTTTCCATTCTTTATGCATGAATTGTTTATATCACCTTTTTATCTAGTTTGAAGTTTAAACCGTATGAGTGTTAACCGGATTTTTACCTAAACTGGATAAGAATTGGGCGATTTAATAATAAATCAGACAAGGCTTAGTCGATTTAGATTAAACGGACAAAGAAGGTTGAGCGGTTTAGTCTTAAACCGGACAAAGTGTAAGCGATTTAAGTATAAACCGCTCAAGTGTTAAGCGGTTTAGTCTTAAACCGTACATGTTTTAACCGGTTTAAAGGTTGAGCGATTTTTGAACTTTGATGTTATTTATAAATATTTCAAACGGAGAAGTATGAATACGACCATGTGTTGATCGGATTATTTTAAACCGGACAAGCCTTGGGCAACGTGTTGTTCGGATTTGTTATCCGGATAAAAGTGTTGAAGATATCGTAAGTGTTAAATCGGACAAAGCTTGAGAGAGAGAGTTGTCTAGATTAGTAAATCGGATAAGGGTCTTGTATTGACCGGATTAGTAAATCGGTCAAGACCTGACCGGAGATAAAGTCTGGCCAAGTCTATGTTGACCGGATTTGTGCTTTGACTTATGTATTATTTATACAATTGTCATTTTTAGTATTCTTGTATAAAAATGGGAATTTTGATAAATAATGATTTTGAACTAATAATTCCTTTGACTGCTGTTTAAATGGAATTATTTTGTGAAATGTTTTAATGAGGAAATAAGGGTGGCATATCAAGGAGAGGTGTACCATGAGATAAGGGTGACATATCAATGAGAGGTGTACTATGGGATAAGGGTGACATATCAAGGAGAGGWGTACCTTTGGATATAAGGGTGGCATTTGTATGTGTGTTATGTTATATAACTCTTACTATTATATCCTTTAAAATTACCGTGGTCTGGAATCTTTACTTCTTTATGATTTAAAGGTTTAAGATTGGGGTTTTTATTGGAAATCGTAGTCTGGATGTTATTGAGGAGAAAATAACATGTTTGGCCTGAAACTTTAAATAAACCTTGTTTAATGGGAAAAGGTTTAAAAGTGGCATTATATGAAACCTGGTTGGTTCAAACCTATAAAGGTTTGAAGTAGGTTGTTTAAATTGTTGAATGCTTGGCTTGAAAAGTGGAAAAATACTAGTAATATGTTCCTATTTGATATATATATATATATATATATATGAAAAAGTTATTTTGTACAAAGTTTTGGTGATTTTCATTCTGCAATGACATAAATAGGGTAACTCACTAGACCTTTCGGTCTAACCCTCGTTTCGTGATTTTAAATATGTATTGCAGGATGTACGGTCGGTAAGGGGAAGGGGAAAATGTGATATTTTCCTATATGCATATCTGCATGAAGATTTGTTTATGATGTATCGTTTTGATTGATGAACGATGATTAGTACAAGAAATGTATTTTGAATTTTTGGGTTATGTATTCTGTGTAGTAAATTCTTGTACTAAGGGACCTGAGTGGTACATAAACATGTATTTCTTCCGTATGAAGTATATGTTACATGCAATGTGTGGTATGGGGTGTTACATCATGAAGTATCACTGTCGATGATTGAAATTTACAATACAAGTTCTCCAGGGATCACTGAACAGACTCAGTGTAGATCACTGGAACTGAAAAGACAGAAACATAAATACTTCGTATATAGGTAAAAAGGGATTATCATCAAATCACTGAGAGAGAGGATCAACACTAACTTATCTGCTAACATCTAGCTTGTCACTCATTTGCTAGCTTATCAATCATCAACTAACTTATCTGCCAGTTTGCCAAACATACCTTAACATTATATGTAATTATATCAATATTTATATAATATACATGTATATAGACGCATATGAAACAAAAGCGACCCCCACCAACTTTTTAGCGACCTCGTCTCTTGCCAGTGTTTTGACGACTCCCTTTCTCTACCTATTTTCCCGACAAATCCCCTCCCTTTCTTTATCTAGTATCATTCTCCATCATCGCCCCTCTTTTTTATAGGTCATAAACTCTTGTACTTTTACAAACCTGCAACTCACTTTATTCCATTTTTAGAGCTGCCTCCACACCTTCTTCCCCTTACCAACCGTGGTAATTGAAAACCTAGGTTTTAGGTTTCATCGATGGTTCCAGATCTATGCAACGATGAGGGTTATCTTCCAGATTTCGTTGATGGCTTCCAGGTTTATAGATTTCATTGATGAGTTCAGGTTTGTAGATTTCATCCATGGGTTCTAGATTTTAGCTAGGATGGGGTTTAACTCCATATTTCATTGGCGGGATCCAAATTTTAGTTTACTTCTTGTTGTTGTGCATATATATGTTCTTGCTCTTTATGGCAGTATTTTCTTCCACCATTCTAAAAATTACAGATTTGGTTTTTGGATTAATTATATATTTCTACAGTTTTGAGTGAGTTAAATGTGATAACCGAATCCTGGTTATCATCCAAGGTAATTAATGTCTGATTCTGATTAAATGATTTCGTGATAGCATGATAAATTGTTATATTTGATCATGTTAGTGTGTGAAAATTATGTGCGTAATATAGATGCATATATAATATGGTATGTATACATGAGCATACATGCATATTGTGTGTGTGTGAGTATGAAGGCATGTCATGCGTATGCATGAAGTGGGTTAACATGGGAAGGGGGCTGTTTAGCCGACCTTCCAGTTTTAGAAAGGTATAAAAGGAGGG
>NC_037539.1:22826009-22831769 GCF_001531365.2 Cynara cardunculus var. scolymus | reverse complement strand
TGACCGGATTTGTATTATGTCTTGTATGATTGATAAATTGTTATAAAATGGGAATTTTGATATAAATGATTTTGGATTGATAATAATTCCATTGAGTGCGGTTTATTTGGAATTGTTTTGTGAAATATTTTGATGAGGAAATAAGAGTGGCATATCAAGGAGAGGTGTACCATGGGATAAGGGTGGTATATCAAGGAGAGGTGTACCATGGGATAAGGGTGGCATATCAAGGAGAGGTGTACATTTGATATAAGGGTGGCATTTGTATGTGTGGTATGATATAACTCTTTCTATTATATCCCTTAAGACTACCATGGTCTGGAATCTTTATTTCTTTGTGATTTAAAGATTTAGGATCAAGGTTCTTATTGGAAATCATAGTCTGGATGTTATTGAGGAGAAAATAACAGGTTTGGCCTGACACTTTAAATAAACCTTGTTGATTTGAAAAGGTTTAAAAGTGGCACTATATGGAACCTAGTTGGTTCAATGGTATGTGATTTGAATAATCTGAATGCTTGGCATTGAAAAGTGGAAAGGTACTGGTAGTAGGTCCCTATTTGTTCATATATTTGTTATATATATGAAAAGTTGTTTTTCATAAAGATTTTGGTGATTTTCACCCTGCAATAACATAAAAAGGGTAACTCATTAGACCTTTCGGTCTAACCCTTGTTTCGTGATTTTAAATATGTATTGAAGGATGTACGGACGGTAAAGGGAAGGGGAAAATGTGATATTTTCATTTATGCATTTTCTACTTGAAGAAGTGTTTATGATGTATAGTTTTGATTGATGAACGTTGATTAGTACAAGAAATGTATTTGAATTTTTGGACCTTGTATTTGGTAATGATAGATTCTTGTACTAAGGGACATGATTGGTATATAAACATGTATTTCTTTTGTATGAAATATGTGTTAAATGCAATGTGTGTTATGGGGTGTTACAGAAAGTGGTATCAGAGCCTAAGTTTAAGGAATTTAGGTATTTAACAGCATGATACCTAGACTTAAACTGTTTTTATTGCTTGTTAAGTGTCCCGGACATTGTTAGCTCCATTGGAAATAAATATGATGGGTTGAAAGAACAGTGTGTGAAGTAAATTTTAATTACATCTGGTCAGTGTAATTATGAATTTACAGGTACACATCTGAACTTGAATACTTCATTATATTTGGGAATGTGAATACGTGATTATTAACACTAAAATCTGCAAATGTCTAGCCGAACCCGAAGATCTGAAAGAATGGCTCATCCAAAATTTGAGGAAAGGGAAGAATCGCCCGTTAATCTTCCGACTATCACGTCTAGAAATAGAGGTCGGGGAAGACCAATGGGACGAGGCAAAGGAAGAAGTCAGTCTCAGGGAAGGGGTTGGATTGAAGTACATTCTGAACATGAAGAATCCCATTCTAGGAATGTTCAGGAGAGATCGGTGCCACACCCTGAATATGTAACCAGAGATATGTTGGCTGAAGAAATGGGAAAATTGCGGGAAACTCTGACATCCATTATGGGAGTACCGGCCAGGGTAGAAACAGAGAGAAAAAAAATTCTTCCCTCGGTACCAGTTACTCACAACCAGGAGGGGGATATTAAAATGTTTCTGGCATGTAAGCCACCAACATTTTTTGGAGGAAGAGATCTAGTGAAAGCCGTGTGCTGGATTAAAGAAATGGAATCAGTATTCAACACCATTCGATGTCCGAAAACAAATAAAGTTGTTGAAAAGAGAAGGTGGGAAGGGCCTTCATCTTTTCGAGGGCCGAAAATGATAAAATATGATAACAAACCCGAGCAGAAAGTCGATGCGAAAGTTTGTACGCAAAGCCGACAGATACATCAAGGTGAGTGTAAGACAGATCCAAGAAAGTGTTATAAGTGTGGTGAAGCAGGTCATCTGTCTAGAAATTGCCCAGCCAATCGAAGATGTTTTAACTGCAACTCTCCGAATCACATTCGACCGAATTGTCCTTTTTTAAGAAATCCACAGATAACAATGGGGAGTAACGCGTCGGGTACTCGGGGAAGGCCTACAGTGAACAGAGGAGGGCAAAGAGGGGCGCGAGGACGGTCCTTCCAGATGACTAAGAACGAGGCAGAAGCATCACCGGATGTAGTAACAGGTACATTCCTTCTGAATTCAATACATGCTAAGGTGTTATTGACTCTGGTGCAAACTTTTCATTTGTATCACCATTGTTTGCTCAAACTGCATGTTTGAATTATGTGTTACTTGATGATGAATTAATAGTTGATACTGCTAATAGTCAGGAAACTGTTACTAGWGTGTTCAATAACTGTATTATTGTTATTGAGGGCTGTGAACTTCCGATCCGGTTATTTCCCATGCCGATGAAAGAATTTGATGTAGTAGTAGGTATGGACTGGTTGGCAAGGTATCATGCTAGTATTGTTTGTAATCAGAAAATGATCAGAATTGTTCTGCYASACCAAGGAACAGTTATTATTTATGGTGATCGTCAGAATCACCATACCAGTATTTTGTCAGTAATGAAAGCCCAGAAAAGTATTCGGAAGAAATGCCAAGGATGTTTGGCATATGTAATTGATCTGAAGAAAGAAAAGGGAAAAGAAGAATCAATTCCGATTGTTAATGAATATCCAGAAGTCTTTCCAGAAGACTTATCTGGATTACCACCAGATAGAGTCATTGAGTTCCGAATTGATTTAGTACCAGGGGCTGCACCAGTAGCAAAGGCGCCATACCATTTAGCTCCATCTGAATTAAAAGAACTAATTGCACAGTTGAAAGATTTATCTGATAAGGGATTTATTAGGCCCAACACTTCACTTTGGGGTGCTCTGGTCTTATTCGTCAAGAAAAAGGATGGGTCTATGCGAATGTGTATAGACTATCGTGAATTGAATAAGATGACAATCAAAAACAAATATTCTTTACCGAGGATTGATGATCTGTTTGACCAATTGATGGGAGCAAGTTATTTCTCTAAGATTGATTTAAGGTCATGGTATCATCAGCTCAAAGTCAGAGAAGAAGATGTCGCCACAACAACATTCAGAACAAGGTCAGGCATCACGAATTCTTAGTTATGCCATTCGACTTAACTAATGCGCCCGCAGCCTTTCTGGATTTAATGAATAGAGTATGTAAAGAGTATCTTGATAAATTTATTATTGTATTTATCGATGATATTCTTATATACTCTAAGACCAAAGAAGAGCACGCAGAACATCTTCGTCTGAATTTGAGTTCTGGTTAAGAGAAGTTCAATTCCTGGGCCATGTCATCTTAGATGCAGGGGTAAAAGTGGATCCAGCAAAAATAGAGGCAGTTGCAAGATGGGAAGCTCCGAAAAATCCTTCTGAAGTCTGAAGCTTCTTAGGATTGGCTGGTTATTATCGTAAGTTTATTCATAACTTTTCTAAAATAGTCGTGCCATTAACTAAGTTGATTCGAAAGAACGTTAAATTCCAGTGGGAAGGAGAACAGCAAGAAGCCTTTCAATTATTAAAAGATTATATTTGCTGCGCACAGGTATTAACTCTATCAGATGGATCTGAAGACTTTGTGGTTTACAACGATGCATCAAAGTTAGGGTTAGGATGTGTTTTGATGCAAAGAGGAAAAGTGATTTCTTATGCATCAAGGCAATTGAAAGATCATGAGAAGCAGTATCCAACCCATGACATGGAATTAGCTGCAGTGGTGTTTGCTCTGAAGATTTGGATACACTATCTTCTAGGAACAAAATGTCAGATTTATACCAATCATAAAATTTTAGAACATTTGTTCAGCCAAAAGGAATTAAATATACGACAGTGTCGATGGATTGAACTAGTTAATGACTATGATTGTGAAATCCTTTACCACCCGGGAAAAACTAACGTAGTGGCTGACGCTTTAAGCCAGAAAGAAAAGAGTGGAACCATTAAAGATGTGGCAATGAGAATGAACTTGATCCCCGACATTCGTAAGGAAATTCAGAGATGCCAACAAGAAGCAATAAAAGAAGAATTTGTTAAAGCAGAAAAGTTGGGTAAGATAATCTCAACCTTGGAATAGAATGACGAAGGACTAATGTGCTTTCAAGGGCGAATTTAGATACCATGTTTTGGAGATATCTGAAATACAATATTAAATGAAAGCCATAAGTCCCAATACTCTATTCATCCAGGCACCAATAAGATGTTTAGAGATTTGAAACCTTTTTATTGGTGGCCAGGGTTGAAAAGGGATATTGCTAGATATGTGGAACAGTGTCTGACATGCTTACATGTTAATATTGAACATTAGAAGTCATATGGAAGTCTTCAATCTTTAGAGATACCTGTATGGAAATGGGATCACATTACCATGAATTTCGTTATGAAGTTACCTCGAACTCCAAAGGGGTAGGACGCGATTTGGGTAATTGTTGATTATCTATCCAAATCTACGCATTTTCTGCCAATAAGAGAGAAGTACTCTTTAGAAAAGTTGGCGCAAATTTATATCAAAGAAATTGTTACCAGACACGGTGTTCCATTGTCTATTGTCTCTGATAGAGATAGTCGGTTTACTTCAAAGTTCTGGGAAGGGTTACAGAAAGCTTTGGGATCTGAAATCCGACTAAGTACAACTTATCATCCGCAGACTGATGGGCAGAGTGAAAGAACTATCCAGACTCTCGAAGATATGTTAAGAAGTTATATTATTGACTTCGGAGGATCGTGGGAAGATCATTTGCTGTTAATAGAGTTTGAATATATCAATTGTTACCATTCCAGCATCCAAGCAGCACCATATGAAGTGTTGTATGGACGTACATGCTGAACGCCGTTATGTTGGAATGAGATGGGTGAAAGACAGCTGACGGGTCCTGAAATTATCCAAGAAACTTCTGAAAAGATCGAACAGATTTGCGAAAGAATCAAAACAACATAAGATCGTCAGAAAAGTTATGCAGATAATCGTCGAAAGCCGACTGAGTTTGGTATAGGTGATTTTCTGATGTTAAAAGTTTCGCCATAGAAGGGTGTCATCAGATTTGGAAAGAAAGGAAAGCTCAGTCCGAGGTATGTGGGGCCGTTCAGAATATGTAAGCGAATTCGGCCAGTAGCATATCAGTTAGAGTTGCCAGAAGAGCTGAGTCTGATTCACAACACTTTCCACGTATCGAATCTGCGAAAATGTTTGGCCGATCAGAGTCTAGCTATACCAATGCTAGAGATTAAATTAAATAGTAATTTAAACTTTGTGGAAACACCGGAAGCTGTAGTTGATCAAAAGATCAGGGTGTTAAGAAATAAAGAAATAGGTCTGGTAAAGGTTTAGTGGAAGTTTCACAAAGGATCGGAAGCAACATGGGAACTACAGTCAAAGATGAGATCAGAATACCCTTGGCTCTTTGATTAAAGGAATTTCGTGACAAAATTCTTTTGAGAGGTGAATAATGTGATAATTGGATCCTGGTTATCACCCAAGGTAATTAATGTGTGATTATATGATTAAAGGATTTCGTGATAACATGATAAATTGTTATATTTGATCATGTTAGTGTGTGAAAATTATGTGAATAATATAGATGCATATATAATATGGTATGTATACATGAGCATACATGCATATTGTGTGTGTGTGTGTGTGTGATTATGAAGGCATGTCATGCGTACACATGAAGTGGGTTAACATGGGAATGGGGCTGTTTAGCCGACCTTCCAGTTTTAGAAAGGTATAAAAGGAGGGTTTAGCCTCCATTTCTCCTCTTCTTGCCATTTTAAAAGTTGAGCGAT
>NC_037539.1:22825107-22825674 GCF_001531365.2 Cynara cardunculus var. scolymus | reverse complement strand
TTGTTTTCAAAAGGCTTGATAAGGTGAGTGGTTTAATATTTTAACTTCAAATGTAAAGTAATTCTTTTGGTTTAATTAATATGTATTTTGAAAACTTGTTGTTACCTGGTTTTTACTTAAATCGGACAAAGCATGTCCGGATTATTTTTAAACCGGTCAAGGTATAAGCAGATTAAGCCCTAAACCGGTCAAGTGTTAAGCGGTTTAGTTTTAAACCGGCCAAAGATTGAACGAGTTATGAATATTGAACTTATTTAACATTTTGAACGGAGAAGTATGAATACGACCATGTGGTGACCGGATTATTTTAAATCGGTCAAGTTTTGGACGATATATTGTCCAGACTTTATCCAGACAAAGATGTTGGAATTTATTCTAAGTGTTAAATCGGACAAACCTTGGGCGATGAGTTGTCCGGCTTGGGTAAACCGGCCAAGACTTGACCGGAGATGAAGTCCGGCCAAGCCTATGTTGACCGGATTTGTATTATGTCTTGTATGATTGATAAATTGTTATAAAATGGGAATTTTGATATAAATGATTTTGGATTGATAATAATTCCATTGA
>NC_037539.1:22821211-22822317 GCF_001531365.2 Cynara cardunculus var. scolymus | reverse complement strand
TGACCGGATTTGTATTATGTCTTGTATGATTGATAAATTGTTATAAAATGGGAATTTTGATATAAATGATTTTGGATTGATAATAATTCCATTGACTGCGGTCTATTTGGAATTGTTTTGTGAAATATTTTGATGAGGAAATAAGGGTAGCATATCAAGGAGAGGTGTACCATGGGATAAGGTGGCATATCAAGGAGAGGTGTACCATGGGATAAATGTTGCATATCAAGGAGAGGTGTACATTTGATATAAGGGTGGCATTTGTATGTGTGTGGTATGATATAACTCTTTTTATTATATCCCTTAAGACTATCGTGGTCTGGATGTGATAACTTGATCCTGGTTATCACCCAAGGTAAATAATATGTGATTATCTAATTAAATGATTACGTGATAGCATGATAAATTATTACGTTTGATCATGCTAGGATGTGAAGATGTGCATAATATGAAATGCATATGTTATATATTTATATGTATGTATGGTATATATATATATATTTATATATATATATATACATAGTATATGTGATATGCATGTATGTGCATGTGTGCATAAGTGTATATATGGTAGTGTAAATGCATGCATAAGAAAAGGTTAAACGATGTATTGTTCGGATTGTTTTAAACCAATCAAATATCAGTCGGGTTATGATTGGTAAGAATAGTTATCTTTTTGAACTGAGAAGTAGGAATACGACCATTTAGTGGCCGGATAGTTTTAAATCGGTCAAGTTATGAGTGGGGTATTGTCCGGACTTGTTATCCGGACAAAGACGTTGATTTTTATTCTAAGTATTAATCGGTCAAGCCTTATACGGTGTGTTGTCCGGATAATTGACCGAAGTTGAAGTCCGGCTAAATCAAGTTGACCGGATTTGAAGTGATGTCTTGTGTTTTTGATAAGAAATGTTATTTTATCATAAAAAGGAAGTTTTGAAATAAATAATTTTGCATTGATAATAATTTCAATGGCTGCGGTCTATTTGGAATTGTTTTATGAAAATTTTTGATGAGGAAATAAGGGTGGCATATCAAGGAGAGGTGTACCATGGGATAAGGGTGGCATATCAAGGAGAGGTGTACATTTGGATATAAGGGTGGCA
>NC_037539.1:22817721-22818431 GCF_001531365.2 Cynara cardunculus var. scolymus | reverse complement strand
AGAATAGCTGAAACAGGTATTGGAATTATGTACGATGAGAATTTACGCAAGTAAAAACTCAGGAAATACCTGTTCAGAAAATGTACTCGTTTTCAAAAAATTCATTTTTGAAAAACATTTATTTAAAAGTTCTAGAGTCTCCCCCTAGAACAAGCCTTAGTTGGAATAATTCACAACTCTCCTTGCATCGGTGTATCATTGCAATGATATTCTGATCATCATAAACTTGACACACCTGCAAAACCAAATCAAGTAGATTTTGGTACCCAAACGAACTTGGGTCCTAATATGTTAGDATTTRKTTRGGGTATGTTGTAACTTCCAAACCATTTCTTTCGATAAGATGTATTCTTTTCAGCACTATGAACAGGATGACCAGGATTAAAATATGAATCGTATGAGTAATTGTGATCATACCTGTTCTTACCTTTCCAGTTATTCTGATAACTGTTATCTCCATGCCACCTGTTGAACCTTTTATTATTGATAAAATTGTTGGTTTTGCATGTTGAGCACAAAATCCTTCTCTTGCTAAGATTAATCAAATCATTAGTAGACTTCACAATGCAAGAAAGATTGCTAGTACCAACAGGTGTATGAGATAAAGCAGAATCAGACTTACTAACCCATATACTTTTAAACTTTGAAGGATAATTGGGTGATCCAATGACATACCCTTGATAGTACTGATTAGAACGAGAATAGTTCTT
>NC_037539.1:22797665-22815996 GCF_001531365.2 Cynara cardunculus var. scolymus | reverse complement strand
TCTGCTCAACATATAGCTTCAATACTGCTTCAAATCTGTTTAAAACAGTTGAAGACTACACACTAAACTCAGTCAAGATAGCTTCTGTTGTGAAGTTGCACACTGCTGCTACCAACACAGCACAAACAGTTGCTGTTAAAACAGACTTCTTTTGATACTAACACTAGCACTGTTGTTATAAACCTTGAGTTGCTGTTGTTTCAAACCTGCACAAACCTGCAAGCTGTTAAGAACTGTGAGTTTATGGTGTCACTAGCATCATCAACATTCGATCTGAGTTCCTCCTCGTGGACGGCAATGGAAATACTCAACAATTGCGATAACCAATTGTGAGTTTGCTGGCAAAACAGTTTGAGTTGCTTTGCTGCTTTGCTGCTTTCAAACTTGCTGCTGCTGTTTCTGTTTTAGTCCAAAACAGTGTTGTTCCTCTTCTCAAAGAAACAGCAAAAACAACAAACACAGTCCTTACAACAAGTCAAATAAGAACAATCAACCAAACAAATTTTAAAACAGCAATAAGAACCAACAAACAGATTTTAAGCTCTTCTAATAACAAACACAAAACTGTAAACARCACTCTAAACAGCTCTAAAACAGCACTCTAAACAGTTTACTAAACCTGTCCTAAACTGTTTTAAAGAAATACAGCAGCTTCAATGTTGTTTCAAACGTCTGTATCTGCTGCTGTTTTAGTCTAGAAATACTCAAAGCTGAAACCTATTTTCAGCATGCATCAATAAATAGCCTGTACTAAGTTTCCTTGCAATGCTGTCACACTTAGCTTCTCATATAGTCAACCTGCTGTTTCTGCTGTTAAACAAAACAAAGAATGCAATCTGTTTTTCTTTTGGTTGCTGTCTAAACACAGCACACAGCACACTGTTTTTGCTTCTGCTTCTCTATTTCTTATTGCTGTCTAAACACAGCACAGCCCTGCACAATCTGCTGTTACAACTTGCTTTGCTGCTGTTGTGTATTGAAAGAAAATCGAGTATGTTGTATAATGCTGTGTATTGAACATTGGCCAGGCTGTGTATTTAAATCAAGCACAGCTTGACACATTTACCGTCAAAACTCATACCCTATGTACAAAACTCATAACCTATTCTGCTCAAATCTATTCAACCTACTACTTTACCAAACAGCTTACTTACTGCTGTCAAGACCTGTTAAACAAAACTCTAAGCTGTTGACAAATCCTTAAACTCAATCACACAGTCTGTGTGTGTACACAGTCACCTGCACATAATGTCCACTCTTGCGTATATGGATAAACCTATTCCAGTTCTCAAGAAAACAACAAAATTATAAAACTTGAAATCGAAAAACGATCACACAATTCAGCAGCAAGTTTGATGTTGCACAGAAATCAGCAGCAAGTTTGATGTTGCACACTGTGTCAAACGTTCACAGTCTATGTAGTTGCAAATGRGTATGATAATACATCTGCAAAAATCTACRGTCAAATTAGCTGCTGTATGTCACAATAGCTTCAACTCAGAATCCTAAATCAAATGATATGAACGACATATAATGAACAATTGAGGAATATGACAGTCAGCTATTAGTAAGTCTTGCTGTGATTAAATCCAAATCGTATAGAGACCAAATAAAAATCTGAGAAAATGGAATTGAGCGGTTTAGTAAACCGGACAGATCATGAACAAAAATTGTAAAGTACTAAACCGATCAAGAAGAAATCTAATGCGGTCACAAATCCGATCAAGGGTTGATCGGTTTACAAGAATACCCGACAATCTGAGATGGAAGACTTACCTGTTTTGACAAATCCGAATACTATCCGGTCAAGGTTGATAGGTTTACCTCTCCGCTCGTTCTCCGCTCATCTCCGCTCAAGTGATGTGCGGTGAACATGAACACCGCTTGAATGATCGGTATACTCCTCCCTTCAAGCTRCGTGCGTATATGAACACCGCTCAAATGGTGTGCGGTTTAGATGAACACCGCTTGAATGGTGTGCGGTGTAGATGSTTTACCTGTCAATCCTTCTCCRGTTTATTTCTTCTCCGATCAAGCTTTGTGCAGTGATCCTCTTATCCGCTCAAGACACCCACGCGGTTTAGATGAAAACATTGGATGGGCCTAAACCGGTTAGACTTGAAAAATGGATTGGGCCTTTGAATTTTGGACGGTTTAACAAAATGAAAAAGAAACTCAAAATAAAAACAGATCAAAAATTATTAAAAACACAAAAACAAAAAAAATTTAACAACAAAATGGATCAAAAACACTATTTTACGAAAAAATTTAAGAACACAAAAAATATTTAAAAAACCTAAAAATCCGATCAAATCTTGATTTAAGTTGATCAAATCACAAAATTTTGTGAATAACAAAGATTCACAACACAATTTCGAACATTTTGATCATATTTTTAACACAAAAACACAAGATTTTAGAAAAAAATGGGATCAAACAGAAAGAAAAAAATTAAGAACGCGAAGAACACGAAGAACAAAAAAATTCAGAAATTAAAAAAAACTTATCTTCTTGATTTATGTATCTGATTTCTTGCATTCTAGCTCTGATACCAATTGTGTGTCCACAATATCTGATCAATTCTTCATTTCTTCATCACAACAATGGCAGATTCATAGATTTAACAATAAGAACAATATGAACACATATATGAATATTGAGAGGAAAAGTCAATCCTYTCAATTCTGGTCAAACCTTCTATTATGCACGTAATCTTACAATTRAGCTCCTCTTACACTAATTACAAAGACTTAACCATATTTATATGGTCAAACATACAAAGACAAGGTCAAAGTCAAACCTATAAGAAAAGTCAAACACCCTGACTTTTTACAATTATAGACTATTTATAAACTTTCAAGACGAATACAATTAATACTGATTTCTCAGTCCTAACAGCTTGGCATTGAAAAGTGGAAAGGTACTGGTATTATGTCCCTATTTGTTCATATATTTGTTATATATATGAAAAGTTGTTTTTCATAAAGATTTTGGTAATTTTCACCCTGCAATAACATAAAAAGGGTAACTCACTAGACCTTTCGGTCTAACCCTCGTTTCGTGATTTTAAATATGTATTGCAGGAGGTACGGACGGTAAGGGGAAGGGGAAGGGGAAAATGTGATATTTTATTTTATGCATTTTCTACATGAAAAAGTGTTTATGATGTATAGTTTTGATTGATGAACGTTGATTAGTACAAGAAATGTATTTGAATTTTTGGACCTTGTATTTGGTAATGATAGATTCTTATACTAAGGGACCTGATTGGTATATAAACATGTATTTCTTTTGTATGAAATATTTGTTATATGCAATGTGTGTTATGGGGTGTTACATTAAATAAAAATGTCTGTTGGTCCAAGAATGTAATGACTAGCACAAAGTGTATTTGTAGAACAGGGAGTGGAGTACAAATACAACAAAATTTTCACCTTTAATTATGTATGTGCTGGGTCTAAAAATGTTGTATTCAAGTCCTTATGCTTAAAGTGTTTTATATGCTTTGTAGTAGTTTGTTTTCTTGTAATTGGTAGGTATAAATAGGTTGTTGGTAGTTGCTCTTAGTTAGCTGTTAGCAGTTGAGAATCTTGACATATCCTGTATCTGTGAGATCATTGAGAGAGCATCAACAAGAACCTGTACTTTGACCTTTATCAATATACATGCCGACATATTCAATCCAATCTATGCTCTTAATTTTGTCTTGAATTGTGATAAAGACTTGAATTTGGGATCTATAATTGGTAATAGAACGTACATAATGGATCTTGATTGGTTTTGGATCTAATTTGAAGATGAATTTCTTGAAATTTTTGTTCGAAACTATCTATCTATGTTCTTAGTCTGTTTTGATCAAATTGGACCACTTTGATATATTTTTGGTACAATTGGGTGTATTGAAGTTGTTTAGCATTGTTTTCAAGTCAATCTGTGTAAGAAATTTCAATCAATTTGGGATTTTGAGTGTTTTTTGTGGATTTCTTGATAATTCTGTTCTAAGTGTTGCTCCTCGCCCATTGAATATTCAACGAGCGATAAGCATATCCTCATCGCCCATTAAATCTGCTGTTGAAATCTCATCGCCCAAGTGATCTAATTGATTAAGTGTTTTCATCGCCCATATAATAGATTTCATCGCTCAAATATTCTTCATCGCTCATTTGACTATATTCTGTGTAAGTCCTTGGTTTGACCTCATCGAGCAAGGTATAAGTTTCATCACCTGAGTTTTTGTCTCATCCCCCATCTTGTTGGACGATAACCCCTCATCATCGCCCAAATCTTGAACGATAACCATCCTCAAATGGATTTGCGTTTTAATGAAAATGATACTTTGAAAAAGGCCCCAAAGTCCTTGTATGATTTTAATGAATGGGGGTTTGCAAAATTTGCAATTCCATCCGTTCGTGAAATATTTGTTAAGTCTGAATCAAAATCACCTAATCTTGCAAAAAGTGACAATGATAAATTAGATGAAGGAAATTCTGAAAAATCAAAATCCAAATCAATAGGACTGAAATATGATGAATTAAATTCAAGCTATGAAACCAGATAAACTTAATTTTCACATACTAAGCTTGAATAATTGTATCCTACTGAATCTTTCAAAACTGAAACTTCATCTTTTTTTTTTAAATCACAAAGTAAGAAATATACAAAATATGAAAAACTTTATGATTTTATTGATAAAATGTCTCCGAACGTTTTTGAAAATTTAATGAATGAGTTAGATTCGGAATATGAAACTGAGGTGATCCATGAATCTGATAAAAACAAAGAAGTCACTGAACAGGATTGGACTGTGCATTCAAATCCTGAATTTGATTCAAACACTGAAATATCTATTTTGAATAAACAAATCTCTGAACACAAGTCTAAAAAAGAATTAAATATTTGTGCTCAAAATGAATTTTTGATCAAATCTAATGAGCTTAATCAACAAATTTCAAAGTTGACCATACGTCTAGTTTGGAAGGACAAACTACATGAGTCCAACTTGCAAAAGATTTCATTACTTGAAAAAGAATTGAGTTCTGGTTTTGAAGACCGAACCAAGCTGATGAGTAAAATCATTAAGCTTGAAGAGGACATCATAATGTCTTCAAGTAAAATAGATAAAAATTCAGAGATTACTCAGATTGTCTCCAAAACTGAATCCACTGCTATTGACAATTTAATTCTTTCTGATAGCATTTTCGAAATAGGAGAGTCTTCTGGCGTTAAATTTTACAAAGATTGTAAGACTACTCCTAAATCTATCAAATATGTTCAAAATGTTAAAACTGAATATCTATCTAATAAATCGTCTACCAATTCAAAATCTTTTTCGGTGACAAATCTGAAAAGGAATGCCAATGTTTGCAAGAAGAATAATCCTTTACAGAAGAAATCCAAAAATGTATCAAAAATTAATTCTTTTGTAAAAAGATCAAAAGCAAACTTTAATAGTTGTAATTGTAATTCTTTCAAGAAAAAAAATGTAATCTGGGACCTGATTTGAAGAATGTTAAAAAAATTTCTCATTCAGATCTTTTGTCTATTGCTCCTAAACATATACATTGCAACTATTTTGGTTCAAATTCTCTTGCCATAAATGTCAAATGTAAAAAGTTTATCAGATCAAAGGACTCTAAATCTCAATCAGATCTTTCACATAAATATAAAGCTGAAAATGGTTCTTGGTTTAATAAGAATAGTGCTTCAAAGCGAAATTTTTCAAAGTTAAAATTTCAAAACAAGGAACCATATTTTTTTGATATAAAGTGTGTTTGGAAATGGGTTCCAAAGAAAAAGTATGAATGGCGCGTTATAGCTATATCTATTAATCTTCCTGATGCTAACCTAAAAGTTTCTAAGTGTAACGCCCCAACCCACACTCATTGGATGAAACACATATTTCATACCAAAGAAATACATATTCGTATACATATGGGTCCCTTAGTACAAGAATCTACCATCATGACCAAATACAAGGTCCAAAAATTCAAAATACACATTTTGTACTAAACAACAACACTAATAATCAAAAGCAATTCTGCAGCCGAATGCACATAAGAAAAGCGTTAAATCTTTTCCTTTCCTTTACCTTCTAAACTTCCTGCAACACACATTTTAAAATCACAAAAACAAGGGTTAGACTAAAGAGTCTAGTGAGTTACCCTAATCATGTAATTGCACGGTGAAGGATCACCAAAACCTTTATAAAACAGTTATTCATATAAATCACTAATATATTAATACACAAAAAGGTAATACCAATTCACTTTCCATAWTCAAGCTGACCACGTAGCTATCCAAATTCCATACCTTTGAACCAATCGGGTTCCATTTAATATCATTCTAAACCTTTTCTTTATCAATTAAGGTTTAAACAAAGCTTCAGGCCAAACCTGACGTTTCCTTTTCCATAACATCCAGACTATGATTTCCAATAAGAACCATGATCCTAAATCCTTAAATCACAAATAAATAAAGATTCCAGACCACGGTAGTCTTAAAGGATATAATAGAAAGTGTTATATAATACCACACACAGACAATGCCACCCTTATAACAAATGGACACCTCTCCTTGATATACCACCCTTATATCAAATGGATACCTCTCCTTGATATGCCACCCTTATAACAAATGGACACCTCTCCTTGATATGNCAAATGGACACCTCTCCTTGATATGCCACCCTTATCACTTCATCAAAAACATTTGTAAAATAATTCCGAAAAGACCGCAATCATTGGAATTATTACCAGTTTGAAAACATTTATACCAAAACTTCATTTTTATGATAAAAGAATTCCCATCAAAATATTTTTAATATAATCCGGTCAACAACCAGTCAACCATCATCCGGTTTAAACACTTGGAATACATTCCACTTTGTCCAGATATCTAATCCGGTCAACACACCTTATAACCTTTGAACGGATTATACTTAGAATAAAATTCACATTTTGAACGGATAACAAATTCGGACAACAATCCGTTCAAGACTCGTCCGGTTTAAGACTAAAACGCTCAACACAACCGGTTTACCAACTCCGGACAACAAAACCGCTCAAGGCTTGTCCGGTTTAAAACAATCCGGACAATAAACCTTTCAAGGCTTGTCCGGTTTGAAACAAACCGGACAATAAACCGCCTAAGGCTTGTCCGGTTTAAACTCTAATCCGGTCACTCTTTGTCCGGATAACACTTAGATGAAATAAACATGCTTTCTTTTCAAATAAGAACAATACGAAGCATGCAATTATAACCAGTAAAATATTTATACAAAAAGGTTAGAAACCACTCACCTTATCAAGCTTTTGAACCCAAAATGCTAGAAATCGATTCCTTTTGAAACTTGATACTTGAAATCAACTTGAAATCTCTTCCTTATAGCAAACCGGAAAACACTCTTCTCAAAACCTCTCAACTTTCTTAAAATGGCTGGGAAAAGCAAATGAAGAGGCTAAGCCTCCTATTTATATTTTTTCAAAAAATGGCAAGTCGGCTAAACCGACTCTTTCCCCCTTTCCACCTCATGCATACCCACACTCACACACATTCATACTCCATACATGCATATAATCATATATATCCATGTCATGCATTTAATATATATATATATATATATTCAATTAATACACAACTTCACATACCAGCATGTATCAATTTATCATGTTATCACGTAATCATTTAATCAAATAATCACATATTAAATACCTTGGGTAATAACCAGGATCTGGTTATCACACTAAGTGATTGTTAGAGACTTCTAGATAACTCAGGCTAGAACTCGATTCTCATTGTTGCAGACTTCTAGATAAATTAGTCTAGAACTCGGACTTCAATGGTTTAGCTTCTCAACACTTCAGTTTAGAACCTGTACTTCATTATCATGACTTCCGAACAAGACAGCTCAGGACTCAAGCTACAATTTTCAGAAATATGAATTGTTAATGTTGATGAGTATGACGATCAGAAAAATCATACTTATGTTCATCTTCTACATTGTACACAAGACAAGATATCATACTTTGTACATGTCAAGGGGGAGTCAGAGTTTATTTGATCCCATATTCAAGTCTAATTCAATAATTCAATTCATAATCAAGAACATAGAATGATTTCAATAAGTCGGCAAGCTTGTATTCCAAAACTGTTAAGTACAATTATTCTTGATCTCTTATAATTTCTCTCAATCTCTCAATGCGTATGAATCTGACTTACAATCACTAATCCACTAACTAACAAAACTAACAAGCAAAACTATTTGTACCTACTACTATAAAAGGAAACAATACAACTAACAATTACAAAGCATATTAAAACAGTTTAAGCATCGAGACTTGAATGCAACATTTTGTTCCAACAACCTCCCCCTTTGGATTCAAGTCCAAAACTACAACAATCTTTAGAAAACTTTAATTGTTTAAGATATGATCTTCAAAGCTTTAGCAACTTTAGATCTTTAAACAATCTCCTCCAATAACTTCCCTTTTATCAACAAACTTCAGATAATCTCTTCCTTTGATCAGCAATAGAAAATTTTAACTCCCCCTTAAACTGATAAGGATTTAACATTTGAATAATCTCCCTCTTTAAGAAACAACAATCTCTTTATAGAAAGGATCTTCACATTCACTCTCCCTTGAACTTTGCAGCACAATAATCTTCAGCAACTATTGATCAACTCCTTTCAAACTTTGACACCTTCCTCGATATTCAGAAATTGATGTAGAAATCTTCATTCATTTTCAATGTAAACTCCTCCTAATGATAAAAATGAGGAACATTTACATCATACACCGAAATGAATGAACCTTAATGAATGTCGTCAATTCATAAAAAGTTAAGCAAATCTTTGCAAACTCGCTTGTATAATCTTTTCAGATTATGAAGGTGAGGGAAAAAACCAGATTCAACTTATGAACCTGTTTTCAATCTTTTAAAAAGATTGGCCTGTGAATATAATTGATATATTCAGTACAATGAATGAATGTACTTCATATATGAGACTTTTTCATGTTCATCTCACCAGTGATTCCATTCAATCATTGATAGCTTTGAAAAGCGTATCTATGAATGTTATGATAGAATAACAAATATTCTATACATTTGTGTAGTGAAGAAATGATAAAGCAACTAATGCTTAAGATTAGGCTCAAAAAGATAAACAGTATGGACTACACAAATTTATCAGACTCAAATTGTGATCAACAAGACTTGAAGGGGGACAAATATCCTTCTTTTTCAATATCAGTTATCTCAAAATGAGAAACCGATAGACTATGAGTTGCGTGCTCCAAGTGTTAATGAAACACTTATATTTTGAGAGATACATGAGTAGGTGGTGGGGTTATGACAACAGTTGGTCTGGGCTTTGCCTTTTTCAATATTAGTCTTCAAAGAATTGAGAACTAATAGATTGTATGGTTGCCCGAATTACATTTTTTTAACTCACTTCAACTACCCCTCTCATTTACATTTTCAGCTCTGCATACACACCCATTTTTCATGTAAGCTCACTTAGATATGGTTGTCCTCTTGGGTAGGACTGTCGGTTCTGACAGTCCATAGAGGTATTTATGTTAAGCTCTCAATCCCTCCTAAATATTTTTCATTATAAGCTCATTTGATCACAAATGATTAATCAAAGGTAATATTGCAATTATATACAGTTGATCAAATGAAAAATTGATCAAGAATAATTTTGCAATTAAGTACATGAACAATTAAGGAGTCGTATAAAAAAGTGATTATTCACAACATATGGGAGAAATGAACGAAGATTTATAAGAAAAAATTTACAGATTTACTCAATCAAAGAATGAAGAAATGTGTATCAATCAATGAATTAATTTCTAATAAGCTTAGAAAACAAAGTTGAGTACAAACAAGTATATTATCACCGAAAATGATTTATATTTTTAAGAGACGTGATAATAACAATTTGAAGAATTGCTAAATCAGGTATTAGAATTATGTACGAAGAGAAAATACGCAAGTAAAATCTCTTGAAAATAGCTGATTAGAGAAAGTACCTATTTCCAAAAAGAAATAAAATCAAAATCATTTAAAATTCACACTTCTTAGAAATGAAAAACATTTAAGTTCAAGAAGTGGTTTGAACATTTAGGAAAAACATTTATATACACAAATAAGTTGTTCTTCTTCTATGTATATTCAGAGAAAGATTAGAATGATATACCTGATAAAAATGATGAATCAGATGTTTATGAATATGATAAACTCCCCCTAGATTATACATCTCAAAAACACTTAAACAAGTGATTAGAATTTTTCAATTAATCACAAAAAAAAAAAGATCAAATACAGATAAATACATTAAGCTCTACTTCCCCCTTAGAAAGATGGATTAGATTTTATACAGACAGATTGAGCGTTCCAAACTTGCTTACTAAAAATGAAAACCTTTTCTCATCGAGAGGTTTTGTAAAAATGTAAGCAAGTTGGAAATCGGTTTGCATGCAACTCTATTAAGCCTTTTTCTACATTATCCTTAATGAAATGATACCTGATATCGATGTGTTTGGTCTTTGAGTGTTGAACTGGATTAACAGTTATTGCAATCGTGCTTTTTGAATCGCAGTTGATAGGGACTTTATTAAACGTGTACCTGTAGTCTAAAAGTTGTCTCTTCATCCACAAAACTTGTGAACAACAACTAGCGGTTGCAACGTATTCTGCTTTAGTAGTAGAAGTAGAAACACAGTTTTGCTTCTTCGAAGTCCAACTGACTAATTTGTCACCTAAGAACTGATAGGATCCAGAAGTGCTCTTTTTATCTAGTTTGCAACCTGCATGGTCAGAATTCAGTAAATGCATTTAGCTCAAAACCAGATTCTTTACGATACCAAAGGCCCAAATTTTGTGGGCCTTTGAGGTATCTAAGAATTCTCTCTCTCTCTCTCTCTCTCTCTCTCTCTCTCTCTTTTATAAGGGTGTCTGGGCCAAAGCCCGACTAATCCTCGGCAAATTTGGAGGCTAAACATGGCCCCACTAAGAATTCTCTTTACCGCAACAATATGTGACTCTTCAGGATTATCTTGATATCTTGCACAAAAATATGTTGAAAACATTATATTTAGTCTACTTGAAGTTAAGTACAGTAAATATCCAATCATGGAACAGTAATTTTGTTGATCAACAGATTTTCCAGATAAATCTGCATCCAATAAAGTGCCAGTGGCCATGGGAGTCTTTATCGAAGAACAATCAGACATATTAAATCTTTTCAAAATATCTTTAATATATATTTGGACTGATTAATGAATATGCCAATGGGATGTTGTTTTACTTGAAGACCAAGATAGAATTTTAACTCTCCTAACATACTCATATTGAAACTTAGATTTCATGATATGTGAAAAATTCTTGCAAAACTTTGGATTCGTAGACCCAAAAATAATATCGCCAACATATATTTGAATCAAGATCATATGCTTACCTTGCTTTTTAAGAAATAACATTGTATCTATCGTACCTTTCTTGAAACCAGACTTCAGCAGGAATTGAGTTAGAGTATCATACCATGCCCAAGGAGCTTGTTTCAAACCATATAAAGCTTTGTCTTGAACATAGACATGATCAAGTTTGTGTGGATCAACAAAGCCATCAGGCTGACTCACGTAGAGTTTTTCCTGAAGAATACCATTCAGAAATGCCAATTTGACATCCATTTGGTATACTTTGAAATTTTTGTGAGCAGCGTACGCCAAAAATATTCTTATAGCTTCAATATGTGCGACTGGAGCAAAGGTCTCGTCATAATCGATACCTTCTTGTTGACTGTAACCTTTAGCAACCAATCTGGCTTTGTTTCTCACTACAACTTCATCTCGTCCTTTTTGTTTAAGAACACCCATTTTGTACCAATTATTGATTTATCTTTCGGCTTTGGTACGAGCCTCCAAACTTGGTTTCTTTCGAATTCTCGAAGTTCATCTTGCATAAAATTGATCTAATCTGGATCTTGCAATGCTTCAGATGGCTTCTTTGGCTCTATAGCACTAAGAAAGTTCACGAAAAGACACTCGTTAGAGGTTGCAGATCACATTTTCACTCGATTATTTACATTACCGATTATTTGAATAGGGGATGATCTTTTGTCCACTTGTGAGTACAAGGGAGGGGTTGAACATCAGTTAAGTTGTTCTGCTCATCATATTCATCAGTTACAGCTTGAATTTCACTTTCAACTTCAGTTTGAACTTCTGATTCAACTTCAGCTTGAACCTTAGACTGTTCAGCTTCATTGGCAGGTTGAGAAGACTCAGATTGATCAATATCAGATTGAACAATCTCTGGTTGAGTCTGTGCCTCAGCTTGAACATGTTCTGATTCAGTAGCTTCAGTAGATTCAGGTTGAACAACATTTGATGTTGGACAATCAACTTCAGATGGTCCAGAAAGTTGAGTAACTTGCAGAATCGGGACCACTAGTTCATTCAACTTGGGAAAATCAAGTATCTCGTACTCTGAAAGAATATCTCAAGTGAGATCAAATGTATCTTTGAATAAAGAACCTAAATTTGATTTACAGTAGAAGAATCAGAATTATTTATCCTATTTGGTACAGGTTCAAGACTGCTTTGTGTAGAAGCTAACTGTTGTAGGTTGAGTCCTGAGAAATATTTTGTAAAGTTTAAGTGGGAGATAAAGTTTTTTCGGAAGATGATCAAAGGGAGATATATCTGAAAGTTTGTTGATTAAAAGGGAAGTTATTTGGGGGAGATTGTTAAAAATCTGAAGTTGCTAAAGCTTTGAAGATCATATCTTGAAGAATTAAAGCTTCTAAAGTTTTCTGAACATTGTTGCTGTTTTGGACTTGAATCTAAAAGGGGAGATTGTTGGAACTAAATATTGTATTCAAGTCCCGGTGCTTAAACTGTTTTAATATGTTTTGTAATTGTTAGTTGTATTGTTTCCTTTTATAGTAATAGGTATAAATAGTTTGCTTGTTAGTTTTATTAGTTAGTGGATTAGTGATTGTAAGTCAGATTCATATGCATTAAGAGATTAAGAGATCAAGAACAATTGTACTTAACAGTTTTGGAATACAAGCTTGAAGACTCTCCTACTTCAAAAATACTTTCATATTGATTTTATCAATTACAGTGGATTTAAATTGAGAATCAATTTGATGAATCACTGAATTTTTAGAATCTGAACTTAAAGGTTGTCTGATAACTTCCTCAAGCTTCATGATTTGACTCATGAGCTTGGTTCTTTCATCAAAACTAGAATTTAAATTCTTTTCGAGATCCTGGATCTTTTGCAAATTGGACTCATGCAATTTGTCTTTGCAAACCAAACTCATGGTCAGTTCAGAAATTTCATCATTAAGATCTTTGACTTTAATTGAAAATTCATTTTGAGCTTGTTCCATGGATCTCTTTTCAGATTTTAACTCCACCTCAAGTTCAGAGATTTGCTTCTGTAAAGCAAAATTTAACATTTTGGTCAAATTCAGGATTAGAATGAATTACCCAATCATTTTTTCTCAATGATCTTTTCATTTGAGTCAAAATCATAAACCACCTCTGTTTCAGAATCAGATTATGAGTCATAAAGCACATTTTCAAAAATATCAGACTTAGAAGATTCTTCATTTTGTGAAACCGATTTGAAGAAAAGTCAGAATTTTTGTGGGATAAAATGTTTCAATATCAGAATGATGAAATTCAAGTTTTCTATTTGTGTAACTAGAGTTTAGATCATCATATTTTAATCCCACAATTTTGAAATTTGGTGTTTCAGAACTTCCTTCACCTAATTTGTTCAAATCACATTTTGAAGATATAGGTGATTCAAATTCAAACTTAACAAAAATTTCTTGAACAGAAGGAATTGAGAATTTTGCAGACCACCGTTGATCAAAATCATATAAGGATTTTGGGGCCTTGTTAAGGACATTAGATTCAATAAAACCTAAACCCATATGAGAACTATAAAATCTTGTATCTTTGGGTTTATGCGTTAAAATTTTCAGAGTCTACTCAGACTGACCTCTTTTATTATTAATTTTCTCCAACTGTTTGATTTTATCATATAATTGACCTCTTTTAGTAAAAATCATGTCAAATTTCAATTTGGTGTCAACTCTCTCATCCTCTGATTCAATCATACTCTTTTTCAATGAAGCAATTTGTTTATCTAAATCAGATCTAAGTTGTTCATTTTCTTTTTTAATTCCTTTTCTTGCTTCAAACCTTCACTTAAACACTTAAATCCACAACTTTCTTCTCTAAATTTTAAAAATAAAGCTCTTTCACTCATAAGTTTTTGTTTAAAACCATCAGCACCCAAGGATTTAATTTCATAAAAGAATGAAGTGAGAATCTCAGAATTAGAGTTAACATTTTGAATATCCTTGGACATATTTTAATAATAGACTTGAAATGATCGTTCCGAAAAATTAACTAGAATTGGTTTGAAATCTTCAAGAATAATAACCCCCTCCTACTACTTAAGAAAAATGAAGCACCCCACTTCCCTTAGAAAAATAGCTTCACCGGACAAGACTTCACCGATCAACAAGGAAATAAGCACTATTCAGACAAAGAGTAAGTGTTATTCGGACAAATAATAAGTCACTTATTCAGACAACAAAAATTTTGAGTTTATCGGACAACAAAGAATACACACTTCACCTGACAAAGAGGTGTCTGATGAGAGAGTTTATCGGATAGACTTAAAAATCAAGTATCCGGACAAAGAGTAAAATGTTATCCGGACAAGTCAAAAATTGAGTGATAACAAACAATGAATAGAGTCTCCGAATGACTCTTTGTGCGATAACCAAGGGTTATCGGACAATGCTATCCGATGAACAAACAAAGCAAGGATATCGGACAATGAGATATCCCATCAAAATTCAAATGATGAACAAGACTTAAACAAATTCAACGTCCGATGGACACAAACCTTATCGGGTGATGAATACTCAACGTCCGATGAGAAGAACTCTTAAACTCAAAAAATCAATTTATGCTAAAAAAACAACAAATATGGATCAAACAACTTGAATTGATCAAAAAACGTCCAAGAACATAAACCAATATGTTCGAAACAGAAATTCATGAACTCAGCGATGATTCAAGTCCAAATCCAATCCAGTCAATCTGATTAAGCTCCGATACCAATTGTGATCCCAGATTCAAGTCTAATTCAACAACTCAGAACATAGATGATTTCAAGGAGTCGGCAAGCTTGTATTCCAAAACTGTTAAGTACAATTGTTCTTGATCTCTTACAATTTCTCTCAATCTCTCAATGCGTATGAATCTGACTTACAATCACGAACTAACAAAACTAACAAGCAAACTATTTATACCTACTACTATAAAAGGAAACAATACAACAAACAATTACAAGCATATTAAAATAGTTTAAGCACCAGGACTTGAATACAACATTTTGTTCCAACAGTCACTATTTGATCATGTCAAGGGGGAGTTTCTAAAATGCTGATAGTTTGTGTATGAGCTGAATTCAAGGGGGGAACATCATGATCTATATTTCATTCTGATGTGAAACTCAGATATATTTTTCTGAACTTTAAATCTCAATATGCTTAGAAGAAGGACGACTTCTAGGTATATTAAAATGTTCTAAAATATTCAAACCACTTCTTTGAACTCAAAATGATTTTATTATTCTTATGTGATAACCGGGTTTTGGTTATTACCCAAGGTATTTATTATGTGAATTAATTGATTATGTGGATACATGTTTACATGAAATAAATATGTGAATATGTGTAGTTTATGCATGAGAATATATGTGCATAATGTGTAAGTGTATATATATGTAAGTGCATATATATATATATGTTATATATATATATATATATGCAATGTATGAAATAATATGTAAAAGTGTTTTTGTGTCTGCATGCATGAATGATTTGGTTATATGCATGCATGTGGGGGAGGGGAACCGACTTTCCAAATTTGGAAAGTATAAATAAGAGGGCTTTGGAGAGGCAAAAGTTTCTTACCTCTTTGAGATTTTGAAAATTTTGAGAGAAGTGTTGTTCGGAGATTCAAGTGTTGAATCAAGTTGGTCTTGCATTCATCTTCTTAAAAATCTGAATTTGTGTTTTAAAGATGAGTGATTTCTAAACCTCTTTGTATAAAATTTGTACTAGTTTTCATTGAATGTTGCATATAGATTGAAAAGAAATCAATTATTCAATTAAGGGTTTTATCCAGACGAAGGGTGACCGGATTAAGTCTAAATCGGACAAAGCTTGTCCGGATTATTCTTAAACCGAATAAGAGTCATCCAATTTATTCATAAATCGCTTAAGTGTTATGCGATTTAGGGTGTTAGTGAGAATTTTGAAATATGCAAACCGGTCAAAGGTTTTGAACGGAGAAGTATGAATATGACCAAGTATTGTGCGGTTTAGCCTTAAATCGCCTAAGGGTCGTGCGGATTAGCTGTAAACCGATCACGTATTGAGTGGTTTAGTCTTAAACCAATCATGTGTTGTCCGAATTGTTTATAATCGGACATAGTCATGTGATTTAGCCTTAACTCGACTATGGGTTTTCCGGATTAGTAAATCGGACAAAAGGGACAAGTGTTGTCCGGATTGTATATCCGGATAACTTGTCCGGATAACTTATATTTGATAAATTTTAAGTGTTTAATATTCTAGACATTTATATAGTTTAAAATGTCTATTATTGGGTTTGAGTATGAACTCATAAAAGGGGTATTTTACATCTTTTTAAAAAAAAAAGATATGTTCCTACCAAGCGTGGTGACGTAAGTCTGTTTTGGTTTGGAACGGAATTTTTGGGAAATGTTTCTGTGACATCCCAATTCTAATTTCCCATATTATTTGCTAAGTGCGCCTAATTTACATTTTACGAAGGATATTATGTGCTTACATGCGAGAAAATGTTAAGCATGTTGAAATTTTACTACGTATATTAGTAGTGGCCATATAAGGTTAACCAATGATTTAGTGGGAGTTTGGGGATGAAATTCTAAGGTCATACTTCCTTAGAGTATATGAGAGGATTTAGAAAATTTCATCCCAATCGGAGTTAGATTGAGAAAATTGGAGAAATCGAGTCAAAACGTCAACAATTAAGCTATGGATTCGTAAAGCCAAATTTTTTTAATAAGATATTTTCTGGAATATTTTTATTGGAAGTTGTAGATTATTTCGTTACGAAAGCGTAGGCGAAAACCTCATCGAAAACGGAGCTCCGAGCGAAAAGTTATGTTATTTTTAGTGTTTAGTGGTCAAAATGGGTACTGAGGTGGGTCAAACCCGACCCAACTCGGATTTAACCTAGAAAAGTCGATTTTAGACCCCATTTTAGGCCATTTTCAGTCCCATAACTTGCACACACAGTAAAGGTGCGAATTACATACACTTAAGCTCAAACAACTTCAATTCTTGGAGAATCAAAGATCAAGTGATGAATTCTTGATGAATATGTGAAGATTATTGAAGGTATACTTCTAATACTAAGTTTAATCTTTGCAATTAGTGTCAATCAAGGAAATTAGGGTTTGCATGTTTGTAATTAGTGGATGATTTTGTAAGATTRTGGTTTTATGTTGGTGAATATCATGTTATTTTGAATGATTACACAACAATTTGAAGGTAATCTCATCCTTGTTCTTGTTCTTGAAGTTGTAACAAGTATGATGACATTTGGGGGATATAAGCTTAATGCATGTGTAAGATAAGTGTAGAAATTGTGATATTATGCTCAGATTATGAATATACATTAGTTAATTCATTGATTATATGGTTGATATGCAAGAAGATGGTAAGAATAAGTGAGTTTTCACTATGAATAAGTTGACTATTTGTTATACAAAGGATGGATTTTGATGAAATTGGTAGAAATAGATGAATGAACCATGGTTTCTTGTTGATTTTACTTTGATGATGATAAAATGAAGTTAACATCTGAGTTTGGTTAGGATTGGAATGGAATTGGATACTTATTTGGATAAAAGTATGATTTTTCGAGTTTGAAAGTCATGTTACARCACTGTTTTGTAAAAATCGTAGAAAATCGTAGAAAAATCAGAGAAATATGAGGTCAGCGGCTTTGGAAATATATACATCTCTACTTTAATCCATCTGTTGAAGTCAAAGTGTGATTTTGAGTTTAAGTGAGGTAAAACAGAGGTTAAAAACAGAGCTGTAACATATAATTAAAGTTAGCTTATGACATGATTAAGTTGATAAAATGTGTTTGGTTGTACCAATGCTTACGAAATTTGATATATGAACTCCAGGGGATAATTTAAGCTTGTTTGAGTCCTTTGGAGGGTATCTTAT
>NC_037539.1:22791327-22792995 GCF_001531365.2 Cynara cardunculus var. scolymus | reverse complement strand
AAGTGGCAGATTGAGGCTTTGAAGCCTGAGAACGTTAAAGTAGAACGAATGGTGGGATATCTTGATTCTCTTTCTGAAGACGAAAGTGGCTTAAAGATCTTTAAGACCTGAATTTGGGTCCCCAGACTTGGCGGTATGCGGGATGTTGTCTTAACGGAAGCACATAAGTCGCGATTATCGATACACCCAGGGAGTACTAAAATGTACCAAGATCTACGTTTAGATTATTGGTGGCCTGGGATGAAGACTGATATTGGACGATATGTCGAGAAGTGTACCACATGCTTACGAGTAAAAGCTGAACACCAGAAACCATATGGTAGTTTACAGCCTCCCGAGGTACCGATATGGAAATGGGAAGAATTAACCATGGATCTGGTTACTAAACTACCAAAGACCCAACGAAAATACGATAGTATTTGGGTTATAGTTGACCGGTTGACCAAATCTKCACTRTTCTTACCCGTCCGAGAGTCTTATTCTATGGATCGATGGGCACAGTTATACATCAACAAAGTTGTCTCGTGACACGGTGTACCAGTAAAGATTATCTCTGATCGTGACTCCCGATTCACTTCTAAATTCTGGGCTGGATTTCAATAAGAGTTGGGAACACGTCATATGTTTAGTACGGCCTATCATCTTCAGACTGATGGACAATCCGAACGAACCATTCAGACCCTCGAGGATATGCTACATGCATGTGTCTTAGAATTTGGTGGAAGTTGGGATGCTCACCTACCCTTGGTTGAGTTTTCTTACAACAATAGTTACCACTCGACCATTGGAATGGCTCCCTACGAGGCTTTATATGGGCGTAAGTGTCGTACACCCTTGTGTTGGCGAGAGACAGGAGAGAAAATTTTAGCTGGTCCCGAGTTGATTCAGATCACGCATGACAAGATTCAGATTATTCGTGATAGAATGAAAGCTGCCCAAGATCATCAAAAGTCTTATGCGGATCGCCGCAAAAGGCCAATCGAGTTCTCGGTTGRTGATATGGTAATGCTGAAAGTTTCTCCTCGGCGAGGAGTGCTTCGATTCCAGAAACAAGGTAAATTATGTCCACGATTTATCGGCCCGTTCAAAATATTGGAGCGTATCGGGAAACGGGCTTATTGACTAGAATTACCAGAGGAACTTACGGGGATACACGATGTGTTTCATGTCGGGTACTTACGTAAATGTTTGGGTAAACATGAGGAGACGATTCCCTTATTAGAAGTCAAAGTAGATGAAAAATTAAGATATATTGAAGAACCAGAGTGACATTCTAAATGAGAGAAAGGTGAACCTACGTAATAAGGAAGTGGACTTAGTGTTGGTCAAGTGGAAACACAATAGGGGACCAAATTGTACGTGGGAGCGTAAAGATGAAATGCAGGCCAAATACCCTTCTTTGTTCACACGATAATGATTTCGGGGACGAAATCCTCAAAAGGAGGAGGTATTTGTAACATCCCAATTCTAATTTCTCATATTATTTGTTAAGTGCGCCTAATTTACATTTTACGAAGGATATTATGTGCTTACATGCGAGAAAATGTTAAACATGTTGAAATTTTACTACGTGTATTAGTAGTGGCCATATAAGGTAACCAATGATTTAGTGGGAGTTTGGGGATGAAATTTTAAGGTCATACTTCCTTGGAGTATATGAGAGGATTT
>NC_037539.1:22777457-22789266 GCF_001531365.2 Cynara cardunculus var. scolymus | reverse complement strand
TAGACTCAAACCTAGGCATTGAGATCGTATAATAACTAGGCTATGATAAAATACGGGATAAGAACCAATAGGAGAAACCTAGGTGGGGATGGAACCAAGGATAGGGTTATATCAAATAAGTATGTGTTAAAACATTCAGTAAATGGCTGACGGCGATGCAGCAAGCCATGCACGGACAGACCCACACATGGGGGAGAATGACCTTGAGGCAAGCCATGATCAAACGATCCCWAATATTGGGGGAAATGATTCGGGTAACACTAGAAATGATGAGGAAGTCCCTACATCTCCTCGAACAGAAAGATTGATGAAAATGATGGCTGATCAGATGAAATCATTGACTGATCAAATGAAAGCCGCCTTAGAGGAGCAAAGACAAGAATTTGAGAAGAGGTTAAAAGAACATAATCCAACAACCGCACCGAAACCAGACGACAAGGGGAAACGTCCGATCGTAACCGATGATGTGCCGAAACCCAAAACAGATCGAGTCTCATTCAAAGCATTCCGTAGTAGTGGAACAACAGAGTATAACGGACAATCAGATCCTATTTTAGCTATGCAATGGGTTCAGAACACCAAAAAAGTGTTCCGAACTATTCGCGTATCCGACGAAGACAAGGTGAGGTATGCATCGGCTATGTTGACAGAACGAGCATTAGTTTGGTGGGATAACACTTACGAGTCACTAGACTCGAATACTCACGAGAACATGCTTTGGGACGAATTTCAATCAAAGTTCTTTGAACAATATTGCCCAATGGATCTTCAACGTCGCATTGAGAAAGAGTTTTGGGATTTGAAACAAGGCACCATGACTGTGATGGAGTATGAGACCGAGTTCAACCGAAAACTATGATTTGCACAAAGGTTTTTAAGTACTGAAGACGATAAGGTCGAGCGTTTTGTGGGTGGGTTAAGAAAAGAAATTCGGAATTTTCTTGTAAATCGTGAAGTTCCAAGTTTTGGCAAGGCGGTAGAATTTGCTCGAAGATGCGAGCATGATCTGTCAATACCGGATGATCCAGTTCCCGCAGCAAAGCGACCATGCACTGGAAACACGATCTCAGTCCCAACACATCGACCACCCAAGTTCTTAATGTCAAGACGGGGGCAGATGCATAACGCAGCTCGTACTACACCTCAGGCATACTCTTTACAGTCGAATGCCCCGAGGATTTGCCAAAGATGCGGCAAGAATCATGCTGGACGATGCAATATTGAACCATCCAGNGGTGAATGTCAACATGCCGGTGAAGGGGGAGGAACCGGTGAGACATTCTAGTCGTTCTCGTTGTCTGTTGGCCGTACTCGGTGCTTAATGTGAAGAGAGGCACGAGTATAGGGACTCGGGCATACCCGGGAGATGAAGGCGGGCTCCCTGCCAGTCCTAAGCATTGTATTCCATGAACCATAGAAGCTCGAGCATACCCAGTAACGATGGGCTCCCTGCTAGTCCTRTGTGTTCCATTGTTTGGTTATTCCGACATGTTTCTTTAGACCATTTGACTAACGTATGATATTAGTCCCTTGCAAAGAAATTGACCTGGTATCATTTTATAATTACTTGTAATTTGCATTTCAAAATAAGCATGTTATGTCATGTGAATTGTTGGATTYCGGCACTTGGTCTTTGGTTATATTATGGACAACCCTTATTTCGTAAGTGTTACTCTCAATTTATTATTCATTGATATAACCATTCAATTGGTTGGTTTATGGTTCCCGTGTATTTGTATAGACTTGATTTCAATAGCATTTGTTTAGACTATTTATCTCACTAAGCCATGTGCTTATTCCGTTAGTTCATTTTTTTTTCAGGAAAGAAAGAAGATAATGGCAAGAACCCGGTGTAGTTAGTTCGTGATTAGTTTGGGGATCGTTGCCAAACCTTGGTATATATATATAATTATGTCTAGTTTCTATTTTGGGTTGTAAATATATCCGGGTAGTTATTATGTTGTCCCGATTTTTGGTTGGTAAATGTTTTAATTATTAGATTGTAAGCTTTCGTTTTGGATTTGGAAATACTTATTAAAGTATAATTAGCTTTTGGTGGTTTACTTAGAAAATGATATCTCGTATGTTATGTTTTGGTGAATCGTAACCGAGGTGTTACAGTTTCTACCAAGCATGGTGACGTAAGTCTATTTTGGTATGAAACTATATTTTGGGAAACCTTCCTACCAAGCATGGTGACGTAAGTCTATTTTGGTATGGAAGTGGATTTTATAAAATGGTTTCTACCAAGCGTGGTGACGTAAGTTTGTTTTGGTATGAAACTTGTTTTAAGTGGTAGTTCCCCCAGACGTGGTGACTATTGTCTGTTCTGGCTTGGAAATGGGAATGGGTACTTTCAGACGTGGTAACTTTGTCTGTTCTAATAAGTAACCATGTTTTGGTAGGAGGAATAAGGGTGGCATATCAAGGAGAGGAGTATTTGGAATAAGGGAGGCATTGTCATATGTGGATATTATTATAACTCTTATTATTATTATTACTAATTGGATTTAATAACATTGTATCATCATTTATTTGTGACCTGATGAATTAAAGATATTATTCTTATTAGAAATATTAATGTAGATGTTATTGAGAAAGGGGAAAATGGTTTGTCATAAAAGACAAGTATTGCCTTAAATCTTTCCGTTAAATATTTTACAAAGGAATGGTTTAATGATTCAAAGAATCTTTAGTTACAATATTGTTTCATATTGAGAATGTAGAATTTTTAAGCAGATGTGTTTTAGTAATAGAACTGAGGTTCGTGAGTTTATTCTTTTATATATATCATTGAGAACTACATCATTGGATTGTATTACAAATATTTATGAGCAAAATTACTTTATTATATTTTGGTGTTTATCACCTTGCATTTGCAAAGAAGGGATTTTCTCACTAGACCCATCTGGTCTAACCCTCATTTTCTGTTTTAAAATTATGCAATGCAGGAATGGCGGGGTCCGGGGATATTAAAGGGAAAGGGAAAATGTGATTATTTTTCTAACCTGTTATCTGCTTTTGGAGATCTGATTAAGATTGCTTATTTTGAAGATACATGTTGTATTACATGTGTTGTACATGATTTGTTTTGGAATTTTTCATATGTAGATTTTGTACATATAGGAATCCTTGTACTAGTAGGACCTTGGGATGTAAACTATATTTCTATGTAATGAAATATGTGTTATATGCAAATGTGGTGTTTGGGGGTATTACAGAAGTGGTATCAGAGCCTTAGTTTAAGAGATTTAGGCATTAAAAACATGATACCTGGACTTAAACTGTCATTTGCATGCTAAGAGTCCCCGACATAATTAGTATCACCGAGAATAAAATATAATGGGTTAAAGAGGGCAGTATGTAAGGTGAATTCGAATTACAAATGGCCAATGTAATTATGAATTTACAGGTACATACTTATACTCGAACACCATATTATATTTGGGAATGTGAATACGTGATATTTAATACTAAAATATCTGCAGATGTCTAGCCGATCACGAAGATCAGAGAAAATTGCCCGCCCTGAATCTGAAGAAAGGGAGGAATCTTCCGTTAATCCACCAACCTATGCTTCAAGGAGTAGAGGTCGTGGAAGGGGTAGGGGTAGAGGTCGAGGAAGGAGTCAGATTCTTGAGAGGAGTCAGGCCGAGATTCACCCTGATCAAGGGGAATCTATTTCTGGGAATGCTCAACAAGAACAGAGACAACAATCAGAGTTTATAACAAGGAACGATCTGGCAGAAGAAATGGGAAAATTGAGGGAAACTCTGATATCCATTATGGGACTGCCAGCTATAGTAGAAACCGAGCGAGTTGGAATTAATCCTCCAGCTCCTTCAGTAGGCAGCAATACTCAAGGAGGGGATATAAAGATGTTTCTGATGTGTAAACCTCCAACTTTTTCAGGGGAAAGAGATCCAGTAAAAGCAATGTGTTGGATAAAAGAGATTGAATCGGTATTCAACACCAGTAGATGTTCTGAAGAAAATAAGGTTAGATTTGCAGTGTTTATGCTTAAATCTAATGCCTTATATTGGTGGGATGTGGAATCCTCAGCACGACCGAATATACTGCAGACAATGTCTTGGGAAGAATTTGTGAATAAATTCAAAACACAATTATGTCCTACGACAGCAGTTAGACAAATGGAGGAGGATTTTCTGAAACTGGAACAAGGGAATAGATCTATACGGGATTATATTGAGAAATTTATTGAGTTTTCCTGTTTTGTTGAACATTATGTATCTTCAGAATCCCGAAAAGTAGAAAGGTATATTTGGGGTCTGAAACCTTCTATTCGAGAGTTCGTGATTGGTATGAATCCTGAAACTTTCTCTTTAGCTGTCAATGTTGCCAAAGTTACTGAAAGAAATAAGAATAGGCAAGGTGAAGAGAAATTTGTTGAGAAAAGAAAGTGGGAGGGGTCTTCAATCAGTTTTCGAAGGCCCAAATTTACTAAAACGGATAACTGTGCTCCACAACTGCCACCTGTTAGAAATTGCCCGCAATGTCAGCAGGTGCATCAGAAAAATTGTCCATTTGAACCAAAGAGATGTTATCGTTGTAGGGAGACAGGGAATTTGTCAAGGGACTGCACTACACCCAAAAGGTGTTTTCAGTGCAATTCACCTGACCACATTCGACCAAATTGTCCATAATTGAGAGCTCCTCGTCTGACAATGGGAGGAAATACTCCCAGTAACTGTGGAAGGCCTAGTGCACCGAGGGAGGCCAGAGTGGAGCTAGGGGTAGATCGTTCCAAATGACAAAGAATGAGGCAGAAGCAACCCAGATGTGGTAACATGTACTTTTCTTCTGAATTCTATACGTACTAAGGTGTTGTTTGATGCTAGTGCAAAATTTTCATTTGTATCAACATCATTTGCTCAATCTGCATGTCTGAATTCTATGCTTCTTGATGATGAATAAGTAGTTGACACTGCTAACAGTCAAGAATCTGTTACTAGAGTATTTAATAATTGTGTTATTATTATTGAGGGGTGTGAGTTACCGATTCGACTGTTCCCTATGCCGATGAAAGAGTTTGATATAGTGGTGGGTATGGACTAGTTGACAGAGCATCAGGCCAGTATTATTTGTAATAAGAAGATGATTAGAATTACTCTGCCAGATCAAGGAACAGTTATTATATATGGTGATCGTCAGGATCATCATACAAGTTTACTATCTGTAATAAAAGCCCGAAAGTCCATTCGGAAGGGATGTCAAGGGTGTTTAGCATATGTTATTGATTCAATGAAAGAAAAAAGGAAACAAGAATTAATTCCAATCGTTAATGAATACCCGGAAGTCTTCCAGAGGATTTGTCTAGGTTACCGCCAGATCGAGTCATTGAATTCCGGATTGATCTTATACCTGGGGCAGCACCAATAGCCAAGGCACCGTATAGATTGGCTCCTTCAGAATTGAAAGAGTTGGTTACTCAGTTGAAAGATTTGACTGATAAATGATTCATTAGACCCAGCACTTCACCTTGGGGTGCTCCGGTCTTGTTTGTCAAGAAGAAAGATGGATCTATGCCAATATGTATAGACTATCAAGAATTGAATAAATTGACCATCTAGAACAAGTATCCTCTGCCAAGGATTGATGACTTGTTTGATCAACTGGTATGAGCAAGTTATTTTTCCAAAATCGATTTGAGGTCAGGGTATCATCAACTTAAAGTCAGGGAAGAAAACGTTGCTACAACAGCTTTTTGAACCAGGTATGGGCATCATGAATTTTTAGTTATGCCATTCGGCTTAACTAATGCGACCGCAGCTTTTATGGATTTAATGAATAGGGTATGTAAAGAATACCTTGATAATTTCGTCATTGTATTTATCGATGATATTCTTATATACTCTAAAACCGAAGAAGAATATGCGAAACATCTTCGTTTGATACTGGAATTGTTAAAAAGAGAGAAGCTGTATGCCAAATTATCCAAGTGTGAGTTCTGGTTAAGGGACGTTCAATTCTTGGGTCACGTTATCTCAGAAGCAGGGGTACAAGTAGATCCAGCAAAAATAAAAGCAGTTGAAAAATGGGAAGCTCTAAAGACTCCTTCTGAAGTCCGAAGCTTTTTGGGACTGGCAGGCTACTACCGTAAGTTTATTTAGGACTTTTCTAAGATAGTTGTGCCATTGACCAAATTGACTCCGAAAAATATTAAAATTCAGTGGGAAAAAGAACAGCAAGAACCTTTCCAACTAATAAAGGATCACCTCTGTAGTGCGTCGGTATTGACTCTACCAGATGGATCTGAAGACTTTGTGGTTTACAGCGATGCTTCAAAATTAGGGTTAGGATGTGTTCTGATGCCGAGAGGAAAAGTGATTTCTTATGCATCAAGACAGTTAAAAGATCATAAGAAACAGTATCCAACCTATGACATGGAATTAGTTGCAGTGGTGTTTGCTCTGAAAATTTGGAGACATTATCTTCTGGGAACAAAATGTCATATTTATGCTGATCATAAAAGTTTCCAACATTTGTTCAGTCAGAAAGATTTAAATATGCGACAGCATCGGTGGATTGAACTTGTTAATGATTATGATTGTGAAATCCTTTACCACCCAGGAAAAGCCAACGTGGTAGCTGACGCTTTAAGTAGAATATAAAGGAGCGGGACTATTAAAACTGTGGCAATGAGAATAAATTTAGTCTCTGATATTCATAAAGAAATTCCGAAATATCAGAAGGAAGATATGAAAGGAGATCTTATCAAGTCAGAAAGGTTGGGTAAGATGATTTCAACCTTGGAACCAAACGACAAAGGGATTATGTGTTTTCAAGGGCGAATTTGGGTACCAAGTTTTGGGGATATCCATAAAGTAATTTTGAATGAAAGCCATAAGTCCCGATACACTATTCATCCAGGTACAAATAAGATGTATCGAGATCTAAAATCTTTTTATTGGTGGCTCGGATTGAAGAAAGATATCACTAGATACGTGGAACAATGTTTAATGTGTTTACAGGTTAAGATCGAACATCAAAAACTGTATGGAAGTCTTCAATCTTTGGATATTCCTGTATGGAAGTGGGATCATATTACAATGGATTTCGTCATAAAATTACCTCGAACTCCAAAGGGGTATGACGCGATCTGGGTAATTGTTGATCGCCTGTCTAAATCTGTGCATTTTCTACCTATAAGAGAGGGATACTCTCTAGAAAGGTTGGCATAGATTTATATTAAAGAGATTGTAACCAGACACGGTGTTCCACTGTCTATTGTTTCTGATAGAGATAGGTGTTTCACCTCAAAGTTTTGAGAAAGTTTACAGAAAGCTCTAGGTCTGAAATTCGGTTAAGTACAGCCTATCATCCGCAAACAGACGGGCAAAGTGAAAGAACTATCCAGACTCTCGAAGATATGCTGAGAATCTGTATCATTGATTTCGGGGGATCGTGGGAAGATCATTTGCCACTAATAGAGTTTGCGTATAACAACAGTTATCATTCCAGCATCCAAGTGGCACCATAAGAAGTATTGTATGGACGTAAATGTAGAACACCGTTGTGTTGGAACAAAGTGGGTGAGAGGTAGTTAACGGGTCCTGAAGTTGTTCAAGAAACTTCAGACAAGATCGCCAGAAAAGTTATGTTGATAATCGTCGAAAGCCGATTAAATTTTGTGTAGGTGATTTTGTGATGTTAAAAGTTTCGCCATGGAAGGGTGTCATCAGATTTGGGAAGAAGGGTAAGCTCAGTCCGAGGTATGTTAGACCATTCAAGTAAGTAAACGAATCGGGCCAGTGGCGTACCAGTTAGAACTACCAGAAGAGCTTAGTCTGATTCACAGCACTTTCCATGTATCGAATTTGCAAAAATGTTTAGCTGATCCGAGTCTCGCTGTACCGTTACCAGAGGTCAAACTGGACAGTAAATTGAACTTTGTGGAAACACCAGAAGCCGTAATTGACCGAAAGATTAGGGTGTTGAGAAACAACAAAATCAGTCTGGTTAAAGTACAGTGTAAGTTTCACAAAGGACCAGAAGCGACTTGGGAATTGGAATCAGAAATGAGAGCAGATTATCCATGGCTCTTTGATAAAATGAATTCCGGGATGACATTCTTTTGAAGGGGTGGATAATGTGATAATCGGGTTCTGGTTATTACCCAAGGTATTTATTATGTGAATTAATTGATTATGTGGATACATGTTTACATGAAATAAATATGTGAATATGTGTAGTTTATGCTTGAGAATATATGTGCATAATGTGTAAGTGTATATATATATATGTTATATATATATGTATGCAAGGTATGAAATAATATGTAAAATTGTTTTTGTGCCTGGATGCATGAATGATTTGGTTATATGCATGCATGTGGGGGAGGGGAACCGACTTTCCAAATTTGGAAAGTATAAATAAGAGGGCTTTGGAAGAGGCAAAAGTTTCTTACCTCTTTGAGAATTTGGAAATTTTGAGAGAAGAGTTGTCCGAAGATTCAAGTGTTGAATCAAGTTGGTCTTGCATTTATCTTCTTCTTAAAAATCTGAATTTGTGGTTTTTAAAGGTGAGTGATTTCTAAACCTCTTTGTATAAAATTTGTACTAGTTATTACTGAATTGCATATAGATTGAAAAGAAATCAGTTATTCAATTAAGGGTTTTATCCGAACAAAGGGTGACCGGATTAAGTCTAAATCGGACAAAGCTTGTCCGGATTATTCTTAAACCGAATAAGAGTCATCTAATTTATTCATAAATTGCTTAAGTGTTGTGCGATTTAGGGTGTTAATGAGAATTTTGAAATATGCAAATCGGTCAAAGGTTTTGAATGGAGAAGTATGAATACGACCAAGTATTGTGCGGTTTAGCCTTAAATCGCCTAAGGGTCGTGCGGATTAGCTATAAACCGATCACGTATTGAGTGGTTTAGTCTTAAACCGATCATGTGTTGTCCGGATTGTTTTAAATCGGACATAGTCATGTGATTTTGCCTTAACTCGACTATGGGTTGTCCGGATTAGTAAATCGGACAAAAGGGACAAGTGTTGTCCATATTGTATATCCGGATAACTTGTCCGGATAACTTATATTTGATAAATTTTAAGTGTTTAATATTCTAGACATTTATATAGTTTAAAATGTCTATTATTGGGTTTGAGTATGAATTTATAAAAGGTGTATTTTATATCTTTTTAAATAAAAAGATATGTTCCTACCAAGCGTGGTGACGTAAGTCTGTTTTGGTTTGGAACRKGATTTTTRGGAAATGTTTCTACCAAGCGTGGTGACGTAAGTCTGTTTTGGTATGAAACTATATTTTGGGAAACCTTCCTACCAAGCGTGGTGATGTAAGTCTGTTTTGGTATGAAACTTGTTTTAAGTGGTAGTTCCCCCAGACGTGGTGACTATTGTCTGTTCTGGCTTGGAATTGGGAATGGGTACTTTCAGACATGGTGACTTTGTCTATTCTGATAAGTAACCCTGTTTTGGTAGGAGAAATAAGGTGGCATATCAAGGAGAGGTGTATTTGGAATAAGGGAGGCATTGTCATATGTGGATATTATTATAACTCTTATTTTTATTACTAATTGGATTTAATAACATTGAATCATCATTTCTTTGTGACCTGATGAATTAAAGATATTATTCTTATTAGAAATATTAATGTAGATGTTATTGACAAAGAGGAAAATGGTTTGTCTTAAAAGGCAAGTATTGCCTTAAATCTTTCCCTTAAATATTTTACAAAGGAATGGTTTAATGATTCAAAGAATCTTTAGTTACAATATTGTTTCATATTGAGAATGTTGAATTTTTAAGTAGATGTGTTTTAGTAATAGAACTGAGGTTCGTGAGTTTATTCTTTTATATATATCATTGAGAACTACATCATTGGATTGTATTACAAATATTTCTGAGCAAAATTACTTTATTATATTTTGGTGTTTATCACCCTGCATTTGCAAAGAAGGGATTTTCTCACTAGACCCATCTGGTCTAACCCTCATTTTCTGTTTTTAAATTATGCAATGCAAGAATGGCGGGGTCCAGGGATATTAAAGGGAAAGGGAAAATGTGATTATTTTTCTAACCTGTTATCTGCTTTTGGAGATCTGATTAAGATTTCTTATTTTGAAGATATATGTTGTATTACATGTGTTAGTACAGGATTTGTTTTGGAATTTTTCATATGTAGATTTTGTACATATAGGAATCTTTGTACTAGTGGGACCTTGGGATGTAAACTATATTTCCATGTAATGAAATATGTGTTATATGCAAATGTGGTGTTTGAGGGTATTACATCTTAGACATGTGATTTGAAATGACTTTCTTTTAAACTTTGTTTGTAACGATTACTATATCTGATTAGGTATTTTTTGGAGTTAATACTTGCGTATTTTTTCTTCATGTATAATTTCAATACTTGATTCAGTTGTTCCTTAAAGTTGTTAATATCACGTCTCTAAATTGCAAAATCCAATTTTCAGTGATAATACGCTCGTTTGTATTCCAATTTGTTTTCTAAACTCATTGAAAATAATTCTTCATTGCAAAGCATTTCATAATTCTTCGAATGATAAATCTATAATTTGTTCTTACATATCTTCTTTCATTTCTCCCTATATACATACTTTGTCTGAATAAATCCTTGAATATTCATCAATTGCTTTATTGCAATACTTTTCTGATCAAACTCTTGTGATCAAGTTTAGGAGCTTAATTGCATACATCATTTCATTGAGCTTATATGCAAAAATCTTAGGTGGGACTGAGTGCTTATCAGATAAACCTCTATGGACTATCAGACCAATAGCTCTACCCAAGAGGAAAACCATACTGAGCAAGCTTATATGAAAATGGGTTAGTGTGCTGAGCTAAAAATGTAAACGAGAGGGGTAGTTGATGTGAGTTTAAAAGAACTAAATGAGGTTATGTGCACGTGATTAAAAGAATATCAGAATCCTGATCCATCAATTATAATCCGGACAAACCACATAATTTATTAGTTCTCAATTCTTTCAATATGAATATTGAAAAAAGCAAAACTCATGACAACTCTTGTTTAAAACCCTACTAACTACTAATTTATCTCTCAAAAGATAAGTGTTCCATTAACACTTGGGGCACACAACTCATAATCTATCGGTTTCTTATTTGGAGATGACTGATATTGAAATATATGTCCCTCCTTCAAGTGATAAATTTGTGAAGTCCATATTGTTTATCATTTTGAGCTTATTGCAAAACATTAGTTGTTTATCTTTTCTACACTAAACAAGTATTATAGAATAACTGTTATTCTATCTAAATATTCATACATACGCTTTCTCAAGTTATCAATGATTGAATGGAAGTCGTGGTGAGATGAACGTTAAAAAGTCTCATATATAAAGTACATTGGTTGTACTAAATATATTTGTTGTATCCACAAGCCAATCTTTTTATAAAAGATTGAAAACGGTTTCATAAGTTGACACTAGAACTTTCCCTGAATTTTTGATCTGAAAAGATTAGTTAGGCGAATTTGAAAATATTTGCTTAAATTGTCTATGAATTGACGACAAAATTTCTTGAACCATTCATTTCATGGTATGATGTTAATGCTCCTCGTTCACATCATAAGTAGAGCTGTAAACGAACCGAACGTTCAGCGAACCGTTCGTGAACCGTTCGGCAGGAAGTTCGTTTATGTTCGTTTATTTAATAAATGAACGAACATGAACAAAATTTTTTGTTCGTTTAGTTAAACGAACGAACATGAACAAGAGCCTCGTTCGTTCATTTATGTTCGTGAATGTTCGTTCATTTACCGTTCGTTTACGTTCGTT
>NC_037539.1:22741736-22777292 GCF_001531365.2 Cynara cardunculus var. scolymus | reverse complement strand
GTTTAGCATGTTAACGAACGAACATAAACGAACACGAACACACCTGATTTCTAAACGAACGAACACGAACACAAATATTTTCGTTCGTTTACCGTTCGTGTTCGTTCGTTTGTTAGGTTAAGTTAAACGAACGAACATGAACAAGCCTTCGTTCGTGTTCGTTCGGTTCGTTTACAGCCCTAATCATAAGGGTGAGTACTTATCAAATGAATGAGTCATCTCTGAAAATAAGGGGGAATAAAGAAAAATCGATGAAGATTATTGTTGAAAATTATTTCTATGTTGTGATTAAGGGGGAGTTAATGTTGAAAGAGAGTAAATGTGAAGATTATTTCTGATTTGTTCAAAGGGAGAGATTGAAATAAAATTGAAAATGATTAGAAAGAAAGATTACATGTTTTATACAATGTTCAAGGGGAGTTTGTTTGTGTTGATCCTCTCTCTCATTGATTTGATGATAATCCCTTTTACCTTTTACGAAGTATTATGTTTCTGTCTTTTAGTTCCAGCGATCATCACTGAGTCTGTTCAGTGATCTCTGAGACATGTATTGTAAATCCATCAGCGACAATGATACTTCAAGAAGACAAAACTCACACCAAAGAACCTTCGTTGAAAGTCGAAGACTGAAACTAAAGATTAAAGACTAGCGTGTTCCTGATCTAAAGCGGCATTCAGTGATTACAACCTAGTCAACATATGTGTGAAGACTGCCCAAGTCTCACCGAATGTTGAAGAGACCTTCAAGGTTATTCCAGCATTCAGCGATCAAATGAAGCGTGTTGTGCAAGATTTTTTTTTGTCTTGTCTTTCCACACACAAAGGACAAACCCATACCCTTTCTAGAGTATAGTACGGTACAACGCCGATTAGTTGAATCTACTATCCACCAACTCCATGAAAGGATGTTTGCTCATGAATAGGGTTTTGTACAATTCATTGTAGCAAAGGACAAACTTTTCTCTAAAAGCTTGATGCGTATTCAAACCCTATTGCATTGCATTAAATGTGCATTTAATGTAATGGGTATAAATAGATGTGTGCTATCTCCATGCAGAGATACCCTTAATCCTTAGGTGCATACATGAAAGAACACACACACATCTAAGAACACTTACCCTTATCTTCAAGCAAGTTAGAATCCCTTTTCAAATATTCTAAAAAGTTCTTACCCAGAAAGAACTCATTTCCTTCTTAGTCTTAACTACAAATCTTTTCTCTTTGCTAAGATCATTTGTGTGTAACTTAGATTGTTTTAGATAGATTATCTTTACTTTATCTTATTTCACATACAATCTTGTAAAATTTGTATTGATCCTTCTTTATCAATATATATTTTTTAAATTTTAAAAGTTTCCTGTGTGTATTCATCCCCTCTTCTACAAATTGTTTCTATAAAACTCTTGTAGACCCTATCGGGACCAACAAGTAGTATCAGAGCAGTGTTTTCTTTTCTTGTTGTTTAGTTGTTTTTCTACATTATATTATCTCTTTCTCTAGATAATTTTACTACTTTCAAATGGCTTTATAAAACACAAACACACACTTTCACATTAATGGCTCTCTTGCCAAACCTCCCCGATTTATCTGAGACAACTTTAGTCTTTGGAAGAATCAGATGTCCCTCTTTCTGGAAGGTGTGGATCCTGAAATTCCACACTATATAGAAAATGGACCATATGTTCCATATGCTATTTCTCCAGCTGTTCTTGAAACAGCTACGACTGCCACGATTCTTGAACGGCAGATTCCTAAGTTCCCTCATCAATGGAGTGATGAAGACAAGAAGAAGATAACTATAGACACTCGTGCTAGGTCTATAATAGTTATGTCTCTTCCTGACGAGGTTTATCACTCTGTGATGAAGCTTAGAACCTCGAAATCCATGTGGAACACTCTATGTGTTCAATATGAAGGAACCTCTCAGGTTCGATAATCGAGGAAGATTAACTTAGTAAGACAATACCAAAGCTTTCTCTGTGGAAAGACTGAGACGTTGTCTGAAGTATATCAACAGTTTAATTGTCTTCTTATCGATTTAAGGAGTGTCGACAGAGAATATTCCAATTCTGAAACTTTAACGAAGTTTCTGGAATGTTTACCTGAATCTTGGGATACTTATGTCATGTGTCTCAAGATGCCCAATGACATGTCCTCTCTCTCTCTCTCTCTTAGCACCTTATATGGGATACTGCTCAATCATGAGCAGTCTCGACAGCTGAAAAGGAATCTAATAAAGGATTTCAGAGAAATGAAGAGCTCTTCGTTAGCTTCGATCTTTGAAGACACTTCAACGGAACTCCCATCTTCTTCTTCTTCAATTCTTCCTTCTGTCGTTATCACTGAGTTAGATTCTACTAACTCTGAGGACCTATCAGAGTCTGATCTTGCAGAATTTGATGAATCACAAATGCTGTTAACTAAATCTTTTAGAAGATTCGCCAAAAAAAGCAACTTTCGTAGATCTCCTTCACTCACCATCAAGGAAAAACCAAAGTCAGATAATATTGACAAGGCTTCAGCGATTTGCTACAATTGTCACTGCAAAGGTCACTTTGCTGGTGAGTGCAGGTCTAAGAAGGCTGTGATGCCATATTCTAAAACCCCATCCTCCTTCAGATCTAAAGATGACAAATACCTGAAGCTGAAGGAGAAGTACAAGAAGGTGAAGAGTTCCCAGCGAAAGGCCAAAGGTCTTTTCGCTGAAGAGCATGACTAGGCTGATTTGTCTGATGAATCATCATCTGATGAGGAAGACACGACCTATCTCTGCTTGATGGCTAAGGATGTCAAAAAAAGAAGATTCTGAGACGTCAACTTCTAATGATCCCTCATCGTCATCTCCTGCTTAGGTATGTCTCCTGAATGAACCATCTTCTTCTTCCTCTTCTAGCCTATCAGCATTAGATACGTTGATGGTGGATCTTTACAATGCCCTGAATGGAAAATCTAAAACAAAAATGTTTGATCTTCAAGAATAATTGAAGATTTGTCATTCAAAGATCAAAGAGTTGACTAAGATCGAGGAAGATCTTAAAGATCAGGTCATTGTAAACCAAACCATCACTATTGAATGTGAACAGACTATCGCTGAGCGTGAGCAAGCAATTGCTGAACTCAGGGCTGAGAAGGCTACCATTGAAGGATGGTGAAAAGCTTCTGTCAAAGCTTCTGAGATCATTACCTCCTGGCTGTCTCTGCACCCCTACCTCTTTTATCACTGAGCGGAACGCTCAGATCCTTTCCAAGATAAAGACTGGTCTAGGTTTTTTCTATGACCAGGAAGATAATGTCACTGACAGGTCCATGCTCAAGCTTGACACCTTTGTCTCTTCTATTCCTGACACTTCTTCCTCTCAGTCTTCTCTTGCTGAGAGTCATCTTGATGGAACTCCTTCGAGTTCAGGTTTCAAAGAGAAGGGTAAATCCATTGTCAAAGCACCTCTTTCTAAGAAGGCTAACAAGTCACATTGATCTAAATCTATTCCTTCATCTTGTGCACCTTCTTCTTCTTCTTCTTCTTCTTCTTCTTCTTCAGGGACCAAGAAATCTGATTCTTCTCAGAAATCTAAGTCTCAACTCATGGTAAATGCCTCACCTAAGGACTCCAAATCCTCAAAAGTTCCTCTTAGAACTAATGATAAGGAAATCCTTAGAGCTTGTCCCACTTCTAATCTGGTACTTCCTAGTCCTAAAGCTACCTTCAGCTATAGGAAGTGTAAACATTGTGGTGAAACTACACACATTGCCAGTAAGTGTCCTTCTACGTCCAAGGCTGGTCCCCCAGCCAAGGGCAAGAAAATAGCTAAGGCTGAGAAATCAACCAAAGCAAAATCAACCACTAAGGCTGTTAAAGCAACCAAGGTGAAGAAAACCATTGGAGCCTCCTCTTCAGGCTCATTGAAGACAATCACTGACACTAAGTCCTCAGTGTCAGTTGTTGTAATTCCTTCTACCACTAAATCCTCTTCGTCAGACTCAGTGAAGACGTCTACTGACTCTATCCCACTAGCGTCAAAGGTTGTTCCTATTTCCACTGAATCTTCTTCAGGTTCAGTGAAGCCATCTGTTGATGCTGGCTCTTCAGTTTCAGTGGATGATGCCTCTAACATTGTTGGAGCCAAATAGAATGGGTACCAAAAGCATTTTTAGACTGTTCCCTTGTGCAGGAAGTCAAAGGCATTTGGTATCTCGATAGTGGATGCTCAAGACACATGACCAGAGACAATCCCTGCTTATCGACTATAAGGAAGAAATAGCCTTCCATGACCTTTGGAAGTAATGGAAAATGATATACCAAAGGCGTTGGTATATTAACCAACGGTGTAACCACATTCAGGTGTGTTGCATACGTTGAAGGACTGAAGCACAACCTTCTTAACATCAGTCAACTATATGATTAAAGATTACATGGAGAAATTGTCCAAGAATTTATGTTATGTCTATGACAAGGATGATAAGGTTGCCCTAATCGGTTCTCATCTAGAGAATGTCTACATCATCAACATGGATTCTTCTCTCACTGAGAATAGTTGTTTCCTCTCTAAAGCTTCGTGAGATATCAACTGGTTGTGGCACAAATGGCTTTCTCACCTTAACTTCAAGACACTCAGCGAGTTGTCTAGAAATGATCTCGTCACTGGTGTTCCTCAACACTCCTTTGCAAAGGATTCTCTTTGCTCAGCGTGTGAGAAAGAAAAACAAGCAAGAACTAGCTTCAAGTCGAATCTAATCTCTTTAGTGACATCGCCTCTTCAGTTACTGCTCATGGATCTCTTTGGTCCAGTGAACGTGCAATCTATTGCTGAAAAGAAGTATACACTCGTCATTGTTGATGAGTATTCTAGGTACACTTGGGTCTTCTTTCTCAGATCCAAAAGTAAAGCACCTGAAGGCATCATATCGTTCATCAAGAAGATAGAAGTACTTAACAATATTAAAGTACGATTTATCAAAAGTGACCATGCTACTCAGTTCAAAAAAAGTACTGTGGATAATTTCTTCGAGGACAAGGGAATTTCTCACAACTTTTCTTCACTGAGAACTCCTCAGCAAAATGGGGTCGCTAAAAGAATAAATCGAACAAATATTGAGGCTGCTCGATCAATGGTCAGCGAATCCTATCTCCCTACTAATTTATTGGTTGAAGCTGTCAACATCGCTTGTTTCACTCAAAATCAGTCACTGATCGTTAAGAGGTTCAAAAAGACAGCTTACAAACTTTTCCATGGCAGAAAGCCCTCTATTAGCTTTCTACATATCTTTGGTTGCACGTGTTATATTCTCAACAACCGTGATCAACTAAGAAAGTTTGATCCCAAAGCTGATGAAGGAATCTTTATTGGATATTCTTTAGTGTTTAAAGCCTTCAGAGTATTCAACAAACGCCGACAGACAATAGAAGAAACTATTCATGTCACCTTTTTGATGAATCTCAATAAGCTAATTCTAAATCCATCATAAATGATGGCGAAGAATTAGAAAACTGGATGTTTTCTCATTTTGGACAACCTGAAGCTTCCTTTAGTGTTCCTCCCAACAATGAAGCCCCATAGGCTAAAGATAATCCATTAATCATTCAAGTTGCAGCTAATCACTAAAACGTATCTTCTTCAAAGATCGTTGCAGTGCCCATTAGTTGTGTTTCTCTTTCTACTTCAAACAATGATCAATCAGTGAATGAAATGCCTTCAGCATCTGAACCTGTATCAGTCGTTGAATCTGAGGCTCCTTTAGCAATTGTTCCAATCGCATCTGCAGCTGAAGCCTCATCCTCTGTTCCTGGACATCTATGCTTAGATGATAATCCTCTACTAGCTTAGCGATGGACTAAAGACCATCCAATTCATAAAATTCTTGGTGATCCAAATCCAGGTATTCAGACTCGTAGAGGTCTAGATAATATCTATCTCTTTGTCAACTTTATTTATTTAGTTGAGCCCAATAAGATCAACGATGCAATCTCAGACCCTAGTTGGGTCGTTCCCATGCAAGAGGAGCTCATTGAGTTTGATAGGAACAAAGTCTGGTACCTTGTCCCACGTCCATCTGACAAGACAGTGATAGGCACCAAATATGTCTATCACAACAAGTTAGATGAAGAATGTGTGGTAACCCAAAACAAGGCTCGACTTTTTGCTCAGGGTTATAGACAAGAAGAAGGGATCGATTATGACGAGACCTTCGCACTAGTGGCTAGACTTGAAGCAATTCGACTCTTTCTAGCCTTTGCTGCCCATAGAGACTTCAAAGTCTACCAAATGGATGTAAAGAGCACTTTCCTAAATGGAAAACTTCAAGAGGAACTTTCTGTTGAACAACCTCCAGGGTTTATTGACTCTAAGTATCCAAACCATGTTTATCGTTTGGATAAAGCTCATTATGGGTTAAAACAGGCTCCCTATGGCTGGCATGATACCCTTTCTTCATTTTTTATCTCTTAGAAATTCGTCCGTGGAAAGATTGACCAAATCTTATTTATTAGGAAAGTTAAAGGTCATATCATTCTAGTCCAAATATATGTCGATGATATTATCTTTGGTTCTAGTAATCACTCTTTATATTTTTGATTCGCTGATCGCATGAAGAAAGAATACCAGATGAGTATGATGGGAGAACTAATCTTCTTTTTAGGTCTCCAGATCAAGCAATCAGATAAAGGCATCTTTATCAGTCAGAGTAAGTATGTCCGTGATATGCTGAAAAAGTTTGATCTCTCTAACAGCTCATCTATGAAGACTCATATGGCTCCTCCACTCTCTCTCAACAGGCATCCAAATGGAAATCTTGTAAACGTAACTGTTTACAGAGGAATGATCGACTCTCTGTTGTATCTTACAACTAGTCGACCATATATCATGTATTCTACTTGCTTATGTGAACCATATCAATCTGAACCTAAGAAATCCCATCTAATCACTGTAAAACGCATTTTCAGATACCTGAAGGGAACTCCTAATTTGGGTCTCTGGTACCGTAAGGGTTCAGGTTTTGACCTAATAGGTTATTCGGATAGTGATTTTGCAGGTTGCAAGATCAATAATAAAAGCACCACTGGAGGCTGTCAGCTTCTAGGTGGAAAGTTGGTAAGTTGGACAAGAAAGAAGAGAAACTCAGTGTCCATATCAACCGCTAAAGCTGAATACGTAGCCGCAAGAAGTTGTTGTGCCCAAGTCCTTTATATGAAAAACCAGCTGAACGACTACGATCGTCAGTTCTCAAAGATCCCTATATATTGTGATAGCACTAGTGCTATTGCAATTGCAAACAACCCTATACTTCACTCCAAGACCAAACATATAGAGATCAAAGATCATTTTATCAAAGATCATGTTATGAATGGTGATACTGAACTTCACTTTGTTCCCACTGATTACCAACTCGCTAACCTTTTCACCAAGCCTCTTGATGAGACAAGATTTAACATCATGATCAGCGAACTTGGTTTGCTAAATGCTGAAAAGTAATATCTTTTAGTTATACACATCAATTAGTAAAGTGAAATGATTCAGTGCTCTCACTTTATCACTGAACTCTTGAGTAAATGTATCTATTCTCTTTAAGGTATGTATACTCGTTCTTCTTCTTTACAACTTAAAACTTTCACTGAAGCTTTCCTTCTTCAATGATCAAAACATTTTAAAAGATTGTTTCAGTGATTCTTTCTATCACTGAACATTTTAAGGAAGTATATCTCTTTTATACTAATCTTTTCTTAAAATCAAAATGATCACTGAACCTTTCTACCTTCACTGATTAAAAAGTTTTTAAAAGATAGTTTCAGTAATTCTCTTATCACTGACACTTTATGGAAATATATTCTTCTAAGATATTTTCCTTTCTTAAAACAAAACCATCACTGAAGTTTTTCTTCAGTGATCAAATGTTTTAAAAGGTTTTTATTTAATGATTCTCTTATCACGGAATGTGACCCTTTGGATTTCTTAAAACCATCTCGTTTTAAAATAAATAGTTGATGGACCGTCTTTATGACGACATTCTCTATTACCAATATGAATCGCTTTGAGACACGCGTAAAAGTCTGACACACGTGACCTCCTACAACTTCCATCCAATTATGGACCACATGTTATATTTTTCATCATGGCGTTTCCTCAACGGTCGTATTTTCCTCTCTCCTATTTCTTTTCTCTCTCCTCCTACCTATAAATATGAGATCTCTTTTCTCATATTTTCTCTACGCTTACAAAAATCTTTGACGAACCTCTACAAAAAAGAACTTGAAAGCAAGAACTCACATAGAATGCTCGAAACCTTCGACCTTTTTCTTTAACAACACTAAGGTTGATTGTCCCAATAATCTCCAAAATCAGATAAATCTTGATAATAACAATATGAAAGTAGAGAGAATTTTCATCCAAATGATTTTGTATTAATCTCTTGAAAATGATTACAATAGTTTCTCTCTAATGACGATTAGCACTAGTTACAAGGCAAGCTACCTATTTATACTATGAAAACATTAAAGACTAAAGCAATTATAAAATGGAGAAACAAGGTTTAATACAATCTTTTAAGCACAACTTTGAATGTAACATTCTCCACCTTTGGATTCAAGCTCGAGACAATGTAAATTTAGATCGTCGAAATCCCAAATTTGTCTCGCACCTCCTTAAGGCACTTCGATATTGCAGCTTTTCATCAAGAAGTTCTAGAGCACTTATCAGAAGAAACCTTTCTCTCGGACTCATTCTTTCACGTTCTGTCGCTTTGTCATTAGAAGCTTTAATTCTTTCAAGACCCCTGCGCACTATCTTTATCATCCCGTCATAGTACTTGTTCAACTCATTGAACCTCATAAATCTTTTAGCTTTGTCAGCATTATCATAGATAACACCAAACTCAGGATCTTCAAGTATCAGGAACAAAGGGTAGCCTTCAATGTCGTCAAGATCTTGATTAGGTCTCTTCAAGTTTACAATCTTTTGATTGCTTTCAAAGCCCATTTGTACGTCGAAAACTGAAGACAGCTTGACATGACTCTTGATCGCTTCAAGACCTAGAACCACTCCTTCCTTTCTAACCTTCAGATCACGAATCTCGTGGTATAGATGCTCCAAATCTTCTAGAAAGAGGTTTGGAAAGTCAGCTTCACTGAACGTCCAGATACGACCATCTTGTCTCGTAACCGTGAATACTGGATACCAGACTCTTACGAGTTTGTTGGCATCAATACTCTTGATTGACACAATCCTATGTCTGGTGCGTACTTGACTTATCAACTGGCGCTTTGCTTTGAGAAAATGCTTGTACTCGATTACGATAATCACATGTTTCCTTATGAATATCGAGTATCTTATCCTCACTTAGTGCTTTCCAATGATGTACGAAGACCTCAAAGTAGATGTCTTCGAAATACGGTTCTCTAATCCGAGCTCTGTCGAACCCTGGGACATTAGCGCCTATAGAAAACGGTACATAGTTCTTTGAAAATATCTCTGTCGGATCAGGTACCGCCCGAGAGGTATCGGAAACACCTTGAGACACTTCAGTAGGACGTTTAGGAGATGATTGATGCTCAGACTGGAAAGGGAAGATCGGATCATCTTCTACAATGTCTGATTCGGAGTCAAAGAACATGTCCCCTAAATCATCAATATTTTCTATATCAACTCCGTAATCCTGAACTCCTCCTAATTCTCTTGAGAAAACTTCATTAAAACCCACGTTGGCTGACAGATCCAGTAGCAACCTTGTTTTTACTGTGGAGACCACAGGCTTTTCAACCATTGGCTCGATCATTGGATCTGCCGCTTTAGTTATCTCCTGGCCAGTAGTCCGTTCACTTATACCAACTTGAACCAGACTTTGTTCTCTTATCTCTTCAGGTTCAGACTCCCCATAAACACTCACAACACCTATTGAAGACTCAGCCAGCCTCTGTCTTTTTGTTCTCCCCCTCATAGTGATCAGGATCGTCCTGATCATCATGTCTTCTTTTCAGAGAGGTGGCTTGAGCTTGGCATGTTTTCTCTAAAGCTGATACCCGTTCAGAAAGGGCATCAATAGAATTTTGCATGAGAGAAAGTGCTTCGATGTTTGAAGCAATTGTAGAACTAAGCTTAGAAAATCTAGAAGCTACAACACTTTAGAAAGCAAGAAACTTTGAGGCCTTAACTGTTGGGTTTTCTTCAACTAATAGTCTTAACAAGCCGACAAGATCTGCATCCACCGAATATGGATTTTGAGATTAAATCAATTTGGCGTATAACAACGACTTTAGCTCTTCCACCGATTGGTCCAACTCCCTTGGAGGTTCAGGGGCAGGCAGTGGTGACGGTGCAAAAGATTCTTTAGGCATTTGAGCTTTTCCCTTCAACAGTCTCTTCAAACTTAAATTCTTCGATCATAGAATTCTTAACAGCCTTTAGGGCGCCGTCCAAATATTCCCTTCACACAAAGTCGGGAAAGTTAACACCTGGATCACATAGATTGCCAGTTGAGACAATAGTTGAATAAACTGTTGTGCCTACGTTCAGTGTTGGCATAATTGTAGCACTGGTAGGACATCCGACCTGTCCTTGTGGAAAGTCAAAAGACTCCACTCCGGTTGTTTCGGCAAGTTCACTAACAACTACAGGTTGAGCAACTGATGCTCGAGACTTATGTGTACCTAAGAAGTGTATGGACTCTAGACTCGAGGAACACAAAATCGAAGTCATAGACTGGGGCAGATGTCTACTTGTTTCAATATCTATATTCTCCAAATAAGAAGCAGATAGATTATGTGCTAAATCCCTGTGAGAAGGTGAAACTGTTGCTTGTTGGGAAGTAACAGAGTGGCTGCGTGGGGTGTGCATTTGCATAGTTGGGCTAGCTATGTCTGTTTCAATATCAACATTCAACGGATGAATGTCAATGTAAATGTGGTTGCTCGGCTAAGTGTATCAGTTAGGACTAAAACATTAACTTATTTTTCAGTTCCACACTCACCCTCACCATTTTCTTCTCCTTCCCGTTCACATAACCTCTCAGAATTTTTGACTTAAACACCCTCATCCGGCCTTATATCATCCAAAAGTTGATCAAGCTCGCCAAAATCTTCGTAGTCTTCAGTAAAGTCAATGTCAAATGAAAGATCATGAAGACTAGGGCATTCTTGTTGATTTTGATCAGCGTCAAAGAGTTGATCGAGATTGTCAATCACAGCTCCAACTTGTACAGTTTCGGGAGCTGCACCGATGAGCATCACCATCATCATCATCACCACCACCACCAGCATTATGATCATCAGACTGAGTTGTTGAGTCTGATACAGTATCTTTCAAGCTTGAAGAAGCTGTGAAAGTACTATCAGTAGAAATATGGTGCAGATCAAAGTCTCCCATCTCCATACTACCCCTCTTAATTATATTTTCTCTCAGCTTAGTGCCCTGTTCAGGTACCCCTTGCACCGGTTCTGGTTGAACTATAGGATCTAGAACTCTCTTATACTCTAACACACATTGAGCATTTAGATCCGCAAAGGCAATCAACTCAGCTGGTATATTCAATAAAGAAAAACATCATAGTACACATCCGGTCCCAAAAAGATACAACAAGTTACATCTCAAAGGTAGCTAACAAAAATTTCCACATCTTTATTATACATACCTTTAATTTATAACAAATATTCAAAATCAACCGATAACAACTCTTCTCCTGAATCCAAGTAAGCACATAAGGAAAATCTCACATTTTCCCCTTTCCCTTATCCCTTGATAGAGTTCGACCTGTAATACACATTTTTGAAACACAAAATAAGGGTTAGACAATGAGGTCTATTGAGAAAATCCCTTTTTATGCAATTACAGGGTGAAAATCACCAAAACATGATATAAAACCAGATTTGTAATTATAAGAATATATATATATATATATAACCATTCGACATAATATAACTCAAGTATTGTATTCAAATATCCAATATCTTGAAACTTAACCTATATTAAAACATATCACATCAAATATGGATTATAAAACTTCCTCGTAGCACATAGAGCATGACCACCCAGTTCCTTGCATTTCATTGTACGAGATTCTCAATTTCTCGCACCACTCTGTGCGAGATCACTCATAGTTCCTCTGGCCCTTAAGGACCAGAGCTCCTCTAGTCTTCCAACTAGAGCAAAGCCAAACTTAAACAAGGCCACTAAAGGCTAACTAGAAGCCCGGGCCAACTCGAAGAAAGATTAACACAAGGCATGATCAACTAGAGCTCTTCTGGTTGAACTATGCTCTGGGATCTAAATGCCAATATAAAAATGAAGTTGAAAATGGTTTAGTCCAAAAGATTCTAGTTAAAAAATTTCTTGGAACTAAGAGCCTCGATACAGAACTCGAACACTGCTTCTATACACAGCTCGAACACAGAGCTCGGACACATAACTCGGACATACAGTTCAATTTCCAAAATACAGAGCATCTGCATAGCACATGCAGAGCCTCTGGATTAAGATATGTTAAACATTTGAAAAAGAATTTGGATCTTCAATTACAACTAGAGGCCTTCTAGTTGGACATGAAGATCAACCAGAGCCCCTCTGGTTCCTCATCAAACCTTTATTTTATTGAAATAACTTGAAGTATAACCACCCACAAACCAAACCAACCCAAACACATTATTAATTCAAAGCACAGCCATTCAAAACCTCTCTAGTTATATACAATTTTCCTCCTCATCAAAATATCGTTGTTATCACATCAATTAGGAGTAATAATCCAAGTCCTCGCATCACACAAATGCAATAACTCAAGGTCATCGCATCCAATGGATGCAATAACAACATATATGATCAAAACTCATATTTCACAATTGCCACCCTTATTCCAATGTACACATCTCCTTGATATGTCACCCTTATCCCAATGTACACCTCTCCTTGATATGCCACCCTTATCCCAAGGTACACCTCTCCTTGATATGCCACCCTTATTCCCACGTAAAGTATAATTATAACAAAATCTAACATTTTTACCAAGAATGGTATCAAATAGTTTCATAACATAAATTTATATTAAGAACTTTACGGTTCTAAACCCAGTTTCATCATCAACTCAAAACAACTTCAAGAACAATTTTACCATTTTTCCATGTAAGAACCATCTGGTTCGTTATTTCAAATACCAAATAAAGAAAGTTGATATACACTCACCATATATTCACGTATACGAAGATGAATTTACACAGCAGAGATTTTCAAATATACCACAGAATCAGCTTCTTCTTTTTATAGAATCACGTAGGATTTCACACAAGAAACACACACAGTAAGGTTTTCTTTCTCTTCTGTCTCTCCAAAAACAAAAACAGATAAGATGAATCTTATCTTATCACTTTTATAGCAACATAATAAATTCATAGGCGGTGGAGTTTAATAGTTTTAAACCTATAATTTTCACTCTTCCACATGAAATAAAATATACATAAAATCATAAGCGGTGGGATTATTGTTATAAGTAAACGCATAAACAATTTAAATCTCTTCACTTACCAATACCTTTCAAAAATCACCCCAAACTTATATAATCGAAAAAACCCGATTATCATATTATCTACTTCTCAAAAGAACTCTGTCCCGGAATTCGGTCAGTCAAATAACCACGAATATTCTGATTTCATTTCTGATTCCAGTTCCCAAGTAGGTTTTGGATCTTTATGAAAATGCCACTGAACTTTCACAAGACTGATTTCTTTGTTCCTTAAAACTCTTGTTTTCCGGTCAGTGACGGCCTTTGGAGATTCCACGAAGTCTAACTTATTATCCACTTTCACCTCAGGTACTGGTATTGCCAAACTCGGACCAGCCAAATACTTTCGCAAGTTAGACACATGGAAAGTGTTATTGAATTGAGCTAAGTTCCTCTAGTAATTCTAACTGATATGCTACCAAACCAACCAGTTTACAAATTCTTAACGGCCCAACATACGTTGGACTGAGTTTACTTCTTTTTCCAAATCGAACAATACCCTTCCATGGAGAAACCGTTAACATTATAAAATCTCCTACCATAAATTCAATCAGTTTATGGCGCTCATCGGCGTAACTTTTCTGTCGGTCATGGGTTGTTTTAATTCGTTCACGTATCTGCTCAATCTTTTCAGAAGTTATCTAAACAATTTTTGGACCAGTTAACTTCCTTTCCCCCCACTTCATTCCAACACAACGGCGTTCTGCACTTTCGGCCATACAAAATCTCATAAGGTGTCGCTTGGATGCTGGAGTGATAACTGTTATTGTAAGAAAATTCAATCAGAGGCTGATGATTTTCTCAAAATCTCTCGAAGTCAATAATACAAGCACATAACATATCTTCAAGGGTCTGGATTGTCCTTTCACTATGCCCATCGGTTTGAGGATGATACATCATACTTAATCTGATTTCAGATCCCATCGATTTTTAAAAGCTCTCCCAAAACTTTAAGGTAAATCTACTATCCCTATCTGAGATGATTGATAACGGAACACCATGATGAGTCACAATTTCTTCGATATAAATGCTTGCTAACCTTTCTAAAGGATAATTCTCTTTAATTGGTAGAAAGTGCACAGATTTAGTTAAACGGTCTACTATAGCCCATATGGCATCATACCCTTTTGGAATTTGCGGTAATTTCATGACAAAATCCATTATGATATGATTTCATTTCCACACAAGAATTTCCAAAGATTGTAAATTCCCATGTCTTTGATGCTCGATCTTTACTTGTAGACACGTCAAAAATCGTTATGCATATCTTGCAATGTTCTTCTTTAATCTTGGCCACCAATAAAATGTTTTTAAATCTTTATACATTATCGAGTATCGTGATTTGTGACTCTCATCCAAAATTAGCTCCCGGATATTCCCGGAACGCGGTATCCAAATTTTGCCTTGGAAACATAGAATTCCCATGTCATTCTTTATCAGGGTCGAGATTATTCTGCCAATTCTTCGACTTTGAAGTATCACTTTGACATCTTAAAGTTTCATCATGAAGACTAGGAGTCAAATTTTTTCTCAATGTAACAGCTTTGATTGTACCACTTCTTTCTTTTCGGCTTAGAGCATCAGCTACCACGTTGGCCTTCCAGGATGATAAATAATTTCTCAATCATAGTCGCTTACTAATTCAATCCACCATCTTTACCACATATTCAATTATCTCTGATTAAACAAATGTTGAAGGCCTTTATGATCCGTGAAAATCTGACATTTAGTTCCTAACAAATAATTCCTCCAATTTTTTAATGCAAATACCATGGCTGCAAGCTCCATAGCATGCGTCGGATACTGTTTCTCGTGATCTTTTAACTGTCTGGATGCGTAAGAAATAAATTTCCCTCCTTGTATCAATACGCAACCCAAACTCAATTTTGAAGCATCACTATACACAACAAAATCTTCAGATCCATCTAGTACGATAATACTGGAGCACTGCATAGACGGTCTTTCAATAATTGGAAAGCTTTATTTTGATCTTCTTCTCATTCATACTTGACATTTTTTTGGTTAACTTGGTTACCGGTGCAGCAATCTTGAGAAAATCTTGAATGATTTTTTGATAATATCCCGCTAAACCCAAGAAACTACATATCTCAATAGGGGTTCTCAGTACTTCCCATTTTTCAATCATGTCGATTTTTGCAGGATCTACTTTTACTTCTGCCTCAGAAATAACATGTCCCAAAAATTGAACTGCTCTTGACCAGAACTCACACTTGGATAGCTTGGTATATAATTTCTCTTTCTTCAGAAGTTCGAGAATTAGACGAAGATTTTTGGCATGCTCCTCTTTAGATCTTGAGTATATAAGAATATCATCGATAAATACAATAGCGAATTTATTAAGATATTCATTACATACCCGGTTCATTAAATCCATAAACGCTGTTGGAACATTGGTTAAACTGAAAGGCATGACTAAAAACTCATGATGTTCGTATCTGGTTCGGAACGTTGCTTTGGCAATGTTCTCGTCTCTGACTTTAAGCTGATGATACCCCGACCGTAAATCAATTTTGGAAAAATAACTTTCCCCTACCAATTGGTCAAACAAGTCATCCATTCTTGGTAAAGGATATTTGTTTTTTATCGTCAGCATATTTAGTTCTCGGTAATCAATACACATTCTCATATACCCATCCTTCTTTTTAACAAATAACACCGAAGCACCCCCGAGGTGAAGTACTTGGTCTAATGAATCTTTATCAAGCAATTTTTTCAACTGCATCATCAATTCCTTCAACTCGGATGGTACCAAACGATAAGGTGTTCTAGCTACCGCTACTGCCTCTGGTGTCAAATCAATTCTGAATTTTATGGATCGATCATGTGGTAAACTAGTAAGGTATTCTGGAAATACTTCAGGATATTCACAAATTATAGGAATAGACTCTTGCTTACCCTTTTCTTTCTTTGAATCAATCATATATAGTAAATAACCTTGACATCCTTTTCGAATACAATTTCTAGTTTCATGACAAATAACAGACTTGTATGATGATCCCGCCGATCACCATATATCACAATCGACCCTTTTTATGGCAAATTAATATTGATCATCTTTTTATTGCACACAATACTAGCCTGATTTTCTACCAACCAATCCATTCCCACTACCACATCAAACTCTTTCATTGGTATTGGGAACAATCGAAATGGCAGCCCACACCCTCAATTTCAATTCGACAATGATTAAAAACACGGCTAAAGGATACTAGACTACTATTAGCATCATCAACTACTAAAGTGTAGTCAAGAGGCACAAAATTCACGTATAAACATCCCACAAATAATGGTGATACAAACGAATAATTTGCAGCAGAATCAAACAACACTTTACATATACGAAGTTAACGAAAAAAGTACCTGTTACCACATCTGGAGTTTCCTCAGCCGCATTTTTTGTCATTTGAAAAGATCGGCCCCTCGCCCCTCCCGGACCTCCTCTCTCAACATTAGCCCTACCACATATACTTGGAGCATTTCCTCCCATAGTCAGCCATGGAACTCTTAACTAAGGATAGTTTGGTTTGATGTGGTTAAGGGAGTTACACTGAAAACATTTTCGAGAAACTTGGCAGTTTCTGGATAAACATCCTGTCTCACCACATTGGTAACAATTTCTTCTGGTCAACACTACAGTCACCCTGATAAACTTGGTGACATCTTGGACATGGTCTTTCACCAAAACATTGAGCAAGAAGGTTCTCCATCTTTACAAATTTTGGTTTTCTGAAACTAGTCGAAGAGCCTTCCCACTTTCTTTTCTCTAGCACTTTCTCTTCCCCGTGCCTATTTTTGTTTCTTTTTGTCATTTTGGCAGCATCTACTACCAATGGAAATGTGATGATTCATAGCAATTACAAACTCTTGTATTGAAGATTTTAACCCTCAAATGTATCTTTCAACCTTACGAGATTCTGAAGAGATATAATGTTTTGCAAATCTGGAATGTTCAATAAATCTTTCAGTATATTCTTGTACCGTCTGGTTACCTGTTCTAATTTCAAGAATTCTTCTTCCAATTGTTTGGCAGCCACTTTTGGAAAGAATTGCTCTTTAAATCGATTAACAAACCCCAACCAGGATATTGTTTATAAAATATCAGGTTTTGCTAGTGATTCCACATCCCACCAAAACAAGGCGTTTGATTTCAACATTGATACTGCAAATCTGACTTTATCTTCATTTGGACACTTACTGGTGTTGAATACATATTCTATCTCTTTTAACCAGCAAATTGCTTTCACTGGTTCTCTTTCTCTAGAAAATGTTGGGGGTTTACAAGTTAGAAACATTTTAATATCACCCCCTCAGCTGTTTGTAGCTTGAATTTGTGGATTTACCTCAACCCTCTTTGTTTCAATCCTGGATGGTACCCCGAGAATATATGTCAATATGTTTCTTGATTTCCTCATTTCTTCAGCTAGTACATCCCGATTAACATACTCAGGTGGTTGTACTAGTTCTCGATTCACATTCCTATAAATTGATTCACCCTGATCTGGATGAATTTCAGACTGACTGTTTCTTCCTCTCCCACTACTTTTTTCATGGCCTCTACCCCCGACCTCTTCCTCTACCTCTTCCCACTGACAAACTGGTAGGAATATTTCTAGGTGAATTCTCTCTCTCATTCGAGATGGCAAGGGAGATCCTTTCAGACCTTCGCAAATGATTGTCTATCTGTAAATTTTCAATATTAGTATTCATATAATCACATTTCCAAATATAATAGGGTGTCCAAGCACAATATGTACCTATAAATTCTTAATTACATTGGCCATATATCATTCTCATAACCCATCATATTTATTCCAATATTTCAACCTATGTTAGGGACCCCTAATATGCAAATAATACAGTTTAAGTTTAGGTATCATGCTGAATACCTAAATCTCCTAAACTCAGGCTCTGGTACCAACTTTGTACCACCCCAAGATCCACATGTGCATATAACAATGTATTTCAATAAAGAAAAACATCATAGTACACATTCGGTCCCAAAAAAATACAACAAGTTACATCTCAAAGGTAGCTAACAAATTTTTCCACATCTTTCTTATACATAACTTGAATTTATAACAAATATTCAAAATCAACCGATAACAACTCTTCTCCTTAATCCTAGTAAGCATATAAGGAAAATCTCACATTTTCCCCTTTCCCTTATCCCGGGATAGAGCCCTACCTGTAGTACACATTTTTGAAACACAAAAATGAGGGTTAGACCACGAGGTCTAGTGAGAAAATCCCTTTTTATGCAATTACAGGATGAGAATCACCAAAACATGATATGAAACCAGATTTGTAATTATAGCAAGTATATATATAACCATTCGACATAACATAACTCAAGTATTGTATTCAATTATCCAATATCTTGAAACTTAAATCATATTAAAACTTATTGTGATAACCGGATCCTGGTTATCACCCGAGGTAACTAATACATGATTATTTGTTAAATAATTATGTGACAACATGATAAATTGTTATATTTGATCATGTTGGTATGTGAATTATATGCATAATATAGATGCATATATGAGATTATGTGTATATGGGGGTATAATTATATATTTATGATGGATTATGCATAGGCATATGTGTTATATAGGTATGCATGATCTATGTGCATGGTTTGGACATGAATATTCATGCACATTATGTGTGTGAGTAAGCATGCATATGGTGCATGGCTGTAGTAGCCGACTTTCTCTAAAGGGAAAGTATAAAAGGAGGGTGAGGCCTCCATTCACTTCTCTTGCTATTTTTGAAACATTCATTAAGCGATTTAAGAAGAAGAAGTGTTGACCGGACTTCAATTTAAGCTTTTCAAAAGAATGATTTTCAAAAGGCTTTCAAGGTGAGTGGTTTGAACTACTTTTTAACTCTTCATAGTTGTATAAATTGATTATATAAACTTTTATCTGGTTTGAATTTTAAACTGTAGGAGTATTGTCCGGATTAGATCTAAACCGGACAAGGGTTGGGCGATTTAAGCCATAAATCGGACAAGTGTTGTGCGATTTAGCTATAAACCGGACAAAATGTGAGCGGGTTAAGACTAAATCGGTGGTTATATCGACCGGCTTAGTCTTAAACCAGACAAAGAGTAAGAGATTTATGTATAAACCACTCAAGTGTTATGCGATTTAGTTTTAAACCAGACATGTCTTAACCGGTTTAAAAGTTGAGCAATTTATGAACTTTGATTTTATAATTAAATGTTTTGAACGGAGAAGTATGAATACGACTATATGATGACCAAATTATTTTAAATCGATCAAAGGGGGGGCATAGTGTTGTCCGGATTTGTTATTCGGACGAAAGTGTTGAAATTCTCTTAAGTGTTAAATCGGACAGGCCTTGGCCGATGTGTTGTTCGGATTTGGTAAACCGGACAAGACTTGACCGAGATAAAGTTCGGCCAAGCCTATTTTGACCGGATTTGCATTTTGAATTATTCATGATTTATATATAATTATTCTTATATATAAAAGGGGAATTTTGAAAAAGATGATTTTTGTACTGATAATAATAATTCCATTGACTGTGGTCTAATTCTATATGGAATTGTTATGTGAAATGTTTTGATGAGGAAATAAGGGTGGCATATCAAGGAGAGGTGTACCATGGGATAAGGGTGGCANTAATTCTATATGGAATTGTTATGTGAAATGTTTTGATGAGGAAATAAGGGTGGCATATCAAGGAGAGGTGTACCATGGGATAAGGGTGGCATATCAAGGAGAGGTATACCATGGGATAAGGGTGGCATATCAAGGAGATGTGTACCTTTGGATAAAAGTGTGGCATTAGTATATGTGTGTTATATAATATAACTTCTACTATCATATCCCTTAAAATTACCATGGTCTGGAATCTTTATTTCTTTGTGACTTAAAGATTTAAGATCAGAGTTCTTATTGGAAATCATAGTTTGAATGTTATAGAGAAAGAGATAACAGGTTTGGCCTAAAACTTTGTACAAACCTTGTCTGAATGAAAAGGTTTAAAAGTGACACTATGATAATTTGGTTAATATAAACTTGTTTAGAGTTGATGTATCATTTGCAAGCAGTGAAATTTGGCTTGAAAAGTAACAAGGTATTAGTATCAGGCCCTTACTTGATTCATATATTTGTTATATATATGAAAAGTTGTTTTACATAAGTTTTTGGTGATTATAACCCTGCAATGGCATAAATAGGGTAACTCACTAGACCTTTCGGTCTAACCCTCGTTTTTGTGATTTTAAATATGTATTGCAGGAAGTGCTGAGGGTAAAGTCAAGGGAAAAATGTAACAACTTCCCTATATGTTTATTTGCATGAAGATTTATTGATAGCATGTATAGTTTTGGTAGATGGATCTGGTTTAGTGCAAAAATTGTATTTTGAAATTTTCGAACCACGTATTTGGTACTAGTAGATTCTTGTACTATGGACCAATGTGGTATGCAAACATGTATTTCCATTTTATGAAGTATATGTTACATGAGTTATGAGGAATGGGGCATTACAGAAAGTGATATCAGAGCCTGAGTTTAAGAGAATTAGGTATTCAACAGCATGATACCTAGACTTAAACTGTTTTATTGTATGTTAAGGATCCCGGACATAGTTATCTCCATTGGAAATAAATATGATGAGTTGAAAGAACAGTGTGTAAGGTAAATTTTAAATATATCTGGCCAGTGTAATTATGAATTTACAGGTACACATTTGAACTTAAATACTTGATTATATTCGGGAATGTGAATACGTGATTATTAATACTAAAATTTGCAGATGTCTAGCCGAACTAGAAGATCTGAAAGAACGGCGGGTCCAGATTCTGAAGAAAGGGAAGAATCATCTGTTAATCTCCCGACTGGTACCTCAGGAATCAGAGGTCGGGGAAGACCAAGGGGACGAAGCAGAGAAAGAAGTCAGTCTCAAGGAAGGGGTCATACTGAAGTTCATTCTGAACTTGAAGAATCCCATTCTAGGAATGTTTAGAAAAGATCGATGCCACACCCGGAGTATGTAATCAGGGATATGTTGGCAGAAGAGATGGGAAAATTGTGGGAAACTCTCACTTCTATCATGGGAGTACAAGCTAGGGTAGAAACAGAGAGAGTAGAAGTTCATCCCTCGGTACCAGTTACTCATAACAAGGAGGGAGATATTAAAATGTTTTTGGCATGCAAGCCACCAACATATTCTAGGGAAAGGCATCTAGTGAAAGCTATGTGCTGGATCAAGGAAATAGAATCTGTGTTCAACACCATTAGGTGTCCGGATACAGATAAAGTTCGATTTGCTGTTTCAGTCCTGAAATCAAATGCTTTGTTCTGGTAGGAAGTTGAATCATCGGCCAAAACGGATGTTTTACAGACATTGTCTTGGGCAGAATTTGTGGAACGATTCAAAAATCAGTTTTGTCCTAAAACTGCATGAGACAAATGGAAGAAGATTTCTTGAAGCTGGAACAAGGAAATGGAACAGTTCGGGAGTATACTGAGAGATTTATTGAATACTCTCGATTTGTCGAACATTATGTTTCATCCGAACCCAGGAAGATAGAGAGGTACATCAAGGGTTTGAAACCCTCAATTAGAGAGTTTGTAATTGCTATGAATCCCAATACCTTGTCATTAATGGTAGATGCGGCCGAAGTGACAGAACAAAATAAGAATCGAAAATCAGAAGGAAAGATTGTGGAAAAGAGAAGATGGGAAGGGCCTTCGTCTAATTTTCGACGGCCAAAAGCAGTAAGATATGATAACAAAACTGAGCAGAAGATAAGTGAAAAAGTCTGCTCACAATGTCGACAAGTTCATCAGGGTAAGTGCAAGATGGACCCAAGAAAGTGTTATAAATGTGGTGAAGCAGGCCATTTGTCTAGAAGTTGCCCAACTAACCGAAGATGTTTTAATTGCAATTCTCCGGATCATATTCGACCGAATTGTCCATTGTTAAGAACTCCACAGTTAACAATGGGGAACAATACGTCAGGAAATTGAGGAAGACCTACAGTAAACAGAGGAGGGCAAGGAAGGGCACGGGGACGGTCCTTCCCAATGACAAAGAATGAGGCAGAGGCATCACCAGATGTAGTAACAGGTACCTTCCTTCTGAATTCAATACATGCTAAGGTGCTATTTGACTGTGGTGCAAACTTTTCGTTTGTATCCCCATTATTTGTTCAAACTGGATGTTTGAATTATGTGTTACTTGATGATGAATTAGTAGTCGATACTGCTAATAGTCAGGAAACTGTTACTAGTGTGTTCAATAACTGTATTATTGTTATTGAGGGCTGTGAACTACCGATTCAGTTATTCCATATGCCGATGAAAGAATTCAATGTGGTGGTGGGTATGGGCTAGTTGGTAAAGTATCAAGCTAGTATTGTTTGCAATCAGAAAATGATTAAAATTACTTTGCCAGACCAAGGAACAATTGTTATTTATGGTGATCGTCAAAATCACCATACTAGTATTTTGACTGTAATAAAAGCTCAAAATAGTATTCGGAAGAAGTGCCAGAGATGTTTGGCATACGTAATTGATATGAAGAAAGAGAAAAGAAAAGAGGAATCAATTCCTATTGTTAATGAATATCCGAAAGTCTTTCCAGAAGACTTATCTGGATTACCGCCGGATCGAGTTGTCGAATTCCGAATTGATCTCGTACCAGGGGCTGCACCAATAGCAAAGGCACCATACCGATTAGCTCCATCTGAATTGAAAGAATCGGTGGCACAGTTGAAAGATTTGACTGATAAAGGGTTTGTTAGACCCAGCACTTCACCTTGGGGTGCTCCGGTCTTATTTGTTAAGAAGAAAGATGGGTCTATGCGAATGTGTATAGACTATCGCGAACTGAACAAGTTGACAATCAAAAACAAATATCCTTTGCCAAGAATTGATGATTTGTTTGATCAGCTGGTAGGAGCAAGTTACTTCTCCAATATTGATTTAAGGTCAGGGTATCATCAACTCAAATTCAGGGAGGAAGACGTTGCTACCACAGGATTCAGAACTAGGTACGGGCATCACGAATTTTTAGTTATGCCATTCGGCTTAACTAATGCACCCACAGCCTTTATGGATTTAATGAATAGGGTATGTAATGAATATCTTGATAAATTCGTTATTGTATTTATCGATGATATTCTTATATACTCTAAGACCGAAGAGGAACACGCAGAACATCTTCATCTGATTCTGAAATTACTGAAAAGAGAAAAGTTGTATGCAAAATTATCTAAGTGTGAGTTCTGGTTAAGAGAAGTCCAATTCCTGGGTCACGTCATTTCAGAAGCAGGGGTAAAAGTAGATCCAGTTAAAATAGAAGCAGTTGCAAAGTGGGAAGCTCCGAAAACTTCTTCTGAAGTCCGAAGCTTTTTGGGACTGGCAGGCTATTATCGTAAGTTCATCCAGGACTTTTCTAAGATAGCTGTGCCATTGACCAAATTGACTCGGAAGAACATTAAATTTCAGTGGGAAAAAGATCAACAAGAAGCTTTTCAACTATCAAAGGATCATCTTTGCAGTGCACCGGTGTTGACTCTACCAGATGGATCCGAAGATTTTGTGGTTTACAGTGATGCTTCAGAGTTGGGGTTGGGATGTGTTTTGATGCAAAGAGGAAAAGTGATTTCTTATACGTCAAGACAATTGAAAGATCATGAGAAACAGTATCCAACCCATGATATGGAATTAGTTGCAGTGGACATTATCTTCTGGGAACAAAATGTCAGATTTATACTGATCACAAAAGTTTGCAACATTTGTTCAGCTAGAAAGAATTAAATATGCGACAGCATCGGTGGATTGAATTGGTAAATGACTATGATTGTGAAATCTTCTATCATCCGGGAAAAGCCAATGTGGTAGCTGACGCTTTGAGTAGGAAAGAAAAGAGCAGAACCGTTAAAACTGTGGCAATGAGAACGAATTTGGTCCCTGACATTCATAAGGAAATTCAGAAATGTCAACAAGAAGCTATGAAAGAAGAATTTGTTAAAACAGAAAGGTTGGGTAAGATGATTTCAACCCTGGAACCGAATGACGAAGGACTAATGTGTTTTCAAGGACGAATCTGGGTACCGTGTTTTGGAGATATCCATAACACTATATTAAATGAAATCCATAAGTCCCGATACTCTATTCATCCAGGTACCAATAAAATGTATAGAGATTTAAAATCTTTTTATTGGTGGCCCAGATTGAAGAAAAACATAGCCAAATATGTGGAACAGTGTCTAACGTGTCTACAGGTTAACATTGAACATCAAAAGCCGTATGGAAGCCTTCAATCTTTGGAGATACCTGTATGAAAATGGGATCACATTACAATGGATTTCGTCATGAAGTTGCCTCGAACTCCAAAAGGGTATGACGCTATCTGGGTAATTGTGGATCGTTTATCTAAATCTGCGCATTTTCTACCAATGAGAGAGAAGTACTCTTTAGAAAAGCTAGCAAAGATTTATATCAAAGAAATTGTAACTAGACACGGTGTTCCATTATCTATTATCTCTGATAGAGATAGTCGGTTTACTTCAAAGTTCTAGGAAGGGTTGCAGAAAGCTTTGGGATCTGAACTCCGACTAAGCACAGCTTATCATCCGCAAATTGACGAACAAAGTGAAAGAACTATCCAGACTCTCGAAGACATGTTGAGAAGTTGTAYTATTGACTTCGGGGGATCGTGGGAAGATCATTTGCCGTTGATAGAGTTTGCATATAATAACAGTTACCATTCCAGCATCCGAGCGGCACCATATGAAGTATTGTATGGACGTAAATGCCGAACGTCGTTATATTTGAACGAGGTGGGTGAAAGACAGTTGACGGGTCCTGAACTTGTCTAAGAGACTATTGAGAAGAATGAACAAATCCGCGAAAGAATCAGAACAACACAAGACCGCCAGAAAAGTTATGCTGATAATCGTTGAAAGCCGATTGAATTCTGCATAGGTATTTTGAAAATTTCGTCATGGAAGGGTGTCATCAGATTCAGAAAGAAAGGTAAGCTCAGTCTGAGATATGTTAGACCATTCAGAATATGTAAGCAAATTGGGCCAGTGGCATATCAGTTAGATTTACTAGAAGAATTAAGTCTGATTCACAACACTTTCCATGTATCGAATATGCGAAAATGTTTAGCCAATTCGAGTCTAGCTGTACTGTTGCCAGAGGTTAAATTAGACAGTAAGCTGAAATTTGCGGAAACACCAGAAGCCATAATTGACTGAAAATTCAGGGTGTTGAGAAACAAAGAAATCAGTCTGGTTAAGGTTCAGTGGAAGTTTCACAAAGAACCAGAAGCGACTTGGGAATTAGAGTCGAAAATGAAATCAGAATACCCATGGCTTTTTGATTAAAGGAATTTCGGGACGGAATTCTCTAGAGGGGTGGATAATGTGATAACCGGATCCTGGTTATCACCCGAGGTAACTAATACATGATTATTTGTTAAATAATTATGTGACAACATGATAAATAGTTATATTTGATCATGTTGGTATGTGAATTATATGCATAATATAGATGCATGTATGAGATTATGTGTATATGTAGGTATAATTATATATTTATGATGGATTATGCATAGGCATATATGTGTTATATAGGTATGCATGATCTATGTGCATGGTTTGGACATGGGTATACATGCACATTATGTGTGTGAGTAAGCATGCATATGGTGCACGGCTGTAGTAGCCGACTTTCCCTAAAGGAAAGTATAAAAGGAGGGTAAGGCCTCCATTCACTTCTCTTGCTATTTTTGAAACCTTCATTAATCGATTTAAAAAGAAGAAGTGTTGACCAACTTCAATTTAAGCTTTTCAAAAGACTGATTTTCAAAAGGCTTTCAAGGTGAGTGGTTTGAACTACTTTTTAACTCTTCATAGTTGTATAAATTGATTGTATAAACTTTTATCTGGTTTGAAGTTTAAACCGTAGGAGTGTTGTCCGGATTAGATTTAAATCGGACAAGGGTTGGGCGATTTAAGCCATAAATCGGACAAGTGTTGCACGATTTAGCTATAAACCGGACAAAACGTGAGCGGGTTAAAACTAAATCGCTGGTTATATCGACCGGCTTAGTCTTAAACCGGACAAAGAGTAAGCTATTTATGTATAAACCGCTCAAGTGTTATGTGATTTAGTTTTAAACCGGACATGTCTTAACCGGTTTCAAAGTTGAGCGATTTATGAACTTTGATTTTATAATTAAATATTTCGAACGGAGAAGTATGAATACGACCATGTGATGACTGGATTATTTTAAATCGGTCAAAGGGTTGGGGCATGGTGTTGTCCAGATTTGTTATTCGGACGAAAGTGTTGAAATTCTCTTAAGTGTTAAATCGGACAGGCCTTGGTTGATGTGTTGTCCGAATTTGGTAAACCGGCCAAGACTTGACCGAAGATGAAGTCCAGCCAAGCCTATTTTGACAGGATTTGCATTTTGACTTATTCATGGTTTATATATAATTATTCTTATATATAAAAGGGGAATTTTGAAAAAGATGATTTTTGAGCTGATAATAATAATTCCATTGACTGCGGTCTAATTCTATATGGAATTGTTATGTGAAATGTTTTGATGAGGAAATAAGGGTGGCATATCAAGGAGAGGTGTACCATGGGATAAGGGTGGCATATCCAGGAGAGGTGTACATTTGGATATAAGGGTGACATTAGTATATGTGTGTTATATAATATAACTTCTACTATCATATCCCTTAAGATTACCAACGTCTGGAATTTTTATTTCTTTGTGACTTAAGGATTTAAGATCATAGTTCTTATTGGAAATCATAGTTTGAATGTTATAGAGAAGGAGATAACAGGTCTGGCCTGAAACTTTGTATAAACTTTGTTTGAATGAAAAGGTTTAAAAGTGGCACTATGTTAATTTGGTTAATATAAACCTGTTTAGAGTTGATGTATTATTTGCGAGCAGTGAAATTTGTCTTGAAAAGTAAAAAGGTATTAGTACCAGGCCCTTACTTGGTTCATATATTTGTTATATATATGAAAAGTTGTTTTACATAAGTTTTTGGTGATTATCACCCTGCAATGACATAAATAGGGTAACTCAGTAGACCTTTCGGTCTAACCCTCGTTGTTGTGATTTTAAATATGTATTGCAGGAAGTGATGAGAGTAAAGGGAAGGGAAAAATGTAACAACTTCCCTATATGTTTATCTGCATGAAGATTTATTGACAACATGTACAGTTTTGGTAGATGGATCTGGTTTAGTGCAAGAATTGTATTTTGAAATTTTTGGACCATGTATTTGGGTACTAGTAGATTCTTGTATTATGGGACCAATATGGTATGCAAACATGTGTTTCCTTTTTATGAAGTATATGTTACATGAGTTATGTGGAATGGGGAGTTACACTTATCGCATCAAATATGTATTTATAAAACTTCCTCGTATCACATAGAGCGTGACCACCCAGTTCCTCGCATTACACTGTGCGAGATTCTCAATTCATCGCATCACTCTGTGTGAGAAGGACCAGAGCTCCTCTAGTCTTCCAACTAGAGAAAAGCCAAACTTAAACAAGGCCACTAAAGGCTAACTAGAAGCCTGGTCCAACTCGAAGAAAAATTAACACAAGGCATGATCAACTAATGCTTCTGGTCATCGACTATAAGTAAAATGAATCAAAAGGCAAGCCAACCAAATCCCCTCTGAACGACCAGAGCATCTAGTCTTACCAACCAGATCTTCTGGTCTCAAACTTTTAAGACCAACTAAAGATGCATGACCAACCAGAGCCTCTGGTCTGTCTAACTATAGCTTATGGAAAATAAGAAAATGAGTTATACTTTATAGAAAATAGATTTTAAATATAACCAGAGGCCTTCTAGTTAAACATGAAGGTCAACCAGAGCCTCTGTGGTTCCTCATCAAACATTTATTTTAATGAAATAACTTGAAGTATAACCACCTAGAAACCAAACCAACCCAAAAACATTGTTAATTCAAAGCACAACCATTCAAAGCCTCTCTAGTTATAAATAATTTTTCTTCTCATCAAAATAATGTTGTTATCACATCAATTAATAGTAATAACCCAAGTCCTCGCATCATACAAATGCGATAACTCAAGGTCATCGCATCCCATGGATGCAATAACAACATATATGATCAAAACTTAGATTTCACAATTGTTACCTTTATTCCAATGTATACCTCTCTTTGATATGTCACCCTTATTCCAATGTACACCTCTCCTTAATATGTCACCCTTATCCCAATGTACACCTCTCCTTGATATACCACTCTTTTTTTCCCACATAAAATATAATAATAACAAAATCTAACATTTTTGCCAAGAATGGCATCAAACAGTTTCATAACAGAAACTTATATTAAGAACTTTATGGTTCTAAACCCAGTTTCATCATCAACTCAAAACAGCTTCAAGAACAGTTTTACCATTTTTTTCATGTAAAAACCATCCGATTCATTATTTCAAATATCAAATAAAAAAAGTTGATAATATACACTCACCTTATATTCACCTATATGAAAATGAATTTACACATAAATGATTTCCAAATATAACCACACAATCAACTTCTTCTTATAGAATCATGTAGGATTTCATACAAGAAATACACACACAGTAAGGTCTTCTTTCTTTTCCTTCTCCCAAAAACAAAAACAGATAAGATGAATCTTATCTTATCACTTTTATACCACTATAATAAATTCATAGGCGGTGGAGTTTAATAGTTTCAAAACCAATCTAATCACAAATTGGCTTCACATGGACGTCATGGTATCAATCTAATCACTCTTTCTTCTCCATTATTTACCCAAATTCCATTAATTTTTTGGCAATTATACTTTTGCATGTTCTTATGAAGAACTGTCTAATTCAATATTTTCTACTTTTTGTTGGGATTTTCTCGAAAGGGCTTGGATATGAAATTATGTAGGATTGTAAATGTTGACATAGATATATTTATGATAAACTTAATCTTATAACTCACCAATGGTATTTGGGTTCTTAAAATCTACAAGCTCTTAAGTTCAAGATTTCCAAAATCAAAATCATACCAATCTGAACAACTATAGTTTATCCTGTATGTTCTATAAGAATTTGTAGCACTTCTAGATTCTTTTAGAGTTACAGACACATCTTGCGTAATTACCAAAATGTAATTGACCCATTAAATCTTCAAGTAATTAATTGAATCTTTGATTTGATTGTTGTATAGGACCATGGATTAATATCAATCAATCATCCCGCTGATACTTTGTTAGAGAAGAGGAGTTGTTGCTCAAAGAAATTTGCAACTAAGGTTTGACGGATTGAGGTTTATAGAAACGCTTGTAACTGCTCATCCATGGTGATGATTGAACACATATATGTACATTATGTTGGAATTTCATGAGGTGAAATAACATATTTATGAAAATTGTGCTTTATTTCATGATGTGAAATAGCATGGTGATTATTTGTTTTATTTGCTAAATTTGTGTATCTTTCAAGAAAGGTTTTTGGGAAAGGGTTAAATGCATGAAATAACAACCTATTTTTATAAAATTTCTTATTATAGCATTCTACTTTTTGTTTTTCTTTAATACAACAATGTACTTTCAAATTATTTTTCATTAAGACATCGCACTTTAAAAAATCTACCCATTATAGTAATGGATAACTTGTTACCTTTTAAACCGGTTAACCCTTTGTCTTTTTTGCTTGTGTCGCTTTAATGAGGTGATGTGGATGACACATCATTATGATGACTTAATTAAAATAAAAATAAAAACCTATTTTAAATTATTATTAGTGATTTCATTTCTCATTGCTATGATTTAAAAAAATATTTAATTTTTCACTTTTTCTTATTAAGTTGCATGCAAATTAAATATTCTAGAGTAAATTATTTCTTAAATAAATATGCTACATTATTTTTGAGATATATTTTGTTTGTAAAAAATGTAACACTTCTTATTTCATGTTGTTAAAAAAAAATACATATCTTTTAAAATTCTCTCTAAAATGTTAACAAAATGAATTGTATTCTACAATTTTTTTAATATTGTTATATTTATAAATAATTCAAAAAAATCTAATTAATTTAATATATTTATACGTCAAGTAAAAAGTTTTTGAACAAATATAATATATTTTTTAAAAGATAATATTTTTTGGTAAAAAATGAACAATTCTTTTTCCCCCTTTCAAAAAACACGTATTTTTTTAAAATATTAGCGAGATAAGTTGTCTTCTACTAGTTTTATTAATATTGGTATATTAATGATAATTTAGAATTTTTTTAATTCATTTAATATATTCATTAAATAACATGTAAAATATCTAAATATTAAAATTAAAAGTACATTGTTTAATAAGAACTAGTAGATGCTATAATAAAATAATTTTGAAAGTACAATGTTTTAATAAGAAAGTCAATCATTATAGTACATGTGGACAACCTACATCGACAATGAGGTGACATGAAAACCTGGTATAACGGGTAAATTTAAATCAAAAGGTTAATCAATGCTATAATGGGTAAATTTTTCAAAGTACAATGTTCTAATAAAAAATAGTTTGAAAGTACATTGTTGTATTAAGAAAAATTGGAAGTACAATGTTATAATAAAGAAATTTATGAAAGTAGATTGCTATTTTGTGCATTTTGCCGTTTGGAAAATTATGAAAATTGTGTTTGTTTTCATGTGATGAAATGACATATATATGAACATTATGTTTAGATTTCAAGATGTGAAATAGCATATTTATGAAAATCATGTTTTATTTCATGAGGTGAAATAGTATGGTGAATATGTGTTTCATTTCGTGAATCTCTGTGCCTTTCATAAAGATTTTTCAGAAATTATGAAAATCATGTTTGATTTCATGTGATGAAATTATATATATACATATATATATATATATATAATCATTATTTATTGATTTATGATGTGAAATAGCATTTTATGAAAATTGTGTTTTATTTAATGAGGTGAAATAGTATGGTGAGTATGTGTTTCATCTGGTGGATCTCTGTTAACCAAAATGATGATTATAGCCTTTTTCTAATTAAAAACAACTTTCAGTTAAAACCATAAAATCAAAACCAAAGTAAGAATTAGATCGATTCTCAACATTTTTTTGACCCTCACTTGATTTAAGTTAAAAAAATCATGTATTCACAATTATCAATTTGCAATAAGAAAAATGTATGAGCATGCCATAATTTCAAAAAGTGAACCTTGTTACATCACATTGCATAAACAATACTTCATAAAATTTATTACTCCTACTTTTAAAAGTATGCGTAGGTATCATTTCATGCACCTCACTTTGTTTTTTGAGTCTTACTCACCAAGTAATCTTCCTACACTTTTTTTATTGTTAGAAACATGACTTAATGAACATAATTGTTCAATATTTCTGTCAATACATAATTTTTGTAAAACTAGAAAATTGGTACATTTTGGAGTTGTTTACCAACAGAAATTAGATAAAACTACAGTTTAGGTAAAAGATTCAGTATCGATAATTCAGCAGTTTTTGTTGTATAAGTATTTAACGATAAAATATATGTATCATCTTATGTTAACATGACAAGTGTAGTTAATAAGTTTGATTAGATAAGCATTCGTGAGTAGCATGAATTATATTAATCTTTTGGGAAAGTCGTAAGCAGAACTTTTAGCTTATGCCATTAGCAAATATTTGATACTCACTTTTTTACGAAGCATTCCACCATTTTATTCAAAAAGAATTATATAACTTTTTTAAAGAAAACACAATAAATTTTTGGATTTTCTAATATTTTATAGTAAACATAGATGTTGGTTTTTCTTTTGGAGTAAACTACAAATTTGATTTCTATGGTTTGTCAATAATAATACTTTTCGTTCATGTAGTTTTAAATTTATAATATGGCTATTGTGATATGTAAAAACGTATGGATTTAATCTTCTCTTTGACGGTTGTCAAAAAATTCAGTTACGTGAGGGGTATCTTCGCTCTTTTATCGATTTTTTGTCTTTTACCTAATTCAAATATGTCTTTTACCGATTTTTTGTTCTCGAGCCTCATGTCATAGTTCAGGCCATGTTGCGGGCCACACCGTCCCAAACTGTGTCGTATCATTTCCTGACTATTTCTCGACCTTTTTATCGACCGCTTTCTCGGCCGTTCTCCGACTGTTTTCCCAGTCGTTCTTCCAACCTTTTCCCCGATCGTTCTCCCAATCGTTTTCCAGAAACATTACGGGTGTTCATGTGGTGTTAGGGAGGTCCACAAGGTTCTTCATTAACCTCCATAGATACATCCTCCTGTTCATTTGAATCATCATCAACATTCACATACAAATCCTCATTTGAAACACCAATTGTCCTAGAAGATGATAATAGTCCACTAGACATCTCTAGAAATATAAATGTATATTTTAATAAACTTAACCTACAAATATAAACAAATTATATAGAACGACTAAGAAGTAAAACTAAAAATAAGAAAAGAAGAATTGTAAAATAGTAAGTAAAACTAAAACTAAAAGAATAAAATTATAAAACAGTAATTAAAAGCAGTAAAATGGCAAAAAAACTAAAAACGATATCTAGTTCTCATTTATGAATACAATTGGTTATATTGCATAACATAGTTGCGATAGTTGTGTGTATCGCATAACATAGATGCGATAGTTGGTATATCACATTACATTGATGTGATAGTTGGAACTATCGCAAGTCACTATATGCGATAGTTGGAACTATCACATGACACTATATGTGACAGTTGGGTTTATGGCATAGATATATGCGATAGTTTGAGTTTATCACATAGCTATCTGCGATAGTTGAGTATTCGCATCAAGCTTCTGCAATATAATTACTGTTCATACATAGCATCATGTGATAGTTGAGTTTATCGCACAAGACTCATGCGATAAGTTACTCTTCATAGCACGTTTAGAGACAATAAAGTAACTTCATACATGTACCTTTCTGTGTAAGGTATGTGGTTGTCCTTTTGTGCATATAGGATAAGACAAAAACTAATCTTGTAGAGCAAGATTCTTTGACCGCTGACACTGATTCATCTTAAAGGTTCTTCAGTGTTCGCTGAGTCTTGGTCATATTTCACACTTTGATTTAAACATTATTGTTATCACTAAATCCACTTCAGATCACGAACTATCATATCTCTAGCTTCAGCTACTTCTTTGACATCGTTGAAGACTTATTTGGTGTGAGTTTTATCTTTGAGGAGTTCTTGTTTTTTAGGATGTTTACAATACGTGTTCAATGATCACTGAACAGACTAAGAGATGATCGTTGAAACTAAACAGAAACAGAAGGGAGCTAGGGAGACGTAAATGTGATCTAGATTTTAATATTTTCACTTGGGAGGGAAATGCCAATTCGTGGTAGTTCACTTGTGAGATCCGAGAGAGTTTAATTTCAAATGGTTTCCAAAATTTTAAAATGATTTGTTGTTTTTTTAAACATCCAATTATGTTGTAAGACAAGTGTGTTATCGTCTAAATGATATGAAAATAGAGATAGAGATATGTTAACCCCAGATCTCAATCAAGTAACAATGTAATCGCAATATAATCAAGAATCAATATTCTAATCATCATGTATATTCGTTAATCTTAGAGAGAGAAAGTAACATGAGAGTTTAGAGTGTTTCTGTCTCTACAATTCTTACAAGATCTATTACAGTGAAAGTGTTAACTACAAAATGAACTAATAAAGACTATTTATACTATTAACTAGAAAGCATGTAAATTTATAATTAATTTCCTACACATAGACTTTTGAATTTTGGCTTTGACCCCTTCATTCTTCACGGACGGTGATCTCGGATACAAAATATTAAGTCTAACATTCTCCTCCTTTTTGTATTTAAGATCACTATTCAATAAATCTTCAACTCTAACATTCTTCCCCTTTTAAAGATAATCAAATTTTGTGTACAAAATTAATCTGAAGAATAACATTCTTCCCTTTTAACAAACATAATCTTCAGATCAAATTCTTCATCTTGAATTCACCTTGAAATAATCTTCAGAAACTTCAGAAGCTTTCTCGTTTGAGTCTTCAATAGTTAGCAAATCTTCAGATATATCTTTTGAATCAACGGATAAGCTTTAGACATTTAGACTTGAAGCTTTGACACTACGTGTACTAAGCTCATTACCATTATATCTTGGAAGAATCCAATTTTGTCCGCAACTTTCTTCAAACAACTCTGATTCAATCTTTTTCTTCCATGAACTGATTCATCAATATACCAGTTAGTCATCCACTTGAATTCTTTAACTGCCTTTACACATACGAATATGAATATTTGTAAGCTCCCCCTTAACATCAGCACTTGCTTAATCAGCCTGTGAACTCAATATTGTTTCTCCCCTATAACATCTTCTCTTCATGTCTTTTAACTTTTCAAGTCTTTGCCTGATGTCTTGATATTATTTTTTCCCATCATGATGATTAGGAAAATCTTGAACATCATGAATCATCAAAGACTAGAAGTTATCCTCCTATGAACAATACAATTTTATTCTCCCCCTTAAAGATTGATCTCTTCCAAGAAAATTCTCTCCCCCTCAGAAATGGGCAATCGTCTTACACAAAAGCACATTTAGCAAATGTTATTACATCATCAAAACAAATTCAATTGAGTGGCCTATTTTTAGTGTCGGGATTGGTGTATCACTGTTAAGACTTCCAATCATCACTGAAGTAAAGTTATAAACTCACTTCTCAGACTATTCTGGCAATATCACAAAGATATGTAATTTGAATCACAAAGAATATGAAGTTCAAATATATATATATATATATATATACATATATAGGGGCAGGTTCAAATGCGAACCATCCAATTCTTAAAAACCGTGTAAACCAATTTCGACCAATAAGAAAATTCCATTTATTTTTAATTAAATTTAATTGATAAGGTTATTTATGTCATTTTACATAATTTTTTGATAATTAAGGAAGTTAGTAATACATTTTATTTAAGGCAAATTTAATAGAAGAAAAGAAAGTATGAAA
>NC_037539.1:22727422-22741651 GCF_001531365.2 Cynara cardunculus var. scolymus | reverse complement strand
TAGTTAATGAAATAGATTCATGAAAAAAAATTAATAAAATAGATTCATAGCTAATGAAATAATGCATAATTGACTTTGTTCGTCATGAAATCAATCTGTTGTAAGAATTTGAAGGTGAAAAGATTTCATTGCAAAATAATTAATGAAATAGATTCATGATAATGAAACGTTTTCATTTTCTTAACAAATTCGAGAGCATTGTATCTAAAGTTGATCCGTTCAGTTGTTAGAATGGTCATGAAACGGTTGCATAATTGGTTTTGTTCTTTTTGAAATATACGTATCATGAAATGGGTTCATAATGAAATAGATTTATGTAAAATAGCTAATGAAATAGATTCATGTGAAATAGATTCACGTAAAAAAGTTAATAAAGTAAATCGAGATTAATGCACTACTTTCATTATGATCCATGATGCATTGTATCTGAAGTTGATCCGTTCAGTTGTTAGAATGGTCATGAAACGGTGCATAATGGGTTTTGTTCTTTTTGAAATATACGTATCATGAAATGGGTGCATAATGGAATAGATTAATGTAAAATAGTTAATGAAATAGTTTCATGTAAAATATGTAATGAAAAARATTCATGTAAAAAAGTTAATAAAATAGATAATGAATTAGATTCATAGCTAATGAAATAATTCATAATAGATTTTGTTCGTTATGAAATTAATCTGCATGTAAGAATTTGAAGGTGAAAAGGTTTCATTGCATGTAGCTAATGAAAAAGTTCCATTCATAACATGTAGTATGCATAAAGTGTCATGAAACAATTGCATTAACATGTACAAAAAAGCCTGGAATAAGGAAACAAACAATTGTATAATTAAACATTTCCAYAGTGAAATAMAYTGAATWTTTATTTCAATAAACATTTCCATAGTATGAATGTTAATGATTGTTTACCGTTMTACYCTTATTGATGAAATAAACTGAATTTTTATTTTTTTTAATTTCCATAAATAAAGCATACAAATCTTGACCATTGATCAAGAAAATGGATGGTTGAGATTGGTTTACACGGTTTACACAAATGGAGAGAGTTTTCATTTGAACACTCCTCTACATATATATATATATATATTTGTCTCAATAGACTCAATGTGCATAAAATATGAAGTTCGAAGACGGAGGTACGTCTTCTTGTTTCAATATCTAAATCTTCCGAATAAAGAATAGATAGATTATATGCTAATTCCCTGTGATATATGAAACAAACACCTTTTGTGAGATACTTGAGTGGCTAGGTGGAGTGACACGAGTAGTAGACACTAGGTCCATGTGTATTTCAATATTCATCTCCAAAGGAATGAGAATAAATAGATTGTGTGGCTACCCAGATAAATGTTTTGGTTTAGAAAGGACTATATTTATTTCTTTTAAATCCTCTCACACTCTCACCGTTTTCTTTTAACTAACAAACACTCAATCTTTCAACATTTACCTCAAACACTTCCTTTCAAAATATATCTAACCTAGGGATGTGTTTAATGAGTAGGTCCTTCCGACTCTAGATTGACCATTGAAACTTCTATATTCTTAGCACTCAAAAATACTACACATTCAAATATATTCTTTGAATCTTAGGAAAAACAATAAAGAATGAGTTATGAATTGATGTATTCAAGAGTCAAAACAATAAAGTACAGGTTCTAAGCTGATGTGTTTAGAAGCTATCACATGAAAGTATCTATTTAAAATTGTCAAAGAACAAGTACGAATGCTAAACAGAATGCCTCATTACATACAACATTTACAAACAAATATTCAGCGATTAGAATGTTTAATTGTGAAGAACAAGTCATAATTATTATTTCAGATAAGGATTGTATCATTAATATGAAATTATGCATAATGAAACAATTAAGATTTCAAATGAGTGTATTTCCACCGAAAAATTCAACAATCATTCGAGACGTGGAAATAGCCAATTCAAGAACAAAATAATTCATCGTAATTCAAAATTTAATTTGAAATCGGAAAAGAAACAAACAACAAGTAAGTTTCTTGGGTTGAACTACCATGATTTATTGAAAATTAAAATTAATTTATTTACAAAATATGGTACTCCCCTTAAGAATAGCATAACCTTTTCAAATTTAGTCATGTGATGTGAAAATTCTAAATAAGAACGTACATGACATTTTTGCAAAACAAATCAAAAAGATTTTGGTAACTAAGCTTTATTGGGTCCTTGGAGGTTAGATGCTTTAGCATTAAACTATTAAATTAAGAGTCAAGGATACTGTAAGTACCGTACTATTTACAAAATCAATTTGTTCCACACGTTGAACAACAGCTTTTCTTCTAGCTTAGACTGATCAACTGATTTATAGACCTAAAAATAATGCAAATCAATCTCGAAAACAAATGACTTTTCATCAACTACAGGAGATTTATAAAACTTGTTTTCTCCACTGTCATCTATAGTTGATTTCTTTACCCAGACCATTTTATCCTTCTTAAAATCGATTATCTGAATCGACAACAAAATCATTATAAAACATATTAGATTATGAGTCTGATACTTTGAAGAACTATTTAATTTGTAGTATTCATTAGAATGACGATTTGAACTTGAAGCATTTGGTGATCAATTAAATGAATAGAACTTGAAGCAACTTTATAGGAAAACACAGAATCATAATCAGTTGAATCAATATAAGGAGAAAGAACAGTAGTAACGGGACTAAGTTGTTCAAAGATGTCAACTTTTTCTGAATTCTCTTTAAGCATTTGGTGTTTAGAAATCACATCTTTAAACTCTTTAATTTTGCTCAAAAATTGATTTCATTCTTCGTCCGACAAATTAGAATTGCTTCAAGAACTTTTTCAAGTTTATTAAGTTTGTCATACAAGAATTTTTTTCTTCCATAACCAAATCATATTTCGTTTTGAAATTCAGATCTCATTATCTGCTCAGTCACAAGATCTGTTTCTACCTCCACCGTGCCGGGGGACCAAGCAGGGCATAGCTAGCGGCAAAAAGGAGGAGGAGACGGAAGGCTGTATTCCGAATCTATGTCCTAATTGGACTAAGACAAATAATTTCTTTGAAATCTTAACAATCTCATTCTCAAAAACTTTCCTCTCATCTTCAAAGTCTTTTTCCAAAGTTTTTCCTCTTGTTAGTTATTTCTTTAAAAATTTGAATACTCTTTCTTGTGAATAGTTTTTTTGTTACTCTCAAAAACAATTATCTACTTTGAGAGTTCAAGAATCTTTACTTGAAAACCTCTTCTTTCAACCCCAAATTCTTCTTTTTTCTTTTCAAACTTATTTTTTTCAATCACAAAAATCTTTTCAAAATCAAAAATTTGTGTTTAAAAGCTTCACAATTTTTATCTCACAAGATTTAATTTTGCTTTCAGAATTAAACTTGTTTTTCTCACCAGTAAAAATCTTTTTCTCTTTCTCAAACTCCTTCTCATTTCTACGACTTTTCAAAGTTCAGATATTTGTTTTGAAAGCTCAACACTTTTCTTTTCTATCTCCAAATATTTTCTCTCAAAATCAATTCCTTTCTCAAAATCAGATTAGAACTTAAATATCTCGTAGTTATTTACTTGTAACTCATCCCTATATAAAGGGCTTATGATTAATGTGATAGCCGAGTTTTTATTCGGTTATATAATTTGGGATGGTTCTTGAAAAGCATTGGTATGTAAAGAATTTTAAGTTGTTTATATATGATTATTTATTTTAGTTCCACCGCCTATGATTATATGTTTAATTTATTATATGAGGATGTGTGCAAATTGTGAATTATAAAATTATTAACCTCCACCGCCTGTGTTTTGATAACATATAAAAGTGATAAAAATAGATTTATCTTATCCATTCTATCTTGAAAAGAAAGGAAAAGAGAGAAGACTTACTGTGTGTACTCTTGTGTGAAATACTAAGGGAAGCTATTAAAAGTTGATTCTGTGATTATATTTGGAAATCGTTGTTGTAAGATTCATCTTCGAATACATGCATATAAGGTGAGTTTATTATCAATTTTCTATATTTGGTATTTGAAATATTGGACTATTTGGTTCTATGGGAAAAAGACAAGTTGTTCTTGAAATTATTATAGGTTGATAATGAAGTTGGGTTCAGAACTGTAAAAGTTCTTAATATGAAGTTTCTGTGATGAAACTTCTTTGATGCCATCCTTGGCAAAAATGATAGATTTTGTTAAAAAAAATTATGATGAAATAAGGGTGGCATATCAAGGAGAGATGTACCTTTGAATAAGGGTGGCAATTGTGAAATTTGAGTTTTGATCATTCATCTTGTTATTAAATCCATAAGATGAAATGATCCTGAGTTATCACTTTTGTGTAATGTGAAAACTTGGAATTATTGCTCTTATTGATATGATAACAATGTTGTTATGTAGAGGAGGAAAATGGTTTATAACCAGGGAGGCTTTGAAAACCTGTGTTTTGAGTTAATAATATTTTTGGCTTAATCTGGATGTTATACTTTGAATTATTTAAATAAAGTAAGTTTCGATGAAGAACCAGAGGGGCTCTGGTTGGTCTTCAAGACTAACCAGAAGGCCTCTGGTTATGATGGAAAATCTCAAGTTTTTCAAACTCTTATATTTAACCCTAGAGGTATCACAAAATTCAACAAGTACAAACTCTGTATCCGAGCTCTGTATCTAAACTCTTAGTCTTTCGTACAATTTTATAAGTTAAAACCTTTTAAATTTGATCTTTTCCAACTATAGTAGAGGACTAGAGAGGCTCTAGTTAACTTTTATGTTTTACCAGAGGGCCTCTTGTTATGTTAATGATCTAATTGTCTTCTTATATCTCATCTTCTTATTTTTCATAAGTTTTAGTTAGCCAGACTAGAGGCTTTAGTTGTCCAGGGAGCCTCTGGTTGGTCATGAGTCCTTGGTTTTTACAAGATTGAAACCAGAAGCTCTAGTTGGTAAGACCAGAAGCTCTGATTGACAAGAGAAGCTCTAGTTGGCTTAACTATGGATTTATTTATACCTAATTAAGTGACCAGAGGAGCTTTGGATGATCATATTACGTGTATCATTTTCAAGTTGATCTATACTTCAAGATTATATCTTTAATGAATTTGTTTTATTTAGCTTTGCTCTAGCATAAGATCCAGAGGAGCTCTAGTTGATTTCACATAGAGAGATGCGTAGACCTGGGTGGTCATGCACTTTATGCGGCAAGGAAAATTTATAAATCCTTATGGGAATATGATATTGGAATTTGGATTTTATAAAAAGGTCTTAGATATTTGTAAAATTATGAATATGCTTTTATAACTGGTCTTGGTGATTTTCACTCTTTATTTGCATAAAAATGGATTTCTCACTAGACCTCAAAGTCTAACTCTCATTTTGTGTTTAAAAATGTGCATTGCAGGTCAAGTTTTATCAAGGGATAAGGGAAAGGGAAAAATGTGAATTTTCCTTTCATGCTTGCATGGGTTATGATGAAGAGCTTGTTATTTTTTGATGTTTTGGAATACTTGTTCTATATGCAAGTTATGTACAAGAATATTATGGAAAAAATTAGGTTGTAAATTTTGTAATATAACTTCTTGTAATGTTGGGACCGAATGTGTACTATTTGTATTTCTTGATATATGAAATATCTAGTTATATGCAAATGTGGATCTTGGGGTGTTACAAAATTGGTATTAGAGCTTGAGTTTAAGGGATTTCGATATCCCGCATGATGCCTAGACTTAAACTATATTATTTGCATATTAGGGTCCCTGACATAGATAGAATCATTGGAATAAATATGATGGATTAAAAGAACAATATGTAAGGTAAATTCGAATTACAATTGACCAATGTAATTATGAAATTATAGGTACATATATGTACTTAAACACCTTATTATATTTGGGAATGTGATTATGTGAATATTAATACTAAAAATTTGCAAATGGCCAGTCATTCATGAAGGTCTGAAAGGATCTCCCTCGCCAGCCCGAATGAGAGAGAGAATGTTGAGTTTGAGTTGTTGTGTTTAATGTTATATTCAAGCTTAGTTTCTCCGTTGTAATTTGTCTTGTAATTACCTACTATAAATAGGTTTTCATCTGTAATCTTTGTAGAATCTTGTACGTATTGAATCATTTTGTACACACTTTGAAGATCAATACAACAATCTTTTGAAGATTCTCTCTCAACTTTCTACTACTTTCATATTCTAAGATTGCCATTTGTATTCTTGATCTTGACTTGAAGATTGGTTAATCAATCTGGGAACTATCAATTGGTTTAGAGCGGATTGCAGCATCTTGGATGAATTTGAAACCTGAATCGGATTGAATTTGGATTGTTCTTGAAGTGGTCGCATTAGTGTTCTTGACTGTTTCATTCATATTCTACTCAAATTCTTAAATTTTTGTGTGAATTAATCTGTGAAACTGATTGAATTGAATGTGTTTTATGATTGGAAACATATCTTAATCATTCAATTGTGTAATTGAATAGATTTCTTGAGTCAATTTTGATTTTTTTTTTGGATTCGGGTTTTTGAATTATGTTGAAACTGTTCATCTTGATTTTGTAAAATTGGTCAATTTTGATCTGTTTTAGATTGAAATTGGTATCAAATTCTTGTTTGTGGTAAGATTTCGAGTTAATCTGTACTTGTTTCATTTAATTTGGTGTTGGTTTGAGTATTTTGGTCCAGAATAATGATCGCAAGCCCCTCAAACTTCAGCTAGTCTAATCAAATACTGAGACTAATCAATACAGTTCTGAAAACATTTCAAATTTGAGTTTATTCTTCAAATTCCAAAAGGTTGACCAAATAGTCAAACTTTGACTTAAAAGTCAAAAGTTAATCAATATGTTGTATGATGCTCTTAAGGGAAAATACAGATAAAATGTCTCCTTAAACATTAAGCACAGGAGAAATAGGGCAAAAACATCCATTAAGCACACATTTAAGCTCAGGAGTCAAAATCTTAAAAAAATTAGACGATGAGCAAAAGAATGTTTACTCATCGCCCATGCCTAGCATTGAATTAGTTAGAAACATGGAGATTAAGGTGAATTTTAATCAAATAGGCCCAAAACAATTGAACTTGAAGATGATGCAGGATGAGTTACTATTCCATTGAAAAACAGTAAGAACTCTTGAAATTGTTGATGAACAGAGTGATCATATCGATATAGATTTATCGAATCTGCTATAATACCAATTGTTAAACCCAGATTCAATGAACAATTCAAGATTAGATGAGAAAGATTGAGATTGAAGAACCTTATTGAGAATCCGGCCATCTTCTTTATTAAAATGTAAAACTTACAATCACAAACCTCTCTTAAACGACTCTCATGTGTATTACAAGGAATGATTAGAAGAATGGTTAACATTCTAATCTAAGCCCTAAGTCCCTATTTATAGGGTACATTTACAAGATTAGGCCATAAATCCTTAACCTAAATACAAAAATTATTGCAATACAATACAATACAAGGACTTTATAAAACTTTCTAAACTTAGGACAATTTCTATCCTAACAACCCATCCAAGTGAATACGTGACTAGGAAGGGATATAAGAACGATGATTGTGCCCATGCGTATTTGTAAAGAAAATGAGTTCCAGATTTTGAATTGTAGCTCTATATGTCGATGTTATAGACATAATAGGCGCTCTTGATGAAATAAAAGAAATTGAAATCTAATTGAAATCTTAATTGGAGATGAAAGATCTTGGAAAAACCTGGTTCTGTATAACTATTGGAGTTTAGACACTAAGATTGTGGAATATTAATCCATCGATCCACATATGTCCAGATAATGATCAGGCGATTTAATATAGATAAAGCGCATCTTACTAGCATTCCCATGATCAGTTAAATGTTGGATATAAGGTCAGATCTATTTCGTCTAAAGGATGATGACGAAGAGGTGTAGGGAGCTTCCCTATCTAAGTATCATAGGCGCATTATTGTACTAAGCACAATACACTTAACCATATATTGTACTTCTTAATGTACTTGTTAGATAGATTTATCTCAACGCCAACGCAACGTCATTGGAATTACATAAAACTAATCTTTTGGAACCATTGATGTGTGCTTATACTTCCCTTACAAAGAGAAAAATGAGATTGACCTATGAGTCGCCGGCTCATTCTTCAACAGGCACGCGGTCAGAACCCCGGGCGCGATCTAATAATTATCCTCGTAGCTCTAAAATGTTTCAGTTTATGCTCCTACCCATTATCTGGATATACCAAGAAAGATGTACGGTCTAATGAGGCTACTATGAAATATTTACTCATGGGTGGGGCAAGCTCTTATATTCTGGTAATGGAACTTCAATGCCTACTTTGAATGTGAGTGGCAAAAGTATATGGCCCTTATGAAAAAACCAAATAATGTCTTGGTATCTCTTTGTTGATATTGACTATCTAAGTGACGCATGCAAAGTTCATACCCAAACTAGATAAGGAATTACCATAGGAACATGCCTATTGCTTCGAAGTAAACTAGGCAAACCCTTGTAGCTACCTCTTCGAACTATTCCAAGAATTTTACACTACATGAGACTATTCATTAGTGTACATGGTTAAGGACTATCATTACACACATTAGAAGAGCTAGTGTTTTGAGTTCATCCAATACCCTACCTACATATATAGAAATAATGCATTGTGTATCAAAGAATAGAAAGTAAGATACATCAAGGGTGATAACACAAAGCATATTTTGCTTTAGGTTTATATACAATCAACAATAATAAACTCCACTCTAGATTCAAGTGAATCGACTATGATTCTAGGAGAATGTGACATATTTGCTTAACAAATCATTACCTAAAACCATATTTAGGAAACATGTATAAAGTATCAGAATGCATGGAATTTCAAACTCTCTTGATTAATGCACGAATCAGGGGGAGTAGTAGACAAAAGGGGGAGTCTACTATATATGTGATATTGGTATGTTGTGCTCTTTCTTTCACCCAAGCTTTTCTAACTCTCATGATTAATGTACGAAACTGAAAGAATATTAGACTAAAGGAAAAGTCTATGTATTGCAAAGAAATTGGTGCATTGTATTTTTTCCTTTCGTCCTATTTTATTTTTCCTCACTGGATTTTTATTTTTGGTGTAAGATTTTAACGAGGCAACAGTTGTGCACCATCACTCTTTTGACTCGGCACAAAAGGGAGTGTTGCAGGATAAGTGTGTCATCATCTAAATGATATGACAATAGAGATAGAGATAAATATATCAGAGTTAGATTAAAACTAAAAATATCTCGTAGTTATCTACTTGTAACTCATCCAATATAAAGGACTTACGATTAATGATAATTACATATTTCTTCTCTCTATTATATTGTTATTAGCTTCTTGTTATATTATATTTTATAAACTATATTATAAAATTAATTATATATAAAATATATTTGTGTATCTCATGAGCTTACCTAATTGAGTATTAGGTAGTTCAATTCGACTCGTTAGTATGTCGAGTCGAGCCTACTCAAGTCCAAAATTAACAAAAAGGCAAAAAAGGGGGTGAATACCAAAATGCCCATTGAGTTAACTGGGTTAACAAAATCTGTTAGAGGAAGGGATCAACACACTTTTTTACATATCATAGGTATGAAAGTGTAATAAACACGGACCACAATAAATAACATACCACATGAATATCTATGTAATTTACTCTATTTTTAAGCAAGAGCTAGAACTATAATTTCATAAAATTTTCAACATGCTCGAGACTAAGGAGCTATTTAGCAGTTGCTGAATGATTTGGTTCAGAATGAGTAAGTGGTCATAGTGATTAAGAGACTCCCATGATATAGTGAAAAATGAAATATAATTGTTTTAAATGAAATTAAGACGCTTAATGATTAAGGGAGACTCATGATACAAAATCATTCAAAGGGTTTTAGAACCATTAAGAGGTAGACTTTTTTTTGCTAAACAAGATTCACCTCTTAATGATACAGAGGTTGTCTGTTACTAGAACTATTAAGAGGTAAACAAAAAACCTCTAAATACACTGAAAGAGAGGGCTGAATTGCAATTATAGAATGTTTACTGACCAATATGTAAATATTTTTATTTTACAGGGTTGTAAGGAAATTTCTTAAAAGCCAGAACTCCCATGAGCTCTATTGTAACATATTTTTGTGTAGGGTCCACACCTACCAAATTTTGAAACATTTAAACGTACCAAATTACTATAAAATATATTTTATAAAACTACAACGAAAGCGTTGATTATAAAACTTCAGGGTTTGATTGAACATAAATTGAAATATGTCCTCGCTCGGGTTGTGGTCTTTGACCCGTATTCCATTTTGCCCAATCGGGCTCGATCTTTTATCAATTTTAATATCTAAATTATCGTGTTCATTTTATATTGTTACCGATTGTTTGCAACATTTTCCCAATTCGTGTTGTGATAACTGGATCTTGGTTATCACCCAAGGTAATTAATACGTGATTATCTGATTAAATGATTACGTGATAGCATGATAAATTTGGTTTATTTGATCATGCTAGTGTGTGTGGAAATTATGTGCATAATATGGATACATGTATGAGATTATGTGCATATGTAGAAATATATATATATATATATATATGTGTGTGTGTGTGTGTGTGATTATACACACATGCATGTTATGAGAATGCATGGTGTATGGATGTATGCATGTGCATGAATGTGGGAGAGTTGGGTGGTTTAGCCGACTTTCCTATTCTGGAAAGTATAAATATGAGGTTTGTGACTTAGTAGAGTTTCTTGCTTCATTTGGAATTTTGGGAAAAATTAAGGAAATGATTGACTGGAAATCTTTTATCTGTGCATTCTTCATCTTCTTCAAAATCTGAGTTTGTCTTAAAAGTGAGTACTTTCTAAACTTTTTTTGCATAAAACTTGTTACTGGTTTTATTTGAATGTTATTTATTATTGGAAAAAAATTAGTTAATTGCTTAAGGGTTTTTATCCGGACAAAGGCTGACCGGATTAAGTTTAAATCGGACAAGGGTTGACCGGATTTGTATTGTGCCTTGTGCTTGATTGATAAAAATTGTTATTTTATCATAAAATGGAGATTTGATATAAATGATTTTTGGATTGATAATAATTTCAATAGCTACGGTCTATTTGAAATTATTTTTGTGAAATGTTTTGATGAGGAAATAAGGGTGACATATCAAGGAGAGGTATACCATGGAATAAGGGTGACATATCAAGGAKAGGTGTACATTTGATATAAGGGTGGCATTTGTATGTGTGTTATATGATATAACTTTTTCTATTATATTCCTTAAGATTACCGTGGTCTGAAATCTATATTTCTTTGTGATTTAAAGATTTAGGATCAATGTTATTGAAAATCATAGTCTGGATGTTATTAAGGAGAAAATAATAGGTTTGGCTTGATATTTTAAACAACCTTGTTGATTTGAAAATGTTTAAAAGTGGCATTATATGGAACCTGGCTGGTTCAAAGGTATGATATTTGAATAGCTAAATGCTTAGCTTGAAAAGTGGAAAGGATTTGGTATTTTGTTTCTATTCGTTCATATATTTGTTATATATATGAATAGTTGTTTTCATAAAGGTTTTGGTGATTTTTACCCTGCAATATCATAATAGGATATCTCACTAGACCTTTCGGTCTAACCCTCGTTTTGTGATTTTAACTATGTGTTGCAGAATGTGCGGACGGTAAGGGGAAGGGGAAAATGTAATATTTTCTTATATGTTTTTCTACATGAAGATCTGTCTTGATGTATAGTTTTGATTGATTAGTACAAGAAATGTATTTGAATTTTTGGACCTTGTATTTGGTTATAATAGATTCTTGTACTAAGAGACCTGAATGGGATAATATCATGTATTTCTTTTGTATGAAATATGTGTTACATGCAATTTGTATTATGGGGTGTTACATGTGTTCCCTTAGCAATTTGAATCAACCCCATGAATGAGACCGAAGTAGTAGCCTTAGGGGCCGTTTACCAAATGCTTACTTGGGTAAGCATTTACCAAGTTATATTATCTTATCGGATGAATATGGTAAGGACCAAAAATCTTACCTGGTAAGAACGAAGTAAGAACTAAGAGTCTTACCCGGTAAGTGAATGCAATGACTCTTACCACAGTCAGCTCTTATCGGGGAAATTGTTGCATAGAAAACCGTTTTTGTTTTCTAAAATCTTACCCGGTTAAATAATAATATTGAATTTTACCGGTAAGTGCTTACTGAGTAAGTGTTTGGTAAACGACCCCTAAGAGTTTGACATAATCGAGTAAGAAAATACTAGAAAATATAGCCAGACATGTCTAATGTAGTTAGAAATGAACAAAATCCATTAAAATGCAACTGAATTTTCTCCTGGTTCTTATTTAGTATAACAAAGGTTTTTTTCCTCGATCAATGTAAAATGTTTCAAATTTCCTGTTAACGTAACAATGTTACAAAATTCTCAATCCCCATTTGACTGATACCTACTAACTTTTTGACATTTGATGATGTGGTTGTCAAATTTAGCGTTGATATACGTAAATGAATATTCAGGCCAAATGAGTACAAAATTAGATTTTTGAAATTTGGGTTACGTGGATTGAGAAAAAGAATTGGTTATATTAAATACAAACTAAACAAAACTTTGTTATAATTGAATACATTTTACCCTTTAAAATTTACTATAGAAATTGGAAAACAAAATACAAAGGCGTAGGAGGTTTAACCTAAAACCCTATAAGATGCGGATTAGGTGTGCTTGGAACCCTCAATGACATACGATTTATGTTAATCATTAATGTCCGTTTCAGCTCGTATGTACGTCGACTAATTTCATAAGATCCTCTAGATAACGATTCGACAATTTCTAGAGATTATGAAATATTCGAACTAGCGAACTATGAGATACAGTTTGAACCCGTGCTTCATATAACTTTTCCCGACAGGTTTTTTTTAATTTGTGGTTTTCTGTTTAAATTCAAAAACTTGCTTATCATATGATTTTACACTTCTAAACACTTTTATTGATTTTTCCGAAAACAAATCCAAAGCAAGACCGTTTTGCTTGATTGTTAAAGCCCAAAGTGTTTATTTGAGCCCAATATTGTTTGTACTAAATTCATATATAGTATGGTCAAGTGGATTTGAGAAATACCATAATAACCATTCATCTATATAGTATATAAATTTGCATACAAGTAATTGAAAATGTTTCCTGGTTTTTGTGCATATGTGCATACGAGACAAATTACTTGTATGGACATGTGCATATCGTACGGATAAATGATTATTATGGTGTTCCTCAGTTTTCATTTTCTATATACGAGCTTAATCAATCTTAAGCCACATATTTTAACTAAATTAGTTTATCCTTTAAATAAAAGAAAGATTAACTTTTAATATTTTTTGACAACTAATCATCTTTTTAAGAAAGAATAACACGCATCTCCTTTCTCTCTCCCACAATTTTTCTTGTGCATAACATTGATGATTTTTCTTGTGGTTCGGGTGTTCATCATGGTGTTCGCACAACATAATGTTAATGTATTCACTATGTTCAGAATAATGTGTTTACTATTTTCACAACGAATCTTGTCTGTGCATCGTCCTTGTGTTATGGTTCGGGTGTTCACCATGGTGTTTTTTCTTTTGCGCAACAAAGATGGTTTTTTCAAGTTTCATAGTTGTGATTTGGGTGTTCACCGTGATGTTCATAAAGTGAAGTGTGCACGAGATCGGATTGGTGAAAAATGATCATTTTGCTGGTTGGTGAACCATAGTTTTCACAAGTTTTTTGTTTACTTATTTTAGTTTTGTATTAGAAGCGTACTCGCGCAATGCAGCGAGATACATCGTGATTTTAATATTTCATTTTATTCTTTATCTCAGCTGATGTTATACTATGGATTTATGTGATTTTGAGAAAGCGATGATATTTTTATTTTTGAATAAAATATATGTTTGAAGATATCATAAAAATTTGACAAAAATATATCGATATTAGTATCAAATTAACTATTTGAAATTCCTCATTTTTTATGTAATTTTTTATCCTATTTTTTTATAATTTAATTTATGTACAATAACGAAGTAAATTATATTTGTTTTAATAATATAATTTTTTATAAAGATAATAATTATTTATTTTATTGGAACTCGATAATTATTCTAATTATATTTAGATTTTTTATATTTTAAAATGAGATGTTCATCATATATTTGATTATGTTTATCC
>NC_037539.1:22719152-22725753 GCF_001531365.2 Cynara cardunculus var. scolymus | reverse complement strand
TTAAATAAATTCTTTAGATAACTTTTATACAAATAAATTACTTTTATGTCCTTATTTATTTATTTTTAAAATTATTTATATATATATTTTTATTTTCGTATCAATCCCACTCTTTCTTTCTCTCTCTTCCCCCTATACATACATACATACATACATACATACATACATACATACACACACACACACTTGGGATCATGTGAGACCAAAAGTTTTTCGTGAGACCCGTAAGATCAATTCTCAACCATTGGATTAGATCTACAATCTAAACATTTATAATCATAAAATTGCCATGAGACTTCTCAATAATCACAAAATTGACACCGTACAACTTGAGACCATTAGATCATTAGCTTATAAAATTGATCAATGAACATAAATTGGTCTTATGGATCTCATAAAAAACCTTTAGTCTCACGTGAACTCAACCCTATATATATATATATATATATATATATATATATATATATATATATAGACTTGGGATCATGTGAGACCAAGGGTTTTTCATGTGACCCGTAAGACCAATTCTTAACCGTTGGATTAGATCTACAGTCGTCAGATCTGGACATTCATAAACGCTACGAGACTTCTCAATAATTACAAAACTGTCACCGTGCAAGTTTAGACCATTAGATCATTAACTTATAAAGTTGATCAACGAACATAAATTGGTCTTACAGGTCTCACGAAAAACCTTTGGTCTCATGTGAACCCAACCATATATATATATATATATATGTGTGTGTGTGTGTGTGTGTATATATATATATAAACTTGAGATCATGTAAGACCAAATGTTTTTTGTGAGACCCGTAAGACCAATTTATATATATATATATATATATATATAAAAGACATAATCAAATAAGAACTTTAAATATTGTGATAAGCATAGGAATTTATATTTTAAAGGATTATCTCACATGTTTTTTTTCATCTACTACTAGAACATAAAGTATTGAAAATCTAGGGAGGACCTATAAATAGGAAAGCACAAGAACTTGACAGCTAGATTAATTGAACCGCCAAATGTAATTAAAGGAGCAGTTAGAATTTTATTTATCTATCTATACTATATTATAAAGCATTTGACAAAAACTCTTAAAAATCATTTTTTATGCGTAAAGTACTGTTTATTAATGCATATTTTTTAAAACTCAAGATTGGAAGTAGATTGTGCGTAAATATAACTTATTAAAGCTCCATATCTGAATCGTATAACTAACTGTAAATAAACATAATCAAATACATGATAAATATCTTATTTTAAATATAAAAAATCTAAAATATAATTAGGTTAATCATTGAGTTATAACAGAATACTTAATTATTATCTTTATAAAATGTTATATTATTAAANAAATGTTATATTATTAAACGAAAAATAAATTATTTCGTTATTAAACTTAAATTAAATTATAATAAAAAAATAAATTAAAAAATTACATAAAAAATGAAAATTTTTAAATAGTTGATTTGATATTAACATTGATATATTTTTTTCCAAATTTTTATGATATCTTCAAATTTATATTTTATTCAAAAATAAAATAATTATTGTTTTCTTAAAACCATATAAAATTGTATTATAACATCGACATAGACAAATAATAAAATAGAACATTATAATTGAGATGTGTCTCGATGCATTGCGTAAGTATTTTTAATAGTATTAATTATTTTACTAGATAATTGGAATTTATCCATACTACCAAAAATGCCTTACGCATAAATTTTTAATAAAAAAAAAAGTAACTTAATTATCTGTGGTAGATAAAATGTTTATGTACATCAGATTCTCACCTTAGAGACCCTATTTCAAGAATGATTTAATCAATATGTATTTGTGAATAAAAATTGCAAATGTTAAGTATGATAAAGTGATTGATATTTTTGTTTAAAAAAAAACATATTAGATATTGTTTTAGGGGGATGTACTTTTTTTAGTTAACCATGGGTTTTCGAGGCAGCTTATGTGTACCAATTAATCCAAATGGCCTGGAGTAATCGCTCGTGAACCTCTATGGCCAAAAAAGTTTTGGCAACGCCAATCGAACTTGGGAAAGATGAGATTTCCACTATAGCATCTCAACCTTACCGGTGCACCACAACCCAAGTGATTATGTACTTTATGTTGTTGCTTGAGTTTTTAGTTAATAACCCCCATTATATCATTTTTGTTATATATAATAGAAATAAGTATTGGCAAAGAGCAGCATAGCTTGAGTAGGTTCCAAACCCTTTAATATATATATATATATATATATATATATAGAGAGAGAGAGAGAGAGAGAGAGAGAGAGAAAGAGAGGTAAGATCAAATGTTAACCAAAATTTTTGTATTAACTTTACAACCATGTCAACCAATCACAATCCATTCTTCTATTATGTTTCTATCATGTTCACAATTTAATGTCAAGGGTAATTGAGTAATTTCATTTGTTATGTAACTCCGATACCATTAATGGGGAGTTACAAAATCACAAAATCCCTAAAAATGTGCATTTTTAATATTGATATTTTTATTTTTTTAAATCTTGATCTTCCATTTTTATTGTTTATGAGTTTTTGATTCGTAGAGGAAACACAGTAGCAAAATCTTCGGTATCCTTCAAGTTATTATGGATAAACGCATTGGAAAAGAAATCGACAACATTAAGAAGATTAAAATTGTTTATGGTGACAATCGGAGTTCGGGTTCGGGAACTGAAAAATTAACCAAAACGAATGTCTTGGTAATGGATTAATATTTTATTATACTCGTTTTAATCGAAATTATGTTCATTATGATGTGTTGCGTTTTTTGTAATTTATATTGTGTTGATAGCTTTTTTCTTTAATTAATAATACGTACTTAATTCACATGTTCAAATGAAAGTACATGCACGACCCATTTTCATATATTTTCTACGATATTTCCTTCCTACGTGGCTTCATCATGTTCACAGTTGTATACGTTCATGTTAATGACCCCCATCATATGAATATCGGTTTCTATTAGTGATCTCATCTGCTGTTAATATATGTTCATATCAATTTGTTCATATATGTTCATGTCAATTATTTTAATCTATGAACAACTTACCTATTGTTCATATATGTTCATGTTCATATATGTTCACATTAATCATCTCATGGTTAATAATAAATGCTCTAACTCGCACCAAATAAATCTATTTTCTGGTTGTTGCAGTTGATTACTCTAGTTATGTAATATTAATATTCATTGATTTTACTAACTCTAATGGTATCAACAGGTGTTCACATACTTACACCCTCCGAACATGAAACGAAGTACGATGTCAGAGAATGTTCAAATGGAAGCAAGTATTTTATCCCAATGTTGATTACGAGCTTAAACAAAAGATCAACACACAATTCATATCTATAAATGAAGCAAAAAAATGTACAGAACTTATACGGACAATGTCGGGTTTGATGTTCGTATTCATGCCAAAAAAAGTGGAGTCCAGATTTCATACAAATCTTGATGTGATCTTCATAGATTGATATGAACAATGATGAACACTAAGAATGATGTAAGTAATGATTAGATTGGAGAGAGAGAGAATTACATCAGCCAAATCTTGATTTCAGTATTAATGACAAAAGCTCTWATTACAATTACAAGRAAWTTCCTATTTATACYAGGAAAGTAAAGRCTAAAATATTACAARTAAAACTATTCTAAGGAGAAACTTGAATACAACTTTTAAGCTCTAATCTTGAACCCAACATTCTCCCTCTTTGGATTCAAGTTTGGACTCTTGTGAATTTCGTTTTACGCAGTCCAAGTATCTTCTCCAACCGTCTCAGAGCATTTCTATATTGTAACTTCTCCTCAAAAAAGTACTGGTGGCTTGGTATCAGTACCAATAGCCATTGCTTCTTTAGAGCTCATCTTTGCAGTTTGTATGAAAAATAGGATCGACTGCAGTTCAAAGTTTGAATTTAAAAGATCAGTTTACAAAATATATCTGATAAAAARTAAACTGTAATAAGCACACATTCAACACTTAGACAATTAAGCACAAAAATACTTGTCCGGATTAGCAATCCGCACAAGTTGTCCGGTTTACAAGTCCGGTCAAAGAGATGGACAAAATTAACGCATTATCCGGATTAGAAATTCGGTCAACACATGAACATAAACCGCACTAGTATAAATCGCACAAGGTATAAAGTCAAAGATGAATCGATCAACAAGTCAAACTTACTAAATCGATCAAAAAGTCAAAATTATTAAACCGATCAAAGAATTCAAACACTTGTACCAATCAAAGTCAAAAGATATGAAATCGATCAAAAGTCAATCACCGTTCAAAAGTCAAACACCGTTCAAGAGTCAAATACCGCTCACTTACCAAGCGGATTCCTAAACCGCACACTTACCACCCGGATTTGGTTAAACCGGTCAATATCCGATCAAGTTACCAAGTCCTTACCAGCCGGATACCTTTAAACCGCTTACAAGTACTCTCAAGTGTTATCCGGTTTATCACTAATCCGCACAAGTTATATCCGGTTTACTAGCCGGATTAGCTAAACCGTTCAAGAAATCCTTTCAAGTGTTGTCCGGTTTTACCTATATCAAAAACAACTAAAACCACACAGATTGTTAAACCGCACAAGTCTTATCCGGATAGAAATTCAACCAAAAACATAAAATTTCATACTTTTTCCAAAAAAATGGATCAAAACATGAAAAATATGAGTTTTTTTTATGAACTTTTTCCAGAAAACTAAAAAATGATTTTGGACTGTAAAACACAAAATGATGTGAATCAAAGTTGTTTAGAATGCAAAATCGAAACTCACGATACACATTTTGAACAATAACACTCAAAGATTAAACAGTTTTGGCACAAAAACCAATCCGGTCAGAAAAAAATCAAGAACAGTGAAGAACAGCGATGAATCAGATCGAAAAATATTAAAAAAATTCATGCAAAAATGTGTAAAATGGATATCTTCAAATCCAAATTGCTACAGCTTGCTTTGATACCAATTATGGAGTCCAGATTTCATACAAATCTTGATGTGATCTTCATAGATTGATATGAACAATGATGAACACTAAGAATGATGCAAGTAATGATTAGATTGGGGAGAGAGAGAATTACATCAGCCAAATCTTGATTTCAGTATTAATGACAAAAGCTCTTATTACAATTACAAGGAATTTCCTATTTATACTAGGAAAGTAAAGACTAAAATATTACAAGTAAAACTATTCTAAGGAGAAACTTGAATACAACTTTTAAGCTCTAATCTTGAACCCAACAAAAAGAAACAAGAATGAAGACATACAAACAAGATGGTTTGTATGTAGTAGGGAGGGAATACCAAATAAAAAGTATTTTGATTCTATGGCTCTTTAGTCCGGTGAGAGCAGATACTGTAATACGAACCTTAAATGGTGTAGATGCAATGCATGTATAAAACTCCATTTGACAAAGGATCGCTCCTGAATGTGTTCATAATGAATGAACTATTATTCACAAGCTGTTCATATTATGTTCATACCTGTTTTTTATTTATTTCCTTTTGTGTAGCAGCTATTCTTATTATGTTCAAATTGTGTTCATAAATGCTATGCAGTCCAAGTTCATATATATGTCAATTTCTTGTTCGTATTTGACATAATGGTTCATATATATATATATATATAGTTGTGTTTATATGGTTCTTACATTAACAAAAACAATTTAACAAAAATCATGGTATTTTTTATTTTGTAACTTCCAATTAATGAAATGAGAGTTACATAAAAAAGAAAATTACCTAAATACCCTTTTCAACTTTGTTCACTTATCTTTATGAAATTTAAAACTTTAAAAAAATAAGTTTTTATCATGATGGCTCAACTAAAGGAATCACTCGACAAGACTAGAGTAAAAATCCCTCTTCGTACCTCTAGTAGTGGTGAGTTTGACTTCCTTTCAGAAGCTGAAAGACTCGAGGCATTAAGGGCTGAAGAAGAGCTAGAGCTTCAAAGGAAGCAGACTGAAGACAACTTAAAGCTGGCCAAGTCACTAGCTGAGAAGATTCTCCCTAAGAGAAAGTTCAAGAAGAAGGTGAACGTTGTCCAAGCCCAGGCTAAACTTCTTTCCATTGCAGAAGCTGAGCATGAGAAGAACCTGAAGCTGGTCGAAAAGGACAAGCGTTAGACCGAAGCAAAGCTGAAGAAGAGAGTCAGTCCCCGCCCGATCATCAGCGTCAGCATCAGCGGACGTTCAAAAGACGGTGGGACACTAGTCTCAATGCTCATCACCAGGGACAATCTCGATGCCATCACCGAGTACCCTTCCTATCTTAGCCGCTATGGATACAGCGAATGGCTAGAGATCAGGCAAGCCATTCAGCGATCCAAGTCAAGACATAAGCAGATTATCGGAGACATCATCAACGATCTCATGAAATGGATGTCCAGGTATGTCGCAGTCCCTGACAGGCCTTCTCTGAACAAAGGTGGAAGGAAGAAGAAAAAGCTCTCTAATCCTAATGATGGACCATTCCTAAGGAACAAATATGAAACAAGGTTCTCCTTAGATGAAATCCTAAAAAAACATGAGAGTATAGACATTTCTATGATGAATCT
>NC_037539.1:22717184-22719052 GCF_001531365.2 Cynara cardunculus var. scolymus | reverse complement strand
CAAGCGGCACCATATGAAGTATTGTACGGACGTAAGTGTCGAACGCCATTGTGCTGGAATGAAGTGGGTGAAAAACAGCTAACGGGTCCTGAAATTGTTCAAGAAACTTCTGAAAAGATTGAACAAATCCACGAAAGAATCAAAACAGCACAGGATTGCAAGAAAAGTTATGCAGACAATCGTCGAAAATCCATTGAATTTGATATAGGTGATTTTGTAATGTTAAAAGTTTCGCCATGGAAGGGTGTTATCAGATTCGGAAAGAAAGGAAAGCTCAGTCCATGGTATGTTGGGCCATTCAGAATATGTAAGCGAATTGGGCCAGTAGCATATCAGTTAGAGCTACCAGAAGACCTGAGTCAAATTCACAACACTTTTCATGTGTCGAATTTGCGGAAATGTTTGGCTGATCCGAATTTAGCTGTACCTTTGCCAGAAATTCAATTACACAGCAAATTGAACTTTGTGAAAACACCAGAAGCTGTAATTGACAGGAAGATCAGGGTGTTGAGAAACAAAGAGATAATTCTGGTTAATGTACAGTGGAAATTTCACAAAGGACCAGAGGCGACATGGGAATTGGAGTCAAAGATGAGATTAGAATACCCGTGGCTTTTTTATTAAAGGAATTCCGGGACGGAATTCTCTTGAGGGGTGGATAATGTGATAACCAGATCCTGGTTATTACCCAAKGTATTTAATACGTGATTATTTTATTAAATGATTGTGTGATAGCATGATAAACTGATATGTTTGATACATGCTGGTATGCGAATTTGTGCATTTATTTGGATAAAGGTATATATATTTATATATATATATATTTATGTATGCATAAAATATAGAAGTATATATATATATATTTATGCATGCAAGATTATGCATGGAGTATGCATGTGTAAGTAAATATATGTATGCATGTGGGAAGCATGAGGTGGAAAGGGGGGAAAGAAGGCGGTTAGCCGACCTTTCCCTATTTGGGAAGTATAAATAGAGGCTTCACCTCTTCTTTTGCCTCTCTTTGCTATTTTGAGTAAATTTGAGTGCTTTAGAGAGTGTTTTGTCCGGAGTCCGTGTGTTTGAAGATTCAAGATTTGGTTTCAAGCATTTTGGTTCAAAAGCTTTATAAGGTGAGTGGTTTCTAAACCTTTTTGTATAAAGATTCTACTGGTTTTATTTGAATGTTTGGGATTGTTCATATTGGAAAGAAACCATGATTTTATTGTTTAAGTATTTATCCGGACAAAGAGTGACCGGATAAGCATTTAAACCGGACAAGCCTTAGACGGTTTATTGTCCGGATTGTTTTAAACCGGATAAGCCTTGAGCGGCTTATTGACCGAACTAGTTTAAACCGGACAAGTCATGAGCGGTTTGTTGTGCAGAGTTGGTAAACAGGTTGAGTGTTGAGCGGTTTATAAATGATAGTATTATTTATGATTTTAAACTGAGAAGTAGGAATACGACCATGTGGTGAGCGGTTTAGTCTTAAAYCGGACGAGTCTTGAACGGACTGTTGTCCGGATTTGTTATCCGTTCAAAATGTGTATTTGTTCTAAGTGTAAACCGTTCAAAGAGTATGTGATGTGTTGACCGGATTAGATGTCCGGACAAAGTGGACTTTATTCCAAGTGTTTTAAACCGGACGGTTGTTGACCGGACTTGTTTACCGGATGATTGTTAACCGGATTTGTTGACCGGACTTGTTGACCGGATTTATGATGATGTTTTGTGTTTTTAAAAGAAATTGTTATTTTATCTTAAAAATGAAGTTTTGATATAAATGTTTTCAGACTGATAACAATTCCAATGATTGCGGTCTATTCGGAATTATTTTATAAAGGTTTTGATGAAATAATAATAAGGGT
>NC_037539.1:22711009-22717040 GCF_001531365.2 Cynara cardunculus var. scolymus | reverse complement strand
ATTTGATATAAGGGTGGCATTGTCTATGTGTGGTATTATATAACTCTTTCTATTATATCCCTTAAGATTACCGTGGTCTGGAATCTTTATTTCTTTGTGATTTAAAGATTTAGGAACAAGGTTCTTATTGGAAATCATAGTCTGGATGTTATTGAGAAGGAAACGTCAGGTTTGGCCTGAATCTTTGTTTAAACCTCTTTTGATAAGAAAAGGTTTAAAATGATATTAAATGGAACCCGATTGGTTCAAAGGTATAGAATTTGTATAGCTACGTGGTTAGCTTGAAAGTGGAAAAGGATTTGATATTACCTTCTTGYGTATTCATATAATTGCTATATATGTGAATAGTTGTTTTATAAAGGTTTTGGTGATCCTTCACCCTGCAATTACATGATTAGGGTAACTCACTGGACTCTTTAGTCTAACCCTCGTTTTTGTGATTTTAAAATGTGTATTGCAGGAAGTATAGAAGGTAAAGGAAAGGAAAAGATTTAATGCTTTTCTTATATGTATTCGGCTGCAGAACTGCTTTTGTTGATTAGTACAAGATTGTATTTTGAATTTTTGGACCTTGTATTTGGTCATGATTGTAGATTCTTGTACTAAGGGACCAGATGTATATTAATATGTATTTCTTTGGTATGAAATATGTGTTACATGCAACGTGTGCGTTGGGGCGTTACAGAATGGTATCAGAGCCTGAGTTTAAGGGATCTAGGTATTTTAATAGCATGATACCTAGACTTAAACTGTTTTATTGCATGTTAAGGGTCCCGGACATAGTTAGCACCATTGGAAATAAATATGATAAGTTGAAATAACAGTGTGTAAGGTAAATTTTAATTACATMTGGCCAGTGTAATTATAAATTTACAGGTACATATCTGAACTTGTTTCTAATAACAATGCCATCCTCATCCTTCTTGTTCCTGAATCCCCACTTAGTGCCAACTGCAAGTTTATCTTTAGGTAAAGGAACTAGAGTCCATACCTTATTTCTTTCAAACTGTTGACGCTCTTCTTGCATGACATCGACCCAACTTGGATCTTGTAGGGCTTTGTGGATTTTCTTTGGCTCTACCATTTAGAAAGTTCACGAATAAACATTCATTGGCAGTCACAACTCTTGTCTTTACACCTCGTGAAGGATCACCAATAATTTGGTGTGAGGGATGGTCTTTAGTCCATCTTGTCATGGGAAGGTGAACTATTGGTGGAGTTCTGAAATCCTGCTCAATTGGGGTAAGCCATTATATATTTTTTTTAGATTCAAATAACATTTTTAATGACTATTGCGTACACTTTATCTTTATCATTAAAGACATCCTCAAGTGTTCCACAACCAGCATGGCCCGAAGGCATCCTACCGTATTCGATTTCAAGAGAGGCTATTGTTAATGATGAAGACCGTGATGAAGGTGATACTACTATTGGTAATGAAGAACATTATAAAAGTGATGATGTTGTTGGACATCAATAAGGGTTACAAGAAAGTCAAATGGTTATATCTCCACCAAAAATTAATGATGCAAATGAAGAATAGTTCATAACATGACCTTAACATAGATTAGACGTTACTTTGGTATATTTTAGCGCATCTTTTTGTATATTTTGGCACAACTTTTGGTATATTTGGCGTAATTGTTGGTATTTCTTGGCGCAATTGTTGGTATTTCTTGGCGCAACTTTTGGTATATTTGACGCAATTGTTGGTATTTTTTTGTGCAAGTTTTGTTATATATTTTGGTTCAATTTTGGTAAAATTTTGCCCAAATTTTGTATGCAGATTATCTATGATTTAGATACAACTTTTTTTTATGTTTTTGGACGAGTAATGAGAATGATATATTTATTTCATTTTATAAATGTAAGTACTTTTTTCATTCAAAAAATGTTCAATGATTTAATCGTATGAAAATCCATTGGTTTTTTTAGACTTTTTCCAAAATTTTACAACATTAACCAGTTTTATAGGTCATAAGAATGTATCTAACATGTTTTAGAAAGTTCAATGAGTTATTTAACAAGTTTTGGAATATCGAAGGACTTATCTATACTATTTTATTAAGCAAATTTAACAAAAGTCTTAAAATATTAAATGACCAAGATACCCTTACTCCATTTTTCACCCCCTCCTCTCATCACATACACTCAACCTCTCACATTTTTTTTAAATTATAATTTTAAATTTACACTTTATACCTCTATAATTAGTTAATTAATTTACTTTACGTCCTTTACTTTTAAATGTTTCATTTTAAACCTTTATTAAATTAACATATATAATCGTATATCAGTTAAAACATACTTAAAAAAATACATTTTTATTTTAACAAGTTACACCATTATAATCGTCTTGTTAATACCTTCGAAATGAGTCTAATATTGAATAGTTTTTGACTTAATTATATTATTATATATTATATATACTGTAAAAAAATATTTTTAATATTTACGATTTATACTTTTATAGTTAATTATTTATTTTATGATACATCATTTATTTTYACACCATTATCACATTAAAATACATTAGCTAAAATACGTTAAAATACATTATACTTAATTTATTTATTTTTAAAATTTATTTTTACACTTTTATCACATTAACATACCTTAATCTGAGTTTCTGGACAAGAAAGAGGGTAAGCAGTTGAAATTTCATTCTAAAACCCATCGTTTTTGGTCTTTTCATGGCTTATGATTTGTGAAATTTGTAGTTTTCTTTATTGGTTTTGAGTGTTTATCTTAAAACTCAAGTTTCTTGGCTCTTTGCTCTTGGTGTAAATCGAAAATATTTTGTGGAGTCGTTTAAATATGTTGAATTTTAAATATATTGGATTTTAAATTGTCATACAATTTTTTTTCATCGATAGTCTGTAATTGGAACCATAACTCTTATTTATTCAAATTGTATTAATATGTAAAGACCAAGTGTAATATATATCATCGTTAAATCTTATCTTATAAAACCAGTGGAACTTCAAAATCGTTAAAATTCATGGCTCCCACCGCATTGCGCGGGTACACAACTAGTTTTTTCTAAAAAATTGTCCAATGACTTAATCATTTCAAACACTAAAATCGGTTTACTTTTTTAGACTTTTCCCTTTATTATTTACATGATATGCTTTTAAATGCATGACCTTTTATGAGTAATTTACAATATAAATGATTTGTTATCAAATAATGTCCTTTTTATGATTTATGACTGACGTTGCAAAAACTATAAACTCATTAAGCATAAAGCTAACTTAGCATGCATCTCAGGATCTGGAAAGTTTGAGGTGGATGAGGGTCCAGCTTGAGGACTGTTTATGTTAGTAGACTACCTATGTTTAGTTTTAAGTTTACGTCGTTAAGATGTTGTTTAGTATTTTTTTTTCTCTTTGTTTAAAAGATTGTCTGACGCTCCTTTAACGTTGCGACATTTTGGAAGAATTATGTTTTCTTTTGTGCTAATGTTTAGTTACGACCCGGTTGGTTGAAGAGTGTAACCTCTTTAACTTGTTATATTAATATTAACCAGATTATTATTAAAACCCCAACTTATCAAACAAATTACTGACGAATTGGTTGGTAAAAATCCAGTCATAAATATTTACCAGATTATTATTAAAAAGAAATAATAAATAGCAATCTGCCGACAAATTTAATAATTAGCAGTGAATTACTAGCGGATTTTGCCGTTGAATTTAATTAATTAATTAAATCAGCGATGGATTATTGTAGGAAATATCTGCCACTAATTTAATCTCTCGGTTTAATTGAGTCTTAATCAAATTAAAAAGTTAGCGGCAGATTTAGCGCTATAACGACTGATTTAACGGCAGACCGACGGGTTTAGCGAAGGATTAAGCCGGCATGACTTTCTGCTACAGCATGAATATGCCGGTGTCTAGCGATGATTTTTACCGATGGATTACCCACCAGATTTTTCTGTCAGTAAAGCTATGCTGTTTTATAATCATATTTTTTGGCAAAAAAATAAAAAACAAATAAAACTCAATGTGATCTATCATTGAGAGGAAAAAATTGTGTCGGACAAATTTTATCAAATTGTATTAAAACAAGAGGATTGTATGTCTTAGAAGCAACTCATTCTTGAAGAGTGTTCTCAGGCGGTGCAACGAACGAAAATGACTTTCTCAAGAAGCATGATGAAGATGTTGTGGATGTTTCATGTCTTATGCTAATTATCGTGGAATCTTCCCTTCAAATCAAACTGACACCATCAAACGTTCGATATGATTGAACCCCATTCATAATTACCTGCATCGTTTCAATGCAATATGGCCAAGGATAATCTCCTCAAGGCTCTTGTAATCAAGATGATCGAGTTTATTACACATTTTGAGGGATGACGTGTTTCTTTGTGAAATAATTAGTCATTGATGTTGCTTTCCAGTTGCTGCTAATGATCTTGAAATATCCCTTCCCAAATAGCTTAACATGTTAAAAACAGGCAAACAAGAGCTTTCAACAAAAGTTTCTAAGAAAAACAATGAGAAAGTCAAATGTTTTGACTATGGAAAAACCAGACCTATTTGAGTATTTATATTATGGAAGGTACTCTTTTTGTTTCTTGTGATACATGGTTGGTATTAGATACAACCATACCGGATGTGGCTCGCATATTGGTGGAAATATGTAGAGACTAAAACCTAGAATATGGAGTAAAATTAGAATTGATCAACCTACAAGTGAATGCATCTTAATTCTTACGACCAATCGGGTTAACCCGACCGCTCTACCACTGAGCTACTGAGGAACAATGGGAGATTCGATCCCATAAAGTTCCATTTCCGTTCTCAACCCATGACCAATATGAGCTCGAAGCTTCCTTCGTAATTCCCGGAACTTCTTCGTAATTCCCGGAACTTCTTCGTAGTGGTTCCCTTCCATGCCTCATTTCATAGGGAACCTCAAAGTGGCTCTATTTCATTAGATTCCATCCATATCCCAATTCCATTCATTTAATATCCTTTTGGTGTCAATGACATAACATGTCATTTCTATTCTATCTCTTTCTTTCTTTTTTTCTACATATGGAAAGTTTCAAAATCATCATATAATAATCCAGAAATTGCAATACAAAATAAAAAGAAAGGTTTGTAATGATTTTGAAATCTTTTCTACTAGGTAATCTAGTATTCTTATGCATGAAAATAATCAATTCGGTCGGTGTGGTCGGACTCTATTATAGATTTCTGACCACATTCTCCATAGGACCCTCTTATCTCTTCCTTCTCCGAGCTCACGTTATGGAAGAAGGAGAAGAAGGTATCAGCAACAACTGGTTTTATTACGGGACAGCTCATAATGTTCATATCGATCTATTATGCGCCTCTGCATCTAGCACTGGGTAGACCTCATACAATAAATGTCCTAGTTCTACCGTATTTGTTTCATTTCTTCTATAATACTCACATACACTTCTTTGATTATGGATCTACTACCAGAAATTCAATGCGTAATATCAGTAATCAATGTGTATTCCTGAATAATCTCATTTTTCAATTATTCAATCATTTCATTTTCCCAAGTTCAATGTTAGCGAGATTAGTCAACATTTTTATGTTTCRATGTAACAGCAAGATGCTATTTGTAACAAGTAGTTTTTTTGGTTGGATAATTGGTCACATTTTATTCATGAAATGGATTGGATTGGTATTAGTTTGGATACGGAAAAATTGATCCATTCGTAAGTACATTCGATCTAATAAGTACCTTAGGTACCTTGCGGTAGAATTGATRTYTATTTCTATGGCCGGTTACTTTCGTATTTTATTTTTAATTACTTGTGTCTACTATTTAGGCAGAACACCDTCACCGATTTTTAGTAAGAAACTGAACAACCTCTACAGAATAGAAGAGGACTACGACGACGAAGAAGAAGAAGAATTTAATAACAATAGAAGGGTTTGTTATATGTCTCGGAATGAAGAAAATTTGAAATTAAATATACTTGACAAAAATCAAAAATATGAAGAAAAATACGTTTGTTTGTTTGAAAAACCTCTTCTGACCT
>NC_037539.1:22704330-22710309 GCF_001531365.2 Cynara cardunculus var. scolymus | reverse complement strand
CCCTCGATGGTCATACAAATTAATCAACCAGTTGGGACAATATTTTAGAAAACGACGAAAAGAACATGGCGTACTGTACGGGCTGGATCACCAGCTTCAAACAAGAAGATTTAAACGTATAACATTTTTTAAGTCCTTCGGGCCTAACTTTTAAAAGTTTTAAGAAGTCTTATGGCGACGATTATAATTTTTTTGTAAAATTGAATAGAGATTCGGGTTTTATAAGTTATTTGGAAGAACCAGATTTTTGTCGAGCCGTAATCAAAGGATCTATGCGCACTGAAAGGCGTAAAGTGGTTATTTGAGGACCGTCTCTAGGAAATGCCCATTCCCCGCTTTTTTTCAAAAAAATAGAAAATTTTCCTTTTCCTATATCCGACCTAATGAAACTTCTTTCTAATATTAGAGATTAGTTGGCTATAAAGTCAGAATTAGAAATTTCAGATCAAGAATTTCAAAAAAAAAAAAAAACTACCAGGAAACGGGAATAGAAATATGGGAGAACATTCCACATAAACAAAAAACAAGAAGTATCCTGTTAATAGCTCAAGCAATTTTTAGAAAATATATTAAATTACCCTTATTAATAATAGCTAAGAATATTGGCCGTATTTTATTAGGGCAATCTCCGGAATGGTATGAGGATTTSCAAGATTGGAATAGAGAAATTTATTTAAGATGCARCTTGGATGATATTCAATTCTACAAAAAAAAATTCCTAAAAATTGGTTAAAAGAAGGTTTTCAGATAAAAATCCTATATCATTTTCATTTGAAACATTGGCACAGCTCTAAGCGACGACTCTCTAAGAGAGATCTAAAGAAACAAGATGATTTTGATTCTTGTTTTTTAACAATTTTCAAAATGAAAATGGAATATCCTTTTGGTCCTCTTCGAAAAACACCTTCCTTTTTTGAACCCATTTTGAAAGATAGACTTTAAAGTCGAACCCAAAAAATTGAATTTTAGAGTTTGAAGAGTTTTTAAAAAAAACAACAAAGAAAAAAGCAAAAGCATTCTTATCTGTAAAACGAATAATAAAACAACTTTTCGAAGGAAAGACAATTCCATTATTTATACCGAGATAAATATATGAATCAAGTGAAACTAAAAATCTATAATCAGCAATAAGATAATTAATGAATCAGTTAGTCAAATTCGATCTACAAATTGGACAAGTTATTCACAAGTGGAAGAAAAAAATGCAAAATATGATTGATAGAAGAAGCACAATCAGAAATCAAATTGAAATAATGAAAAAAGAGAGAAAAAAAAGGAAGTTCAGGAATAAAAAAAATAATAATAATAGAGGATCACCGCCAAAAAATGAGAAACTATTTAAAAGAAAAAATATTCAATTAATAGCTAAATTTTTCATTGAAAAAATATACATAGATATCTTTCAATGTATCATTAATATGCGCATAACCACTCTACAACTTCTTATTGCATCACCAAAAAAAATTCTTGATAAATACATTTACAATAATKAAACAAATSAAGAAAGCATTAATAAAACAAAACAAAATAAAATTGACTTTATTTGGCCTATGACTATAAAAAGGGCTTTTGATAATCTTATAAATAGTAAAGAGAATTCCATATTTTTTTGACTTATCTTACTTGTCACAAAACTATATAGTTTTTAAATTATCACAAAGCCAAATTATTAACTTTAATAAGTTAGCTTTTTAGAACTAGAAGATTTTATTGTGTATCCATCCTTAACATATTTGGTTTCAGGATCTTATTAAGAAATACTTTATCTTTACCATTACAATATTCTTTTAGCACCAAAACATTTTTCACATTAAAAACTAACACTCTTTTCTTCATAGTAAACCTCAAAAACTTCACAAAAAGTGTATATTATTTTAGTTTATAATTACGATATATAGCACCAAAAAGTCTAGATAAATTTTCAAGCTTCTTAAGAAAGGCGAAATGCTCCCCACGTTACGACCCAACTCTTACATTAAAACTGATTTTCCTACGTATTTTAGTGAGGTTGAGGTAGCTTCCAATTTTCCCATGCAACTTCCAGGAAACATCCTTATGGCCAGAATTTCATTAACAAAGTGCCAAACACAATACCAACAATGGATCACGATCTGTAACTTCGTTGTCATCTCCCCTGCCTTCTTTCCTCGAAGGCATACATTTCTTTAGGGTTTAATTACCTATATAAACGCATACCCATCCTATTATCTGTCCCGTGATCAACTTCAATTCCATAGAAAATCTACGGTAATCCGAGGAAAATTAATTCATGGGTTTGAATAATATCCTTGTTGTCGAGTTCAAAGATCTTTTTCCATCAATGATTGAAAAATTGGGTGCGGAAGGATTTATGAACGAGTTGTACAAAGGGTTTGAATCTTTGGAGGACAGAGACACGAAAGGATTCATAACGTTTGAGAGCTTGAAGAGGAATGCATCGTGGATAGGGTTGGAGAAGATGAACGACGATGAATTGAGATGTATATTGAGAGAAGGAGATGTTGATGGAGATGGTAAATTGAGTGAGATGGAGTTTTGTGTTCTTATGTTTAGATTGAGCCCTGGGTTGATGGATGGTTCACACAGATGGTTAGAATCTACTATTCTGATGGAATTTATGTAATTTGGCTCTTACTTGTTTATATATTCTATAACATATATGGTGTAGTTGAATATGGTCAACCTTTATCATAATGTGTATGTTCCGCTTACCATTATCCTACAAATAAGATGAGGGAATTTAGAAAGATCTGTTGAAATTTTTGAAAATACAGATGTTAAGCATTTGTTTACCATATTGCTCTTTGGTGCAAGTTTGTGAGATTAGATAAGTAAACGCGCTTGGCAGTTTTGATAGGATATATAAAGAACTAGTCCTTTTTTGCTAGCAAGAAATTAGAACTTATTAGGATATAGTTTCTCAATATGCAACAAACATGAATCGTGTTAAATATGCACTTGCTTAGTATTAGAGTTGTTCATGGGAGGACGACCCGTTAGACCCGTCCCACCCGACCCGTTAGAGATACGGGTTTGGATAACCATTATCAAAAAATGGATGGGCTCGGGTTTGTTTCTTAAAATTAACGGCCGGACATGGGTAATATAAAAATAAATATGGACAGGCCTATCCAGCTCATTTATATTTTAAAATTAACATTTTTTTTACTATTAATTAAAACTATACTAGTATAATTTAAAATTAAATTATTATAGTTATAGGAGGGACTTTTTGGTTATTCTTGATAACCAAAAGGCTAAGCTAGTAAGCTTCATCATTACTTACCGGCACATTTAATAATTATTCTTTTATTTTATTATTTTTTTAATTGATTCTAAGTTGCTAACAAAGAACATAACTCACGTCTCTCAATTTTCAGTACTACATACTTTTCTTTTCTCCTTTACTCGTTCTCTCTCTCTCTCTCTCTCTCTCTCTCTCTCTCTCTCATCTTCAACATACAAGAATCCTATGAAGAGTTACACTTTTTAGGCCCGTTAGCCTATGGGCAAGTCCGGCCCGTTTATAAGGCGGGCAATGGCAAGTTGTCAAGTCCGAAAAAAGGGTTTGGTTTTATAATATTAGGCCCATTAGACAAAAAACAAGTTAAGCCCGGCCCAGCCTAGGCCTGCAAATGATCACCTCTACTTAGTATATGTAACTTATTTTGGTTTAAATCTTGAGGCATCACATTTGATGTAGAGTGTTTGGGGAATAGTTCTCATTGATGACGACTAAATTATGAAAGAAAAACCCTGAAAGTATATAAATAGTCCGGCTAAAAGCCATGGACGGACCCATAGAAGGTCATACGGTGGCACGTGCCACCGTATTATCTCTCTTCCTAAAGGCTAAAAAGTTTACATTTATAAAAGGTGGAACCATATCGTTTTAAAAGGTATCATCGTATGATATTTAAAAGTTCAAGAAGGTGCAACCATACAACGTAATCAACCAAAAAATCAAAAAGAACTCTTGAAATAAGCCAAAAAACCCAAAAAAAAAAATACTCTTGAAATCAACCAAAAAGAACTGATAAAGTCCCTCGAAATACAAAAAAAAAAAAAAACTAAAAAAATACCTCGAAATCAAGCCAAAAAAAATTAAAAATCCCTCGAAACAGTGAAATTAGGCTAAAAATACATTGAACGATATTGAACGTTAGTAAAAACATGAAGACACATCGATAAAAACCATGCTTTTGGTAATTATATTTTGTCTATATTATATGGTGTCATCATATAAAAAAATTCATGGGTCCGTCCTGCTAAATGCCCAAAAGCCTAAATAAGATGGCATGCCATACACCGTTCAAGTCTGTGAAGAAAAATCTTTCATCGTTATAAAAGCTAGTGGATGTTTGGTTCGGTTCGTGTGAGAAATGAAAACTTCGTGAGGAAAGCACTTTGTTTGTGAATGTTCACATAAGTTAACATGTTAACATACTTACCATTTCAAGTTATGGTATGTCAATGTATGTTCATTTATTTGGACTTATGTTAACATTTTATTATAACATTCTATGCTTGTTACAAAATGTTATTTCTAATAGAAGGTGTGGTACTAACCTAATGTAGATAATATGGCTTTTTATTGTTTTATGTCTGCCTTATGGATATATTGAGTGGGCAGTGGTCATTTTTTATATGTTGCTGCATCCTTGCTTCTGGACCTGTTGTTTCTTTTTATCATGTCTTTATTTTAAAATGGGAGATATTGAGGTGGAAAATCTATCTTGAGGAGGCTATTCTCAGTTGGTTTCAATTACGTATGTTTTATGGTGTTATATGGTTAATTTATGTGATTGTTGTCCATTTTAGAACTTCGAATTTTCTTAATGCAATGGCCTAAAGGGAAAAAAAACGCATCACAATGATAACAACAATGCGGAATACACCTTCGTTATACAAAACTTTCCCTACTTATATGAACATATGAGGATGGATGCAAACAAATAGCTATACTAAATGCAATAATAATCAACCCTCCAAATCAGAAATAAGCAACAAAGATAGCACACATGTAACACACAAATTTTAGCGTGGAAACCTCTCAAGGCGAGAGTAAAACTATGGGATCCTTAGACCGCTTAAAGTCTACTACCACCAATGAGCAATACAAAAGTCATTTCTAGATAAACCTAAAGGCAAACAACAATTATTATGCTTTTGGAAACAGTCATCAAGAAGTATGGAATCAAAAAAAAAGGGAAAAAAGGAAGAAACATCACCTAGAAAACAACATTCAGTTGAACTAAAAGAACCACTTCTGGATCGCCAAAATCGATCTCCATTGTTCATAATATAGACAAAGATTTCGTGAAGCTACTATCCAAAAATCACGACGATCCAACGGTTCAAACTCTGGAAATTGACAAAAAGGTGTGGCTGCGCTTGCATGAAAAGTGTAGTCGAACTTTTCTATTCTCTCTAACTTATGTAAACTTTTTCTTCTCATACAAAAACCCTAGGATAAAAGACTATATATATAGCTTGGATCAGACCACTATTGTGGGCCATTTATCTTTTTCTTATGGGCTAGAAATAAATAAATAAAAGCCAACAAATCTCCCCATTTCTGCCTATGAGGAAGAGTTCGCTATCCCGGCGATTGAGCAACATACCTTGAGCTTTTTTTCCCTTGCTAAGACCTTTGTCAAATTATCAGAACCATTATCATCAATACGAATATTATCAAGTTCAAGCAATCCATCTTCAAGAGCTTCTTGAATCCAATGATACTTCATCTTGATATGTTTTGTTCTTCCATGAAAGGTTGTTGTTCTCCCAGATGATTAGAAGAAACAATGAAATAAAATTAACACAATGGAAATAGCAAATCAGTCGGCTTGTCTATTGATTCAAACGTGGAATACAAAATACAATGTTTTCTCTTTGGCGGCTGCTAGAGGTGGCCAAAATTCGGTCCCGGGCCGGGCCTTAACCGGTCCCTACCGGGCCTAATCGCGACAAAAACCG
>NC_037539.1:22691072-22700290 GCF_001531365.2 Cynara cardunculus var. scolymus | reverse complement strand
ATTTTAAACTGCATGCAATTTTTTTCATCGATAGTCTGTAATTGGAACCATAACTCTTATTTATTCAAATTGTATTAATATGTAAAGACCAAGTGTAACTATATCATCATTAAATTTTATTTTATAAAACCAATGGAACTTCAAAATCGTTAAAATTCATGGCTCCCGCCGCATTGCGCGGGTATACAACTAGTATATATATATATATATATATATATATATATATATATACCTTGAAGGTATTTACACAAATAGTTCCTCTACTTTATTACAAACAAAAGTATAAACCTAACAAGGTTGAATTTCCTTGCAAGACAAATGGTACTTTGATTATCACAAAGAACCACATAAAGCTGTTGCTTGAAACGAAGCTCCTTCAGAAAATCCTTCAGCAACAGTAATTCTTTGCATTCTTCATTTTCCGCGATATTCTCACCCTCGGTTGTAGACAAGGTAATACATTTTCGCAGCCTTGATTGCCATGATACTGCTCCGCCTGCAAAGGTCATCAAATATCCAGAAGTGGACCTCATGTTGTCTATATTGTCTGCCATATTAGAATTAGTATATCTAACAAGCATTGACTTTTCATTCCCAAATGCTATATCAATTTGGAAATATCTTGCATATAACAGAGAATCCATTTAACTGCTTCCCATTGCTTCTTACCTGGATTTCAGACCAACCAATGACACCTACTGCATAGGCTATATTAGGCCTTGTACACACCATTACATACATTAGAGTCCCAATGGCTGATGCATACGGAACTCGATCCATCTCTTAAATCTTCTTCTTTGAAGAGGGACAATCTTTATCAATTATCTTGAAGTTGGTAGTTAGGGGTGGATTGACCACTTTAGCTTTATCCACGTTGAATATGCAAAGCACCTTATCAATATATTACTCCTGTGACATGTGAAGATTCTTGGCATCCCTAATCCCAATGATCGGTATGCCAAGAATCTATTTTTCAAGGCCCAAGTCTTTCATTGCAAAAGACTCGCAAAACTGATGCTTCAGTTTGACAATTCTTTCTTTATTTCTACCAACAATCAACATGTCTCAACATATAGCAACAAAATGATGAAATGAGTATCCCTGAATCACTGAAAGAAAACACAGTGATCTAAAGTCATCTTTCTATATTCATGCTTTCCCATAACCGACTCAAGTTTTTTTGTACCACTATCTTGGTGCTTGCTTCAAACCATATAGACTTTTCTAAAGTGTACACACATAATCTTCTTTGCCCTTAACCTGAAAGCCTTTAGGTTGCTCTATATATATTTCCTTGCCCAAGTCACCATGAAGAAAAGATGTCTTAACATCCATTTGCTCAACCTCAAGACAAAGGCAGTTTGCTAAACCAAGAACCACACGGATAGATCTCATCTTCACGACCGGAGAGAAAATACCATTTAAGTCAATACCTTTTTTCTGACTGAAGTCTTTGACCACTAATCTAGCTTTATACGTGGGTCGTGAAGTATTTTCTCTCTTTTCACTTTGTAACCCACTTGTTCTTCAAAGCTCTTTTTCCTTCAGGTAACTTTACCAACTCAAAGGTATTGTTCTCATGCAACGATATCATCTCGTCTTGCATGGCTTCAACCCACTCTTTTTTATGCCCATCTTCCAAGGCCTCTACATAACACTCACGCTCTCCCCCACCAGTGAGTAAGACATACTCATCAACAGAGTATTGTATAGAATGATGACGATCTCTTGTAGACCGCCTAAGTGGGATAAATGATGGCATACCTAGAACTTGTAACTATGGATGAATTTCTGCATCCATCTCAATTAGCTTTAGAAAATCAGCATCATCAGTACCATCTTGCTCATCATTTTGAACACTATCTCCATCATGTGTCTCAACATGCTTAGCATGATTCAGATCCAAATCAGTAAGATCATCATTATGTCAAGGAAAAGTCTCTTCCTTCTAAACGTCATTCAAAGCCGGATTTTCCATGAAAACAACATCTCGGCTTTGAACAAGTTTCTTCTGAAGTAGATCATATAATCTATAAACAAACTCATATTGGCCATAAGCAAGGAACACACATGGCTTTGTCTTCACATCAAGCTTTGACCTTTCATCTTTCGTAATGTGTACAAAAGTCTTGTATCTAAAAACCCATAAGTGACGATATGAAACATCTTTGCCACTCCAAATCCTGTCAGAAACATTACAATGCAAAGAAACACATTGGGTTAAATTAATAACATGTACCTCCATAATCAAAGTTGCACCCCAAAAAGAACTATGCAACCTTAGATATGTGAGCAAACATCAGCCATGCTCAACCATGTTTTGTTCATCTGCTCTGCTAACTCATTCAACTACGGTGTCTTCGGAGGAGTCTTTTGGTGCCGAATACCTTGTTCTCTACAATAAGCATCAAACGGTGTAATGTATTTGCCTTCATTGTTTGTTCGAATACATTTGAGCTTCTTCCCAGTTTGTCTCTCTACTGAGGCATGAAACTACTTAACCACATCTAATACTTGATCTTTAGATTTCAAGGTATAGATCCATACCTTCCTCATGTGATAATTCTGAATGCGACAAAATCGGAGCAACTACTAAGTATCTTAGTCTTCGTAGGACCACAAACATCGGAATGCTCCAAATCAAGTGTATTCTCCTTTCGAGAAGAAGACTAGCTCTTGAAAGTAACCTGAGTCTGCTTTCTTACCAAACAGAAAGACCACTTCTTCAAATGAACATCGTGCAAGCCGGTAATACATCTCTCTTCGATAAAGGAGACATCCTTTTCTCACTCATGTGACCAAGTCTCTTATGCCACATATCGGTCATGTCAATATTCTCCACAACGTTAACAATGTTGTTGGAGATCTTTGGATGTGTCACATATAACTTTGGACATTTCTTACCTCTTGCCACAATCAAGGAACCATTAGTGAGTTCAAACAAACCATTACCAAATTTGTTGTAATAACCATCATCATCGATTAAGCCTTAGAAATTACGTTAAATCTCATATCTAGGACATGTTTTACATTTTGTAAAACCAATTCCATCCTAGTGTCAAATTTCAAACAGATATCATCAAATTTGAAACAGACACTGTCAATTCCAACAACCTTTGATAGATTATCTAAACAGTACCATAATCACCTGGAGTATAAGATGAATAGAAGTCTATTCATGATTTTTCATGACATGAAGCACCACTTTCAACAACCCAAATCGAATCATCATGTGCAAGGTTGACATATCATCATCACACCAAAGAAATAATTCCTCAATAGTAGTATTAACTTTAATATTGTCATTGCCACCATCATTTTTCTAATGGTAGTTATTTTGATTGTTGTGGATGCCCTTTTTGTTCTTCATCTTCGACTGTCTGCAAACCGTATTGTGTGCCCTGTTATACCACAATGGTAGCATTTAAAATCAATAGATTTTTCCTTTTTCTTGATGATTGCCTCTATTACTCGTACCTTTACTCTGACGCCTTTCTATGACAATAACATCTGATTGTGAAGAGGAACCCTATGACTTTCTTCTCATCTTTTCATTTGGAATACTGCCTTTAGCCAATTCCATAGAAATAACACCTTTGGTTCAGAGTTGGACAATGATGTCCTAAAAGTCTCCCAATAATCCGGTAGAGTACTAAGGATCCATAAGCCTTGGATTTCGTCTTCAAACTTGATAGCCATTCCTGCAAGGTGATTAATAACTCAGTGAAATACATACAAATAATTAGTGATAGGAGTTCCATTGTGGTATTTAAGTTGCATCAACTTTTTAATCAAGAACAACTTGTTATCTTCAGTATTTCGAGCATATAATTGCTCAAACTTATTCCCTCACTAATATGATTCAAAATATTATCATCTACCCATTGTCGAATATACCCAAAAACCTATCTATGTAAAATATTTCGTTCTCCATCTGTTTTATTTTCAGGTTTGTCTGTTGAAGAGATAATAAGCAAGTAAAAATCCTTCACATAAAGAAGGTCTTCCATCTTTCCATTCCAAACATGATAATTAGAACCATTTACACTTATCATCCTACTTGTATTAGCTTCCATCGTTCAAACAAGTCTAACCTAAAAACAATAACCAAAAAATATGATACCAATCTGATGGGAAAAAAAAACGTGCCATAACTGTAACAACAATGCATAATAAACCTTTGTTGGACAAACCTTTCCCTACTTATATGGAAATATGATGATGCAAACAAATAGGTATACTAAATTCAATAATAATCAGGCCCCAAAGCAGAAACAGTAAAAACAAAGATAGCACACACGTAACACATGGATTTTAGCGTGGAAACCTTTCAAGGGGAGAGTAAAACCACGGGACCCTTAGGCTGTTTGTTAGACCCCATAATTCTTATTGTAAATATAATGAAAAATGCACAAGTATGGAAGTCCTAAAGACCGATGGACGAAGAGTTGGAAAAGTTTCTAAGTACTTGAAGGCAAATCAAAGACATGATGAATGGTCCAGAGGTGCGATGAACAAAGCATCTCCATTACTTCTCTGGTTCACAACACTTAAGAGATTCATCAAGTGTTTAATCAAATATATCCAAGTGAAGCAGAAACATGAAGAATCCTGGTTGAACATACTACCTAGAAGACAACTGGAGATGACTCATCGACAGCTGGAATTATGTTACACAAGGTAGTTAGAGATAACTCCATAATTCTAGATAAATATCTTTTCCTAGGGTATCTCATAGATATCCTTTCACTAGATTGTTATCTCTTAGACTAGATTTTTAATATAAATAGCTTTCACATGTCTCGTAAAATAAGTATTCCTTCTCGTTACAATTATTATAGTGAAATTTCTTAAAGCTTTGAATTCTCTTGAATATCATACAAGCTGTTCTTCACTATTCTTCATAGATATGATAGATTTAGGTTCAATAACATAAATCTTCGTGTTATATTGAGAGATCTAGGATCAACAATTGGTATCAGAGTAAATTGATTAATTTTCAATCAAAACGATAAATTTGAGTCTGAATATTCAAATCTCTCAATTTTTCTTCATTCTCAAATTTTCTTCTTCTTTATAAAAATCTCTTCAATGGCCAACTGGAATTCTGCCTAGAGTGTTGGTTCCCTCTCCAAGCCTCCAACTCTTCAACGTGAAGAGTATCTGCAATGGAGGATAAGAATGGTGAATTTTCTAGAGGGATGGATAATAATCTCCTCAGATCCGTGATCGAAGGTCCCTATATTCCTCAAACTCTTGTCCCAAGAGTTCCTGGAACAAGCACTAAAGAAGTTGTTGCTTACTACATGGTGAAGGATAAGAGCAACTGGGATGAAGATGACGTAGAGAGAGTAGAGGCTGACAGGAAGGCCAAGAGGCTGATCATAATGGCTATTTCAAATGAGATTTTTCAATCTCTGGATGCTTGTACCACGGGTAAGAAGATTTGTGTTGGACCGATACTAGGGAACCGCCCATATGATATTGTCTGTTTTCGGCTGCCCCTCCCGGCAACAACCCCTCACGGCTTTAAAACGCGTCACTGGTAGGAGTAAGATCCCCCCTTCCTTATAAGGAAGACAAATCCCCCTAGCCTCACCGATGTGGGATGCTCCTGCATTGCTACAGGAGCGTTGGGTTTAAGAATAGCAGATTTGACCGGCTCGAGGGAACGATGAGGCGGAAGTCCCAACATTCCCCCCCACATTGGTGCGGCCCTAGCTCTGATACCAATTGTTGGACCGATACTAGGGAACCGCCCACATGATATTGTCCGCTTTGGGCTGCTCCTCCCGGCAACAACCCCTCACGGCTTTAAAACGCGTCACTGGTAGGAGTAAGATCCCCCCTTCCTTATAAGGAAGACGAATCCCCCTAGCCTCACCGATGTGGGATGCTCCTGCATTGCTACAGGAGCGTTGGGTTTAAGAATCGCGGATTTGACCGGCTCGAGGGAACGATGAGGTGGAAGTCCCAACAATATGGCACGAACTGCCAAGCCAACTTGAGGGAGACACAAAAACAAAGAGAAATTGAAGGGCACAATGCTTAAACGAATACACTAATTTTAAAGCGTTGCCTGATGAACCAATTCAGAAGACCTATGACCAATTTAATACCTTGATAAATCAATGCCATAGAAACGACATTGTAAGGACAAAAGAGGAAAATAACATTCTATTCCTCAAAAGTCTCGGTGACGAATGGACTCAACTATCTATGTCTTTGCAAGCAAATCAAGAGTTAGACAGCTGGTCACTTCATGACGTCTATGGAACACTTGATGCCCAAGAAAAAGACATTTTGAAGAGGAAGGTTCCCATCGGAGGACCTCCTACCTTGGTGTCTGAAGAAAATAATGTTACAAGGGGCTCTTCTAAAGAACATAAAAAGAAGAGCAAGAAGGTCTTGGTTGTTGAATCTGAATCTGAAGAAGAAGTGTCAGATTCTGATGATGATCTCAAGGCATTTGCCAAATCTCTTGCCTTGATAACCAAACAGTTCCAGAAGAAGTTCGTCAAAAGACCCTTCGAGAAGGATAGTAGAAGAGACTCCAGAAGGGAGAGATTCCAGCCTTCCTATGAACAGAAGACAGTCAAATTTCATCAGAGAGATGAAAGAAGAAAGAAGAGAGAAGAGAAGATAGAAGAGAAGGAGGAGACAGAAGGAAAGATGGTCTTCGGTGCTACCGGTGTGGGAAAATAGGCCATTTTTCAAAGGACTGCAAAGAACGTTTGATCAAGGATACAGACTACTACAAGAAGAAGTACAAGTACAATCCGAGAGAAAGAAGCCTGATGGCTGAAAAAGAAAATTGGGTGTCCGATTCTTCGTCTGATGAAGAAGAAAAGGTGCTCATATGTCTGATGGCTAAGTCCAATGCTGAATCCACTTATGACTCCGATGACTAGGTATATGACTCTTCCCACGATGAAACCAACTCTGCTCCATCTGATTTAGAGTTAAAGGTCATAAACTTTCAGATGATTTTCTTCAACTAAAAGAAAAATTAAACTTTGAAAAATCTGAAAGGTTAAAAGTAGAAAAAGAAGTTAGTTTCTACAAAAGAGAGACTAATCTTCTTACTGAAGAAAAAGCAGAATTAGAGAGAGAGAAAACTCGCATTGCATCTCTTAAAAAATCAGAAGAAGAGAAACTTATGGATCTGAACTAGAAGATCTCAAAAGATTTAGAGAAGAAGGTGAAAGCCTTGAAAGAATCCGAGGTAGAAAGACTGAACTCAGTAGCTCTTAAATATTTTTTTTCAAAAAGAAAGAGAAAATTTTCATCAGAAGCTTCAAACCAATGAACTTTTGATGAAGAAATATAAAGATACCCAAAACGTTTATGAAAAACTTAATGGCCAAACTGATTTCCAAAGAGTCGGATTCATTGATCTTGACTCTTTCATTAAGAACAAGAAATCCACTCTTGAATTCACTTTTAAACTTGGATGTGTTAAAAAATCTGACTTTTCTCCTAAACCCAAAGCTTCTTTCAAACAAGTAAAAGTCGATGGAAAAACAATTTTCTCGAGGCAAGATTTTCAAAATGTGGTTTATGAGTGCAACACTAGTAAGAAACCTGATGAAATGGATGATGCCTCAAAACTAGAGATTGATGGAAACCTCATGGTTAAACCAGAGCCTCTGATTATCAATTCCACAAGTTCATCAGGAAGTGCTACTGATGGAACGGAACCTTTTAGTAAGGAACCATCATCTGAAGGATTGATGAATGATTCAAGTAACCTTAAAAATTCTTTTATGAAATCAGAAGCGATGGATCTCCCAAAGGACAAATCTGAACCTTCAACCTCAGAACCCATCTCTCTTTCAAACGTTCATGAAAATTTAGATTTTGAGAAGTCTTTAAGAGACTTTCTTGATTCTGATTCTGAATATGAAATAATCTATGAATCGCCAGAAGTAATTATGAATAAGGAAACGCAAGTTCCGAAAATCTCAATGAATTCTGACATCCCAGAATTGTGCGTGAAAGCTAAAAATTATTCAGACCTAGAAAAAGGAAAGCTGAATAAAGTTAAGTCTGCTAAGAAAACTTCACAAGGCCCGACCCATCACTCTAAATTTATAAAGTTCACTTCTGAACAGAAACAAAAGTGGCATGCTTCTGAAAATTCTAACTTTCATATTTCATCTCCTTCAGCTAAAGGGAAGAAACCTCAACACCCCTCAGAAAGGAAGTAAAATCCAAGCCTGCCCCTTTCAATAAAAAATTTGTGCTAGATAGGAAGTTTGTAAAAACACCCATTGCTAGACCATAACATTTTCATTATGCTTCTACTTCCAAGTCTTCAAATAAAAAGAAAGTCGCTAAACACTCTTATCCAAAAACTCCCACCTGTTAGTGCTTAACTCTTTTACAAATTCTGAGGAATCATATGTTAGATCATCGTTGCATTTTTCTGAGCATGTTTATAGATATGAAAATGTTAGAACTCATGAAAAAATGAAGAAGAAGCCGCAAGCCTACAAAGGCTAAGGGAAAAGAAAAACAGCCGAAATCCAAGAGGGATGATGAAAAAGCGGATGCCAAATTCCCCACTAACAAGAGAGGACCCATTATGAAATGGGTACCTAAAACATCTTAATTTGTCTTGCAGGACCAACATGTGCAATCATGGTACATGGATTCAGGTTGCTCCAGGCATATGACTGGTGATAGAAGTAAATTATCCTCCTTCATCGAAAAATCTGGAGGTTCTGTGACTTTTGGACACAACAGCAAGGGAACAATCAAAGGGTATGGCACCCTCATCAAGGGAAACTGTTAGCTCCAATATTTGCTTAATGTAAAAGTATGAAAAAGATTTCTGCAAGTGTTGATATAAAGGTTTATTCCACAGAAGACAACAGAGGACCAGCAACAGAAGCTGTTTTCTCGTACAAGTCAAGATTGACAGAACCTCTGTTGTCTCTCACAAAGGTTCTGGAAAATGGTCATCTGTTATCAAGAGCTTACAAGTCATATGCAGTAGAGCCTCTGGGATGGCTCACAGAGGGTCTGCGGTTCATCTTCTGTGGAGAACCTCTTCTTACTGTTTTACTTAGGTTGATTAGTTGCACGTGCCTCTCCCGTGACTAGGTCTGTAATCGACTTTATTTGGACGGCTTGGATGATTTCACTTGTCTAGGTCATGTTAGAAAGGTCGTTAGGAACTAGTATAAATAGCAGCTAGGCCTTTGTAATTCAGT
>NC_037539.1:22689075-22690707 GCF_001531365.2 Cynara cardunculus var. scolymus | reverse complement strand
TGGCCAATACATCATTCATGAGCACTGGTTCTCAATCTAAACCTCCCACGCTTATTCGTGAGGAGTATCCCCAATGGAAGGTGCGAATGGTTAATTTTTTGGAAGGAATTCATCCAAGGATATTTGAATTCCTCTATAATCCTCCTTATGTTCCAATGAACTTAATTCCAAGAGTTCCAGCCACTGGAACAACTCCAGAAATTCCTGAGCATTACGAACCACGTCCTATTGGAAACTAGAGTGATGAGGACAAAATACTGGTTGAATTGGGCACCAAGTGCAAACGATTGTTAATCATGGCAATACCTCACAAAATCTTCAAATGCATCGATCACTATCAATTGTCCATGGATATTTGGGCAGAATTAGAAAATCAGATTGAAGGAGGTAAGAAAACACTCAAGAACAATCGATCAATTTGCATTGACGAATACCACAGCTTCAAGGCAAAGGAAGGTGAATCCCTGTGGGACACATACTCTATATTGAACACCTTGATTAGCAACTGCAAGAGGTATGGAGTCATGAGAACGGCAGAGGACAACAACTCTTTATTCTTAAAAAGCCTTGGAGTTGAATGGATGCACCTAACCATGTTCATGAAGGCCACCTTAGATTTGGAAATGTGGACTCTGGAAGACTTGTTTGGATCTCTTAAAAGCCAAGAGCCTCAAGTTCTGCAAATGAAAAAGAACTATGGTGGTCCACTCGCTCTAGTCACAGAGGATAGCAGTTATGAGAAGGGGAAAGGAGCACAGAAGGAAGAGAAGGAGAAAAAGAAGAAGAAGAAGGTATTGATAGCAGAGAGTGATGAAAGTTCTGATGAAGAAGTCTCAATGAAGGAGATGATGAAAACTCTGGCCTTGATCACCAGAGAATTCAGAAAGGGTGGTGAGAGGAAGGAATACAAAAGTTTCAATAGAAGAAACTTTACAGAGGGAGGTAGATCGGATGCAGGAGAGAAGGAACAGAAGCCTCTACAGAAGGTAGAGGAGCAGAAGAAGGAAGAGTCGAAGGAAGGATGCTATAGATGTGGCAAACCAGGCCACTTTACTGTAGACTACTGGTCAAAAGGGCCAAAGGATCCACAGAGGGCTCCTAGAGATGCAGCCTTCTACAAAAAGAAGGCTGACTACTACCAGCAGAAGTCTCTGCTAGCTCAATCAAGTGAGCTAGTAACCGATGAGTCCTCTGATGAAGATGAACAAAAGGGTCCTCTCGCTTGGGAAGACTCAGACACAGAGGATGAGCTCTTCTGTGGGATGGCCAATATTGACTCTGACTCCTATGCAAGAAATGACCAAGAGGTTTCTACTTCTTACTCTTCTGAATCTCTTGATCTTTACACATAGATCATCGATAACCTCGATTCATGTCACTTGGAGCATTTCAATCTAAAAGAAAAACTTYCTYTTTGTGAAAAAGAAGTCATTCTGCTCACAGAGGAAAGAAAYAGATTTTTCAAAATGTTCGAAGAAGAGCAATCAAAGTTTATAAATTTAGAAAATTCTTCAAAGGAAAAGCTTGCCAAGGTTCAAAAAGATTTAAAAAACAAGGTGGACGAGTTAAGGCAGATGGAGCATGAGAAGTGTAATATTACTTCTGTTAAAGAATTCTTTCAAAAGGAAAGAG
>NC_037539.1:22687607-22688665 GCF_001531365.2 Cynara cardunculus var. scolymus | reverse complement strand
TGATAAGTGCAAATATATACATTTTTACGTCAAAATTACCTTGAGATTAATGTCATTTAGATGTTTAAAATACCCATTTTTATTTAAGTTGATATTTAATCCTATGAGGCTATTTTAGTTGGGAAAAGAAGAGGAATTGATTATTTGTTTTTGATTCTTTGCAGCCCAAAGCAGTCCTCAAAAACAGCCCAAAAACAGTCCCCAAAACAGGCCCAAACCTGCTGCCCAAAACAGAAACAGAGAGAGAGATCGTGCAGAGGAGATCATGGGCGAGTACGAGCAGGTCGCGATTGAGGGGGGCTGTCGGTAYAGAAGCAACCGAGAGAGGGACAGCATACAGAGGCTGTCGATTGAGAGGGTCGAAGGGGGCTGTTCATAGGGAGRCAGCAAGAGGGAAATCRGTTGGATTGGAGCCTGTCTCGAGAGAAGTAGAAAGGGTCGAAGGGACAGATTGAGGGGAACAATCGAAAGGGGCTGTCATCGAGCAGCCGAGAAGGAGAGAAAGCAGCAACCGGAAGGGACARAAACCGAGAGGACGGCAGTCTATCGAAAGAGGCTGTCGATTGGAGGAGAGTTGTCGATTGAGAGAGCATTCGAGGTGGACAGCAGCGAGCAGCAGACCCGGTTGATAGAGGCGAGAGACAGGGGCTGTAAGTCGGTTTATTGGGAGAGAAATCGAGAGAGGCAGCAGACGATTGGACAGCAAGGGACAGTCGATTGAAGGCAGCAGGTCATCGGGAAGAAGCTGTCAATTGAGAGACAAAAACRAACCAGAATTCGGGAAGAACTAGTAAGTAGATTTTCAGTTTTTTGGAGTCGATTTTGGATTTCTCAATTTCAATTCTTCATGCTCTACTGCTTCCTACCATCAGTAAGTTTGATTTCTGTTTCAAAATAGAGTTATGAGTCGCTGATTTTCTGTTTCTAGTGATGGGATTATAGCTAATTTGAATTGAATTATGTTGAGACTTGTTAAACATTGAAACTTAATTGGATTTTATTTGCACAAATTCTTGTTCTGAATCGTTCTTCATTTTTGGGATTTTGGTTTTGAGAAG
>NC_037539.1:22669002-22680687 GCF_001531365.2 Cynara cardunculus var. scolymus | reverse complement strand
AGAGGCTCTGTGGGTTTGAGCTGAGCAAGTACTCATCTCTCTGTGGATTTTCAAACCGTTTGGGTAATTAAAGGTGTAACACTTTTGAAGGCCCGACACATATCACAGAGGCTCTGTTACCCTTAGGCCTCTGACAGAACTCTCTTAATAGTTCTTGTCTATTGATATGGTGCGCGTGGTTCTGTGGGTAAGGGTTAGAACACATCACGCGCGTGTCAGAAATGGGGGCACACGTCATCAATCGCGCGTCTTCCCAACACCGCGTGTCATATTTTTGATTCGTCACACCCTATAGCCACTCATCACGTTATTTCTCCCAACAAACGGTTCAGTTCTAATCCCTCACTATAAATAACCCCTTTCCCCCAAAACGTAAACCTTTACAATACATTTCTTCTCAGACGAACCTGCAACTCTCAAGCTTTTCAAAAACCTGCAAATATGCCGTCTTCCTCAGCCTCAGCCCAATCTGCTAACGTTTCAAGCGACAATGAAGTCACTCAGGCCCAAGCATTAACGTCTCACGCACTTTCATTCATTCAAAATCGGTATGAGAAAGTCGTTCTTGTGAAAAAACCCAATAATTATTATTTCGTTCCTTCTTCTACTGGTTTCCCTGATTTCACCTTCCCTCTTCTAGAAATTMTTCGAAACCATCCCCTTTTTTACGCCCTTTCAGCCACCAAACCTACCCATGAATCGTATATCACTCAATTCCTCCTAAGCTCATATATTACAACCTTGGACAACACTGGTTTGAGGATTGTTGGTTACGCCTCTCACCCAACCAAAAAATCTTTGGTACCCATGGAATTGAATGTGGACAAACTACGAAAAGCCCTGCACTTACCCTCCCTGGAATCCCTTAACTTGGATGCTTTCGCCCCAACCCCAACAGATGAGAAATTAATTCAATTTCTTGAATTCCATTCTTATGCCGCCAAGACCCAAATCGTCAAAAGGACTCAATTTAAATGCAAAGGACTTCCCCCAATCTGGAATACCCTGTTCTCAATCGTGAACTGCTGCTTAACAGGGAAGGTTGGAAGCCATGATCAGACTTCTCACATAATGCTTTCAATCGTTTATGGAATTTATTTCAACCTGCCTCTCGACTACGCATAGCTCATCTTTGAAGATATGGTGGGCTTGATTAAGAAGAAGTGCGCGACACAGAGGGGTGAAAAGTCCAAAGTCATGGCGTAGAAGAAGGCTAAAGAAGACCTCAACCATCCTAACCTAATTCTACAGAGGTTATTTGGCCTCGTCTTTGGGGATTTGATCGCAGAGAAGTTACCCTCTGCCGAGCCTAACGCGAGACTATATCCTTTTAAGGAATTCCATCCGACAGAGCATGAGCAAGGGTACAGAAGCCCCAGACCCTTATCTAAAGCCATGCTCAGGTACCTTAGTCATGAAGATAGGAAATCATATAGACGTGGATTCAGGAGGCCAGAGCCGGTCCTTGAAACCCCTCCACGCATAGGAATCCCCCTAGGTGAGAGTGTACAAAAATGAGGGTAGAGGGACAAACGGAGGAGCCATAAGCGGCTAGAAAGGTGAGTGAGGCAGGACCTAGAGTAGAAAGTCCCCCACCAAAGAAGCCAAAGAAGACACAGAAGGGTGTCGACTCTTCTGTGAAGAAAGTAGGGAAGAAGAGACCCGCAGAAGAAGAGGGTCCAAGTAGCCCTCTACAGAAGCCCAAGAAAAAGAAATCAAAGAAGGCCCAACCCGCAAAGGTTGTGGTCACAGAGGTTGTGGTACAAGAAAGCCCTGCACAGGCTACTCCAAAGTGCAGAAAGTTGCGCAAAGTGGTTCATGATGAGTCCCCAACAGAACAGATTCAAGACGTCATCTTTCAAATTCAACAGGAGTTCAAAGCGCCTACGGAAGTAGCTGATTTGGTGACAAAGGTCGTCTTAGACGACGAAGAAGAAGAAGAGTTGGAGTTAGGAGAGGGAGAAAAAGATACTCAAGGTACACATCCTAGCCCTCCTCCCTGTGCTACCCACGTTTCTAGGGACCCTTTTCTAGAGGGATCCCCTATTGAAAAAGGTGCGCACACGCCAAGCCCAACCCAAGCTAACCTCGCAGAGGGCATTCTTCCGTCCTCTGTCGAATGCACTATCCGGGAACCTCAACTCACTCCAACATCCTCTCAAAAGGATGGTGGTTTTAATATAAGAGTCCAATCGCCCACAGACGTCACATCCCAAAGATGCATCCGTTGCCTCTCCACACAAGAGTGACCAATTTAGAATATGCTTCAGAGGCATATATGAGAGTCACAGAGACTGAGGGTCTAGAACGCCCAAAGTCCACACTCGATCCCTCTGCCATGTTAGGCTCTGAACCTACAAGGCACGATATCGACAGAACACTGGTAGGCTCTCCTCACAGAGAAGTCCGAGGATCCGGTGGAAGTCCCCGAGCAGACTACGAAATACCAGTCGCTGAGGACGCCACTTACTCCGAGGCTACTAGGTCACCATGTGTTGGTGATCTAGGTTCCCAGGATGCCTACATGACAAAGGGGGAGTTACAAACCTTTGCCACAGCGGTATTCCAAAAGATGGACGAGTTGAAAAGCTTGTTCATCTCTCGCTCTATGACAGAAGATCTTGCCCCCATCACAGAGGCTCTGAAGGAGTTGTCATCCACAACCGCAGAACTCAAGACGACTCTTGCAGCCCTTCAGAGCTCTGTCCTACAAAAAGACGATCTCACCAACGCCTTCAGCGCTCTGTCCCTCAACCCTTCCTCCATCGACAAGCTCAAGTCTGAATTAGCAGAGATGGCCGCCCAGTTTGCTGCTGATTTCGTCTCTGCGAGCTACACACTACTCAACATTCAAGGATGAAATCAAGCAAATGTTCTCTTCTGCAGTCACATACGGCGTGGATACCAAGTCATCCAAGGAAAATATCAACCATCTAGTCACTCGCAGAGAGCTAGATGCGATGGTTGAAGCCCTAGGTGATATTGTGCGCAAACACACAGATCAACTCCTCGCAGAGGCCCGAGCGTCCAATAAGGCCATCAGAGACTGCACTTCATAGCTCGTGAAAGAGGGTGACACCCTTAGAAGTAAAATTTATCGAAGCGTCTCAAAGTTGAAGTGGTCGCCAGAGATTGATATAAGCCACGCCTCTGTGCTTGCTGAAGAGGTGATTAAGAAAATGAAGAAGGCGGCTACCAAAATCCTAAAGAGATTGGAGAAGGCTCCCCTTGAAACCTGCAAGGTAGAAGCCACCAAAAACCATGACGATCAAGGAGGTGATGACCATGATCGTCATGAGGGGGAGAAGAAGGCAGAGAAGGAAGCTGAAGAGCCCAAGAAAACAACTTCTGCCAAACTACTCAAGATAGTGGACTCTACAGCAGCCCTGTTCTCAAAAGAAAAAGCACCAGAGCCTAAGGGGAAAGGCAAGGGCAAAGCTGTAGAGGAGTCACCACAGAAGGGGTCGTCAAGCTCAGAGACACCAGAGATAAACGAAGAAGAATATGACGACCCAGAGTTCGTTCAAGCGTTAAAGGCTTCTTTGGCAGAGGCTCAAGCAAGAAAGGGCAGAGCCCGCATCCCCCCCAGAGCTGGAGAAGGCTCATCCTCCAAGAAGGCAAAGGAGGAAACGTCCACGGGTACGTTCGACGCTTTGCAAGGAACCGTCAAACCTATCCTAGCAGAGGGGTCCACCCAGAGGCCAATTCTAGAAGAAGAAGAATCCAGAGTACCAGAATCCGCCACAGTGGGAAGGGTCTATGAGATTTTTGATTCGATGAGAAAAATTCCCACACAGAAGGTGCACACAGAGCCTGTTACCACTGTGGAGGAGATTATGCGGTGGCACTATTCTGCCGTAGACACAGAGCCCCCTTATTACCCAGAGCTTACAGGTATACCCTCTGCAGCCGCGAAGTTTCACTTCTCAAAGCTAACAAAGCCTCACGAGCAGGTCTTCTCAGAGAACGTGATAACCTCTCTTGAAACAATATCTCCAAGAACGATGCTGAAGAAGATCGTGCTCTACGCTCAATATGTGGTGAAGAGGGACGACGGCAACATATACACGTTCACAGATGCTGACCTCCACAACCTCTGTGTATTTGACTTGATCTTTCTGCACAAAATTCTTAACAAATACATGGAGAGGAGGTCAAGCTATACTATATCACTCAGAAGGCTAATCGAAGTTATACGTGCACAAGTTAAATACTACAGCCAGAAGGACTTTGATATAGCGATGAGGTTGGCCCAAACAGACTTGAAGATTTCCCCTCCGAAGAACAGGCCAGGTTGGCTACTTAGATGTCATCCCAACACTATTGTCCAAAATCCCATCTTTGGGTTTGTGTTCTTGGACAAGGATGACATTCTAAGGTTCTTTGATCCCATAGAGGCAAACAAGTGCTCGACAGAGTCCCTTGAGTTGGTGTTCAACAGAGTGGCTGCAGAAGTACAAAGAGGGCATCTAAGGGCGGATGAAGTGTCTGGTATTCTGGAAGTGATTAAAGTGCAAGTCTCCTTCAGAGAATGGATTTTGAAGGTCTACAGAACCATCAAGACAGATCTGCAGTTTGCCGTAGACGACTATCCAGACTCTGCTGTGGACTAATCTTCTGTAATAGATAGGCCTGAGCAACAATTTTGTATTTCTTTCAATTTAATGTAATTCTTTTCAGAGGATGAGTTTTATCTCCTCTTGTAATTTCTTTCATTTAGTCATTTCTTGCATTTATTTGTCTTTTTTTTACTTTTTCATACTTAGGGGGAGATTGTTAGCTCCAATATTTGCTTAATGTAAAAGTATGAAAAAGATTTCTGCAAGTGTTGACAGAAAGGTTTATTCCACAGAAGACAACAGAGGACCAGTAACAGAAGCTGTTTGCTCGTACAAGTCAAGATTGACAGAACCTCTGTTGTCTCTCACAGAGGTTCTGGAAAATGGTCCTTTGTTATCAAGAGTTTACCAGTCATATGCAGCAGAGCCTCTAGGATGGCTCACAGAGGGTCTGCGGTTCATCTTCTGTGGAGAACCTCTTCTTACTGTTTTACTTAGGTTAATTAGCTGCACGTGCCTCTCACGTGACTAGGTCTGTAATCGACTTTATTTGGACGACTTGGATGATTTCACTTGTCTAGGTCATGTCAGAAAGGTCGTTAGGAACTAGTATAAATAGCAGCTAGGCCTTTGTAATTCAGTGTGCTTCCGAATTGTAATCGTCTTATTTTCAATCAATTGAAAAACCTTTGAAGCTATTCTCCCGTGTTCATCATTCTCATAAACTGTGTGTTCTTGATTCTTACTCTGTTTGTTCTTATATTGTTTCCGCTGCACTTTGATTGTCTTAAAGATCATATTGATATCAAAACTGAGTTTACAGGTCCTAACATAAACATATCCATAGCAAAAGTGGCTTATGTTGAAGGCTTGAAGCACAACTTTTTAAGCATCAGTCAGTTTTGCGACAAAGGTTTGGAAGTATGATTTCCCAAAGGTTTCTGCATCATCGAAACGAAACTCGGTCAAACCATCATCAAAGCCAAGTGAGAAGGAAATCTCTATCTTCTGGATTTCCAATCTTCTGTGGGTCGAGACACTCTCTGCCTTGTCTCCGATAGGAGTGAGGAAAATTGGCTATGGCATCAAAAATTCTCTCATCTGAATTTTGAAGTCTTGAAGAAGTTAGCCAAGCAGAAGTTGGTCAAGGGGATACCTGATCTCAACTTCGAAAAACACCACCTATGCTCGGCCTGTGAGATGGGGAAGATAAAACGGGCTTCTCATAAGTCCAAGTCAAAAACCTCGTGCTCCAAACCGCTGGATATGTTCCACATCGACCTCTGTGGGCCCATCACTACACAATGCCTCTCTGGGAAGAAGTACATTCTAGTACTTGTTGATGAATATTCAAGATATACACGGTTGAATTCGTCAAGAAGAAATCAGACATTCCTGAACTCCTCATCGCGGTGATGAAAAAGCTCCAAGTTCTTCTACAACGCAAACTCATCAAAGTTAGAAGTGACAATGGAACAGAATTCAAGAATGCCAAAATTGATGAATATCTCATCAATGAATGCATATCTCAGAACTTTTCAGCAGCCAGAACTCCACAGCAAAACGAAGTCGTTGAGCGATGGAACAGAACCCTTGTAGAAGCAGTAAGGACCATGTTTGCTTCATCAGAGCTACCCATTTTCTTCTGGGCTGAAGCAATCTCTACTGCCTGCTTCATCCAGAACAGATCAATCATCAACATGAGGCACCAGAAGACCCCCTATTAACTCATCAACCAAAGACATCCAAATGTCAAATATTTTCATGTCTGTGGGTGCAAATGTTTTACACTCAACGACAGAGAGCATCTTAGAAAATTTGACAAGAAGGCTGATGAAGGCATATTTCTAGGGTATTCTCAATCCGCCAAGGCCTACAAAGTTTTCATCAGAAGGACCAAAATCGTCATTGAAAGCATCGATGTGTCCTTTGATGATGCATCACCAATGACTTCTGGACAACACAGTTTAGAACTCGGGCTAACAAAAGGAGCCTCTGATTCATCTCTTTGCAAACCCAATGAATCAGAACTGGCTCAATTATTTGAAGACCTGTTTGAAGAAGATACAGTCTCTAGACAAACTCCCAATGAAAAACTACTTTCCAGAGCTGATGAAGACATAAGGGCCCCTTCTCCTTAGGGCCTGACTCTATCCACACATCAGAAGCATTCGTTGCTTCTGGCTTTGAGTTTCCCATCGATCATTCAGAGCGATCACCTATTCATGCACGTACCCCCTCGATACTTGGTCCATCGACGGGGAAAAACACGTACTTCTCTTCACTAGACTATGAATCCGATGAAGATGAAGCAACTGTCGGAACATCTCGAGATAGTTCCTCTCTAGAGGGCTATCAAGGACGAGATGGAAGTCCTTCCTTGCCTACCTCTCCCACAGGCATCGATGGACATGCCTCAGGAAGAGAGGCTCAACCTACAACATCTATTGCTGTAGGGGTTACCCCACTTGCTGAGTTGGTCATGAAGGCCGAGCTCTAGGCCTTTGCTGATTCTATTCAGCGGTCCTTGGATGACCTTAAACTCACCATTAAGAGGGTTGTTGAATCCACCCCCATCCATGACCTCACATCGATTCAACAATCCATCGCCTCCCTTGATACTCAATCGAGGGAGAATACCATCCGCCTTCAATCCTTCCAACATCTGGTGACCCAGCAACACAATTACCATCACAACATGATGGTCACCAGACATGACTCCATCAATGCATCAATTACTGCCCTTTCCTCCCAAATCATTGCCACCGATGCATCGATAGCCACCTTATCTACCCAAGTATCATCCATCGCCACTTCCATCGCCTCTCTACCCAGCACCAGACAAGCCAGTACACCACAAATAGCCCCTCTACCTTTGCAGCACCTACCTCAAATGAAGCCTTCACATCCTTTGCTGCAGAGGTACGAGCCCTTATCTCTTTCATCACTATACGACTTACTACCTCCACCACCACCACCACCCACCTAGAGGTGGTCACCCCTGCTGACCTCCGCTCTCTCACCAAGGCATTGGTCTCAAATTTCAACGATATTAATGCCAAGTTCGTCACCAGAGTCGCGGACCTTGCCAATGCACTCAAGAGGAGTCTAGCTCAACAACAAGAGCGGACCAACACTCTCCTTACCTGGATGGAAGCAGACCGCATAGGGATGGCTGTCAAGTTGTATGCCGCCTCGCTACGAGTGAAAAAGAGGAGTCGTGCTTCTTGCTTAGCAAGTCGGCCTTTCAAGAGGCCAAGAGATGATGACCCAGACCAAGATGACCATGGTCTCGGTCCCCATGAGGGGGATAATCCATCAAGCACCCCGATGGAAACCATTGCAGCACCACCTCCACCAGCCCAAGCGCCAACTTCACAACTATCGGCTGGAACAGAGGCGAGGGAACCAGAGGCTCAGCCCTCTGATGATGTACATAGTGTACAAAATTTACAAGTTCCTTCAATTATTTTAGTTGCATCTTCATCTCACCCTTCTGCAGGCACTGTTACCCCAATTACCCAAGCCATACCGATATCCGAAGTACCATTACCCACATCCGATCCATCATCAACCAACCCATCACCACCAACTGATGAGTCCTCACCAATTTTGGTGAGTTCTTCATCACCTCCTGAACAACCACCCTCAACCTCACAACCAGAAGCATCCATTCCCATTACTCCATCACCAACACCACCTCCATCACCAATACAACCAAAATCAATTATAGCCCAACCAGAAATAAGCCAAACAGAACCCACACTTACACAACCAGAACCAGAACCCACACTTCTTCAACCAGAACCTACACCACCCCAAACAAAACCCTCACCTAGCCAACCAGAACCACCCACTAGCCAATCAGAACCACCTACAATCCAACCTACCCAACCAACAGTGCTTGCAGACATTCCCTCTTCCTTAAGGGAACCTCCATCTATCGATAGAGTGCAAGAAGTCATTGCATAGATGGAGACCCTAAGAAGACGTCCAGAGGTGCCCCCAAAATAACCTGTCATGATGGAAAACATCCTTCAGTTCCTCTACCATGATCGCAATGAGCAGATAGTCCTCAATCCTCCCAACCTATCTCCAGAATCCATGGACTTGCTCAGGCATAGGTTCTTAAGGCAGACTACTCAACCTGCATAGGCCGTCTTTCCAAATGATGGAATAAAGATGGTTCAAGACATCAAGCTGTGGTCCTTTGCAAATAAAGTCATCAGGTATATCGAGTAAACCGTGGAACATGCTCATGGGATGATCTGCGTCTTCAATGACAATGATCTTATAAATCTCAATCCATGGGACTTGATAGACTTGTATGGGCATACGACTCAGCGCCAGGATCATGGGATCAGATATGGGATGGTGCAACGAGCAAACATAGAGACGATGGGGACTCTTGTGAAGTTCAGAGCAAAGAACAATTTCCAAATAAAGCTGGAGCTTGGCATCGACAGACTCTCCTACACGGCTCCTAGTGAAGACTTTACTGGACTATAGGAGAAGTGCACTACGTCAGTCTTGACTCAACCATAACTGGGCTTGGTCTTCAAGAACGTGTTCAAGGCCGAGAAATTCTTTAGACTGACTGAGGCCTTCAAGTATTCGACAAATACATTTGAATGGTTTTAGAAGGTTATTCAAAAAAGGCTGGGCAGAGAGCATGTGCCGAGGAAAGAGGGACAAAAGTTGATTCATGGGAACTCCACAGTCATCCGCTACAGAGGACTGATGATGCGCTTTTGGAAAATATTCAATAGAGACCATGACTGAGATGTAATTTTTCTTATCCCTTATTTACTTCCATATTGTATGAAACTATCCAATTTTCAGAAAATGAAAACTTTTGACAAAATGATGTTTCTACTAGCTTAGTCTGTGTTCATTGCTATTCATTCATTTTTCATAGATAGCTATTGTTTATTTTTCATTACTTAAGGGGAGACTGTTAGACCCCATAATTCTTATTGTAAAAGTAATAAAAAATGCACAAGTATGGAAGTCCAGAGGACCGATGGAAAAAGAGCTGGAAAAGTTTCTAAGTGCATGAAGGCAAACCAGAGACACGATGAATGGTCCAGAGGTGCGATGAACAAAGCATCTCCATTACTCCTCTAGTTCATAGCACTTAAGAGATTCATCATGTGTTCAATCAGATATACCCAAGTGAAGCAGAAACATGAAGAATCCTGGTTGAACATACTACCTAGAAGACAACTCGAGATATCTCATCGACAACTGGAATTATGTTACACAAGGTAGTTAGAGATAACTCCATAATTCTAGATAGATATTTTTTTCTTGTTTATCTCATAGATATCCTTTCACTAGATTGTTATCTCTTAGACTAGATTACTAGTATAAATAGCTTTTACATGTCTCGTTACAATTATTATAGTGAAATTTCTTAAAGCTTTGAATTCTCTTGAATATCATACAGGCTGTTCTTCACTATACTTCATAGATACGATAGATTTAGGTTCAATAACATAAATCTTCGTGTTATATTGAGAGATCTAGAATCAACACTGCTTAAAGTCCACTACCACCAATAATCAATACAAAGGTCTTCTCTAGATAAAAATAGAGGAAAACAATAATAATCATACTCGTGGAACAAATCATCAAGAAGTATGGAATCAAACCAAAAGAAAAAAAGGAAGAAACATCACCCAGAAAAACAACAATCATTCGAACAAAAAAGGGTGACTTCTAGAACTCCAAAACCAATCTCCATCATTCAAAATGTTGATAAAGATGTTTTGAAGCTACTGTCCAAAAATCACGATGATCCAATGGTTAAATTTCCGGAATTGATAAAACAATGCGGTTACGCTTGCCTGAAAAGTGCGGTCTTTTCTCTCTTTTCTCTCACTTTTGTATTTTGTGAATATTTTCTTCTCATACAAAAAATCTATAATACAAGACAATATATAGCTTATATTGAAGGCCTGGTTCGAGTAGCATCTACTAATATTAGCCAAAATATTGTTAAAATTCTTTTACCTATCGTTGAGCCATTTATCTTTTCCTCATGGACCAGAAATAAATAAATAAAACCCAACATGACCTTTAGCTAGATTGCATTAAGCTTGTTTTATGGATTATCCTTTTGGTATCAGTTGCAAAAGATGATCATTAGCATGAGGTTCTTTTTGGTTTTGATGGGAGAGGATTTTTAACCCTAGTTCAAAGTGATTGTTGTTGTTAACAGGTTGTGGCATTCAAGGTATTGGATGAATACTATGAAGTCTTTTTTTATGGATATTTGATGTGATGTTGGTTAGAGTTGGAAGTAAGTTGCATCATGGTTTGAGTGTGTTGCTAGACCTGTACCTGTTGTTTTTCTGATTTGGATTGTTCTGGATTTTCTAAATATCTGCCCATTGTTGCCCAAAATTGTTTAGGTGCAAGAGTTTAAGAGGGATTTTGCTTGGTTCTGTTGATGGAAATTCCAATGGATATGATGGTGGCTTTTTCTAATTTTCTTGCATAATGGCCCTGTAATAACAGATGATCATGTGTTGGATTTTAAATGTTGGAAGCTGCTGGTGTTGATCTTGGAAGGAGGGGTATTATGGATAAAACTGGTCAAAATAGTCATTTCACATACATAAATTAGTCTCTTAGCCATTTATATGTAACACCTCAAGATCACATTTGCATAATAACATATATTTTCATATATCAAGAAATATAATTTACACACTGGTCCCACTAATTACAAAAGCTACATTACAAAGTAACTACCAAATTTTTCCACAAAATCTATATACAACACTTGAACACATAACAAGTATTCATATACAAAAGAATAACATGCTAGCCTAATAACCCATACAAACATATATATAACTCTTCACAATTTCCCTTTCCCCTTATCCCCTTGTTGTGCCTGACCTGTAACGTATATTTTCCTAACACCAAAATGAAGGTTAGACATTGAGGTCTAGTGAGAACTTCCTTTTTGTTGGCTATTACAGAGTGGGTAATCACCAAACACATTTATAAACTCATATTTATAATAATAACAAATATACAACATGTTAGCTTCAATTTGATACTAATAATTATCTCAAAAAGTTTTATTAAGCAATCGGGGCTAAGAAAGGAACAT
>NC_037539.1:22667417-22668622 GCF_001531365.2 Cynara cardunculus var. scolymus | reverse complement strand
AAGCGGCGACTGTTTTCTATTTCATCTTCTTCTTCTACAAACTTCTCTTGAATTCCTTTATTAAATTGTTCTACTGTCAGATCTGGGTTTTAACAAGTGGTATCAAAGCCAAATCGATTAATTTCTATCGATTCGATCATTCTGCAGTAGATTCAATTTTCCTGAAATACACTCATTCATGAACAGTTTGCTGTTCGACTGCTGTTTGGACCCAGAACTCATCGATTCATCATATGCTTAATGTTTTAATCAAATTCCTTTTAAGGAATTTGTTCTTGAATGAATTCGAACCTGTTTTGATCTTGGATCTTTCAGTTTATTGAGTTTCTTGGAGTCAGTCGATTTTTCGAGCCCTGTCAATGTCAAATCTACGCGTAGACGGTTAGCAAGAGTTCATGGTACTCAGCCTAAGGCAATTGACGATCTATTTGCCAAACATATATTAATCGTCATATTTCATCTTCTCTATTGTTATGGATTTGAATCTATAATAGCTTACAGTTTCTCGTGTCTGTATACACCATTCCTACATGTCTATGGCAGATTTCATCATGATTTGCCCTTAGAAGCACTAACAGCTAATCCGTCAATTCTCTTTGAATTTGACTTGCTGTTTTCTTGAAGTTATAAAGGTTATTGTTGAAATCTTCTCTCCCGTTCTCAATTTCAATGGTGTTTGCTTCAGTTTTTCAAGTTATCTCCAATTGAAATAAGCTCTAAAGTTGCATTCCTACTCAACTTGAGGTTCATTGAAAGATTCTTTGTCTTAAGACTGTTTGCATTGTTTTGTCAAGTAATCCACACAGTTATCTGTCCCTTCTTGGATGAATTTGCTACTTTTGGGGTGAGTGGCTATTCTATGATTCAAAGTTTGTGTTGGTTTGTGGGCAGATTAATTAAAGCTGCATCGTGTGCAATCAGTGGTGCTACATTCACATTGAGTTTGATTTGAGCTGAGAGTTGAAACTGAAAACCACAGAGCTACATTCAGAGGGGAGCTTGAAAATTCCATCCATACCAAACACAATAAAGCTTCTGTCGAGGAAGCAGAGGGGAGAAGACCTGAAGACTTCATGAAGATGCTTGCTTCATAAAACTTTGGGGGGAGATTGTTAGCTTCAATTTGATACTAATAATTATCTCAAAAAGTTTTATTAAGCAATCGGGGCTAAGAAAGGAACATCTGAAGATGCTGTTGTGCCAAA
>NC_037539.1:22650427-22666927 GCF_001531365.2 Cynara cardunculus var. scolymus | reverse complement strand
AAGCGGCGACTGTTTTCTATTTCATCTTCTTCTTCTACAAACTTCTCTTGAATTCCTTTATTAAATTGTTCTACTGTCAGATCTGGGTTTTAACACAACACTTTAATAAAACAAACCTCTTTGCATCAAAATGATGAGTGTTGATCCTCTCTCACAGTGATTTGATGATAATCCCTTTTCACTTATACGTTGTATTTATGTTTCTGTCTTTTCAGTTCCAGCGATCATCATTGAGCCTGTTCAGTGATCGATGAAGAACTTGTATTGTAATTCAATCAGAGACAGCGATACTTCAAGAAGACAATACTCACACCAAAGAACCTTCAGCCAAAGTCGAAGACTGAAACTTAAGATTAGAGACTGGCAAGTACGTGATCTGAAGTGGTACTCAATGATTACAAGTCTATCTACATATGTGTGAAGACTATTCAAGCCTTAGTGAATGCTGAAGAGACCTCCAGGTTATTCTAGCATTCAGCGATCAAAGGAAGCTTGCTTAGCACGATTGTTGTTGTCTTGTCTTTATGCACACAAAGGACAAACCCATACCCTTCTAAATGTTGGTACGGTACGGAGCTGACTAGTTGACTCTATTGCCCACCAACTTTAGGTAAGGATGTCTGCTCATGAATAGTGCTTTTTGTACTATTCACTGTAGCAATGGACAAGCCTTCCTCTTAAGGCTTGACACGCACTCTAACCCTACCATTTTGCAGTAAATGAACATTTAATGCGTTGAGTATAAATAGAAGTTTTTATTCTCCATGCAAAGTGCACGCAACTCACTATCTAAACCTAATTCTTACTTTGAGCACTTTCGATCTTAAGTAAAAAAACCTTTCCTTACAACATTTTCTTTCTCATTTGCTAAGAATTCGTGTGTAACCAAATATTGTTTAGATAGGTTTTCTTACCTTATCTTTCTGCAAACAGTCTTGTAAAATTTGTATTGATCTTCTTTATTAATATACATTTTAAATTTTGAAAATATTGTGTTTGTTTTCACCCCCCTCTACAAACTGTTTTACTTATCTTCTAGACCCCCAATGGACCAATAAGTGGTATCAGAGCAGTGTTCTATCTTCTCTAAGTTGTTTAACTGTTTTTCTATATTAGTTTTATATCTTTCTCTATATAACTTTATTGCTTTTAAATGGCTTTGCAAATTACAAACACATACACAAAAGACAATGGCTCTCTTGCCAAACCTCCTTGATTCGTCCGTGAGAACTTTCGTCTATGGAAGAACCGGATGTCCCTCTTTCTTGAATGTGTGGATCCTGAAATTCCACATTACATAGACAATGGACTACATGTACCATTTGCTATTAATCCGGGTGTTCCAGCAATAGGGACGACTGTCGCAATTCCTGAACGGCAAATTCCAAAGCTCCCTCATCAATGGAGTGATGAAGACAAGAAGAAAATAACTATAGACACTCGCGTTAGGTCTATAATAGCTATGTCTCTTCCTGACGAGATTTATCATTCTGTGATGAAGCTCAAGACTTCTAAATCCATGTGGGACACACTTTGTGTTCAATATGAAGGAACCACTTAGGTTCAAGAAACTAGAAAGCTTAATTTAGTACGAAAGCTTTCTCTTTGGAAAGTCTAAAACGCTGTCTGAAGTACATCAACGTTTTAATTGTCTTCTTATTGATCTAAGGGCTGTAGGCAGGGAATATTCTAATTCTAAAACTTTAACTAAGTTTGTGGAATGTGTTCCTGAGTCTTGGGACACCTTCTCCGTGTGTCTTAAGATGTCCAATGACATGTCCACTCTTTCTCTCTCTACTCTCTACGGGATTCTGCTTAACAATGAGCAATCTCGTCAATTGAAGAGGAATCTAGTCAAAGATTCTAGAGAAATGAAAAGCTCTCATTTAGCTTTGATCTCTGAAGCTTCTTCAACTGAAACTCCTTCTACCCCTTTTGTTTCTTCTCTTCCTCCTGTTGTTTTTACAAAGATAAACTCTTCTATCTCTGAGGATATTCCAGAATCTGATTTAGCAGATTTTGATAAATCCTTGGCCCTCTTGACTAAGTCTTTCAGGAGGTTCGCCAGTAAAAGCAACTACCGCAGATCTTCTCAGCTGTCCTTCAGGGAAAAGCCAATGTCTCAAAGAATAGACAAGGCTTCAGCTGTCTACTACAATTGTCACCGGCCTGGACATTTTGCATGTGAATGTAGATTGAAGAAAGCTACGATGCCATCTTCAAAAACCCCATCCTCCTTCAGGACTAAAGATGAAAAATACTTAAAACTAAAGGAGAAGTACATGAAGGTGAAGAACAACCAGCGAAAGGCTAAGGGCCTTGTCACTGAAGAACATTACTAGGCTGACTCATCCGATGAATCATCTTTTGACGAGGAAGATACAGCCTATTTTTGCTTGATGGCCAAAGATGCAGATGAAGAGTCTTCAGAAGCATCTACCTCTTCTGAGCCATCTACCTCTTCTACTACTCAGGTATGTTCCCTGAATGAACCCTCTTCTTCTTCTAGCCTATCCGCACTAGATACGTTGACAGATGATCTTTACAATGCCCTCAATGGCAAATCTAAAGTAGAAATGCTTAATGTTGATCTTCAAAACAGTTGAAGATTTGCCATTCTAAGATCAAAGAGCTGACCTTTCTTGAGGAAAGTCTTAAGGATCAGGTCATTGTAAACCAAGCCATCACTATTGAACACGAAAAGGCTATCGTTGAGCGTGAGCAAGCAATCGCTAAACTTAAGGCTGAGAAAGCTACCATTGAAGGGTGGTGTAAAGCATCTCTCAAAGCCTCTGAGATCATCAACGCTAAGATCCCTGCCAAGATAACTACTGGTCTAGGATTCTCCTATGATCAGGAAGAACGTGTTACAGACAGGTCCATGCTTAAATTTGGCACCTTCGTCTCTTCTATTTCTAACACTTCTTTCTCTCAGTCTTTTCTTACTGAGAGTCATATTGAAGGAACTCCTTCGAGTTCTGGTTGCAGAGACAAAGGTAAATCCATTGTCACATCATCCCTTCCTAAGAAGTCTAACAAGTGTAATAGATCAAGGTCTATTCCTTCAGCTTGTAAAGCTTCTTCTTCTTCTTCAGGGACTAGGAAATCTGAACCCTCTCAAAAATCCAAGTCTTTGCTCAAGGTGAACTTTTCACCTAAGGAATCCAAAGTCTCAAAGGTTTCTCCTATAACCGATGAGAAGGGAATCCTTGGAGCTGGTCCCTCTTCTAATCTGATACTTCGTAACCCTAAAGCTATGTTCAGCTTTAGGAAGTACAAACAGTGTGGTGAGAAAACACATATTGCCAGCAAGTATCCTTCTGCCGCCAAGGCTGGTTCTCCAGCTAAGGGCAAGAAAGTAGCCAAGGCTGAGAAATCAACTAAGGCAAAATCATCCACTAAGGCTGCAAAAGCAACCAAAGTGAAGCAAACCGCTAGAGCCTCTTTTTCAGGCTCAGCGAAGAGAAATCCTGCTGACAAATCTTCAGAATCAGACATTGTAATCTCCACCACTGAAGCCTCTTCATTAGGCTCAGTGAAGACTTCCACTGAAACTACTTTATTAGTGTCAGAGGATGTTCCTCTTTCCACTTAAACCTCTTCAGATTTAGTGATGCCATTTACTGATACTGTTTCTTCGGCACCAGTGGATGAAGCCTCTAACAAAGTTGGACCCCAATAGTTGGGTACCAATAGCATTCTTAAATTGTTTCCTTGTGTAGGACGTCAAAGGTATATGGTATCTTGATAGCGGATGTTCAAGACATATGACTGGAGACATATCCCTGCTAACTCATTTGAAGGAAGAAAGAGGACCTTCCGTAACCTTTGGAGGTAACAGAAAAGGATATACCATAGCTTTTGGTATATTGACCAATGGTGTAACAACATTCAAACGTGTTGCATATGTTGAAGGACTGAAGTACAATCTTCTTAGCATCAGTCAACTGTGTGATAAAGACTACACAGTAAAATTCTCGAAGAATTCATGTCACGTTCTTGACAAAGATGATAAGGTTGCCTTAACCTGTTCTTGACTAGAGAATGTATATATCATCAATATGAATTCCTCTCTCACTGAGAACAACTGCTTCTTTTCTAAGGCCTCGTCAGACATTAACTGGCTATGGCACAAACGGCTGTTTCATCTCAACTTCAAGACACTCAGCGAGCTGTCAAGAAATGATCTTGTCACTGGTCTTCCTCAAAATTCTTTTGCAAAGGAATCTCTTTGCTCAACATGTGAAAAAGGAAAACACACAAGAGCTAACTTCAAGTCTAAGCAAATCTCTTCAGTGACTGCACCTCTTCAGCTACTACACATGGATCTCTTTGGTCCAGTCAACGTGCAATCCTTAGTTGGAAAAAAGTATACACTTGTCATTGTTGATGAGTATGCTAGGTACACTTGGGTCTTCTTTCTCAGATCCAAAGATGAAGCACCTGAAGAAATCATTTCGTTCATCAAGAAAATAGAAGTACTCAACAACGTTAAGGTATGATCTATTAGAAGTGACCATGGCACTGAATTCAAAAATAGTACTATGGATAACTTCTTTGAGGACAAGGGAATCTCTCACAACTTTTCTTCAGTGAGAACTCCTCAGCAGAATGGGGTCGCTGAAAGACGAAATCGAACAATCATTGAGGCTGTTCGATCAATGCTCATCGAATCCCATCTCCCTACTTAATTCTGGGCTGAAGCTGTCAACACCGCTTGTTTCACTCAAAATCGATCGCTGATTGTGAAAAGATTCAAAAAGACAGCCTATGAACTTTTTCATGGAAGAAAACCTTCTATAAGTTTTCTTCATATATTTGGTTGTTCTTGTTACATTCTCAACAATGACGACCAACTTGGAAAGTTCAATCCCAAAGATGATGAAGGAATCTTTCTTGGATATTCTTCAGTATCCAAAGCTTTCAAAGTATTCAACAAACGAAGATAGATGATAGAGGAATCTATTCATGTCACCTTTGACGAATCTCAACCAGCTAATTCAAAACCCATTTTAAATGATGAGGATGAATTAGAAAACTGGATGTTCTCTCACTATGGACAACCTGAAGCTTCCTACAGTGCTCCTCTCAACACTGAATCTCCTGAAGCTGAAGATGATCCACTCATCATTCCAGTTACAGCTAGTCACTCCAACACATATTCTTCAGAGATCGCTGTCATGCTCATTAGCTGTGTTCCTCCTTCTACTTCAAACATTGATCAATCAGTGAATGAAATGACTTATGTATCTGAACCCGTTCCAGTCGCTGAATCTGAGGCTTCTTTGGCGATAGTTCCTATTGCTGAAGATACTGCAGCTAAAGCCTCATCTTCTGTTCCTAAACTCGCTTATTCAGATGAAATTCCTCTACCGGTTCAACGATGGACTAAAGACCATCCAATTCATCAAATTCTTGGTGATCCAGATACAGGTATCAAGACTCGTCGTGGTCTAGGTAATATCTATCTCTTTTTCAACTTTCTTTCTTTAGTTAAACCCAAGAAATCAGTGATGCTATCTCTGACCCTAGTTGGGTCCTTGCCATGCAAGAGGAGCTCATTGAGTTTGATAGGAACAAAGTCTAGTACATTGTCCAACGTCCATCTGACAAATCAGTGATAGGCACCAAATGGGTCTATCGTAATAAGTTGGATGAAGATGGTGTGGTAGCCCGTAATAAGGCTCGGCTTGTTGCTCAGGGTTATAGACAAGAAGAAAGGATTGATTATGATGAGACCTTCGCACCAGTGGCTAGACTCGAAGCAATTCGACTGTTTCTAGCCTTTGCTGCCCATAGAGACGTCAAAGTCTACCAAATGGATGTAAAGAGCGTTTTCCTAAATAGGAAACTTCAAGAGAAAGTTTATGTTGAACAACCTCTAGGGTTTCTTGACCCAAACTATCCAAACCATGTCTACAAGTTGGATAAAGCTCTTTATAGGTTAAAACAGGCTCCTCGTGCCTGGTATGATACCCTTTCCTCATTTCTCATCTCTGAGAAATTTTCTCAGGGAAAGATTGACCAGACCTTATTTGTTCGGAAAGTTAAAGGTCATATCATTCTAATCCAAATTTATGTCGATGATATTATATTTGGTTCCACTAATCCCTCTTTATGTTTTCGGTTCGCTGATCGCACGAAGAAAGAATATCAGATGAGCATGATGATGGGAGAACTAACATTCTTTTTAGATCTTCAGATCAAACAATCAGATAAAGGTATTTTTATCTATCAAAATAAGTATGTTTGTGACATGCTGAAGAAGTTTGATCTATCCAACAGTTCATCTATGAAGACTCCAGTGGCTCCTCCACTCTCTCTCAACAAGGATCTAAATGGAAAGCCTGTAAACATTATTGTTTATAGAGGAATGATCGGCTCCCTACTGTATCTAATAACTAGTCGACCCGATATCATGTACTCCACATGCTTAGGTGCAAGATATCAAGCTGAACCAAAGGAATCCCATCTGATTGCTGTCAAACGTATCTTCAGATATCTTAAGGGAACTCCTAACATGGGTCTTTGGTACCCTAAAGGTTCAGGTTTTGACCTAAATGGTTATTCGGATAGTGATTTTGCAGGTTGCAAAATTGATAAAAAAAGCACCACTGGAGGCTGTCAGCTTCTAGGTGGAAAGTTGGTGAGTTAGACAAGCAAAAAGCAAAACCCAGTGTCCACATCAACAGCTGAAACTGAATACGTAGTCGCGGGTGGTTGCTGTGCCCAAATTCTTTGGATGAAAAACCAGCTGATGGACTACGATCTTCAATTTTCAAAGGTTCCTATCTATTGCTATAGCACTAGTGCTATTGCAATTGCAAACAACCCTGTACTTCACTCCAAGACCAAACATATTGAGATCCGATATCATTTTATCAGAGATCATSTTATRAATGGTGATATTGAACTTCACTTCATTCTAACTGAGTATCAACTCGCTGACCTTTTCACCAAGCCTCTTGATGAGACAAGACTTAACATCTTGATCAGCGAATTGAGGATGTTAAACACTGAAGACTAATCTTCAGCTATTAAGCATCACTCAGTAAGTGAAAGGATTCAGTGCTCTATCTCTAACACTGAACTTTTGAGTCAATATATCTATTCTCTCTCAGGTATGATTACGCTTCTCTTTTTTTCGACTTAAAACCTTCACTGAAGCTTTTCTTCTTCAGTGACTAAAGTTTTAAAAGTTGGTCTCAGTGATCTTTTAATCACTGACCATATCTAAGTATATCTTTATACTTCTCTTAAAAATAAAAAATGATCACTGAACCTTTTCGATCAGTGATTCAAATGTTTTTAAATGCCAGTTTTAGTGAATCTCTTATCACTGACACTGATGTCTTAAAACCCTCACTGAAGTCTTTCATCTTCAGTGATAAAATGTTTTAAACGGTCTTTTCATTGTTTAATTAAACACTGTATGACTCTTTGTTTCTTAAAAACCCTTCATTTTTAAAAGAAAATAGTTAATGAACCGTCTTAATGACGACATTCTCTATTTACTATGCACAACGCTTTAAAACGCACAAAAAGGTACTGTCATTACGCTACCTCATTTAATGCCATCCAATCATGGATGAGAACGTGCCATTTTTCATCATGGCCACTTTCCCCAACCGTCGTTTTTTCACTCTCTCATATTCATTCTCTCTCCTCCTACCTATAAATATGAGACTTCTCCATTTTTCTCTTTACGCTTTCAAAATTCTTAGAAGAACCTCTGCTAGAATTTCTCCAAAGCAAGAACTCTCTCAAATCTTCAAGACCTTTCGACCTTTTCTCTCTAATCTCCTAAGGTCAATATCTTCTTTCCTTTATCTTCTGTTATAAGAAATAAGTTTAATAATTTCAAGAAACTTGTTCTCTTGAAATATTAAACTACAAAGATTATTTAATCAACTCTTACTTGGTTATAATCTTGTTTCTATATACACATTTCTACTTGAAAAACCCTAACTCTTCTCTAAGGATTTTCAAAAGAAGTTTTTATTGATTCAAAAACTTTTCTATATTCTTCACCCAAAACAATCTTGGTTTTTACTAACAACATGTTTATCTTATTCTTATTATTAAAACAGATGGCAGCCAAGAACGTTAACTTTTCACTTGACGAGGTATCCTTCAAGGCCAACAACCACATTGCCTTGTTGGATATTCCCTCTTCAAAGGCAGACTACCAAGAAGCAGCCGACTTCCTCAAACAATCATCGCTCGGCTTCGCACTTAACCATGAACCTATCATGGTGAAACAACTTCTCCAGTAGTTCTTGTTCACTATTGAGGTCATTGATGTAGAGGTCAAGCCTGGAGGCCAAGTTGAACAGGTCAACTTCACCTTCAACCGCATGGAAGTGAAGTTTGGCGTGAACACCTTGAGGATGGTTCTTTGCCTTCCCAAAGGCCCCTACGACAGCGAACCCACAACATCCGAGATCATCGAGTGTCTCGACGCCATTGGCTATCAATGGCCAATGAAGAAGGACTCAAATGCACACATGAAGTCCTTTTCGAAGATTGAGAAGAACAAGATGTCAGCTGTCAAGCAATACCTGTTCTCTCACTTCATCCAATGCATGGGTGGAAAGACTTGAGGCCAGGACCAAGCCACTAGGATTTCCTTGACCAAAGGCGTATCTGCGATTCAGCGTCGTAATATAACTTATGCTACGGTCATTTTTGATGACCTGGTGCTCAAGCTGAACAACCGCCAGCGAGAAAAGGTGGTGACTTACACCAGGTTCCTTTAAATGGTATTTGCGAAGATCTTTGGAGATCATTAATTCGTGGAAGGAAACCTCCAGGTTTCCAAGCTTGGATCCAGGATTCTAGATCATAAGCTGAGGGACAGTGATGTGGCGCTAACTTCTATTGTGTCCATCACTACCTCTTCTCTTCAGGTGGCCAAGACAAGGGTAAACCCCCCCCCCCCGAGTCTAACCCAATCACCAAAACCTCTTCAAAATGAACCTCTCAACCAGCTCTTGGTTCTCCTCAGAGAGCCAAGAAGGCCAAAAGGGGGATAGCCACATCTCTGGCTGAAGCCTCTCGATAGGTTTCAGCTATTGAAACTAACCTTAACCCCAAGGCGCTCTTAGCTAACCCTCCTAGCTCTTCAGTGACTCCTCCCATCACTGTCGTATCAGTGACACCTATCCCAATAGCCTTAGTGACCCAAATTACTGAAGGTGTGAATATCAGCGCCGCCACTGTAGAACACCCACGTCTCTTCTCTCCCATTTTCTCTTCTCCTCCTTTTTTGGTCTTTACACGTGTCGATAAAGTATCAGCGATTGTCCTCCCTGATACTGAGACACACACCACTGGACCTGAGGTTGCTCCTCTTCATGATCCTCAGCATACAGATGACCATCTTTTCAAGGACATCTTTGCTCACGCCAATGACAATCCTTTTGATGTCATTGATGGCCCCTCAGGTATTCCATCTTCCTACCCTTTCATTTCTACTAACCTCGAGCCTTTTATTGCTCACACTTCCTCTCTTGCAGGTCCTTCTTCTATGCATTAACCAGATGCTGAAGAAGAAGAAAAGGACGGGGGCGAGAAAGAAGATGGAGGAGATGAAGAGATTGATGATGCTTGTGATATGGCATCTGACATCAAACTTCTCCTCCCAGTCGTTGATTCAGTTCTATGCAGGATAACTGAAGTCCACCAAGAGATGCCCCGCCAGGCTTACCTTGATACGAATTTCTTAGCTATCCAAACGAGCGTTCAAGAAGTTCAGAGACACCTTCTGACTCTCCAAGAAGTTGTTCAAGCCAACACTAACGCCATTGCTGTTCTTTCCAGCAGGGCTGACGATGCTCAGGCTCTCACCTTTTAGCAGACTTGACTTGTTCAGCAGATCTTGGATGTTGTCCGTCAACCAGCTCCAGTGATCCCATTTTCTTTCTCTGTCGATGATCGCACCCAGCTCAATGAGACGTGTGAGGCAACGACAACTCTAGCCAGTCCTCTGTCAAGGCTAGAGGAGATGATGGTTCTCCAGCATCAGCGCTTGGATGAACTCTTTGGCCTATACTCTCAAGTCTTAGCAAGAGAGGGGGAGATGAGGTCCAACGCTGCTGGACCATCTGATGCTGCTGCTGCTGCTCCTGATCCTGTTGCTGCTCCATCATCTGTTGCAGTTGAAGCTGGAGCTCCTAGAGCTGAAGCGGTTGCTGCTCCTGTAATCACAACCACCAAAGTTGTACCAGCTGAGGTAGTCGATGTCATCCCTAGGGATGATGCTCCTTCCATCACCGTTGCTGCTGGTGATGATGATGATGATGAAGACGAAGATGATAATGATGATAAAGATGATGAACCTACCATCCCAGACCCCGAAGTGACCTAGATGGTGATGATGACGATGGTGATGAAGATGACTTTACCAAGGGTGTCACCCTCAGGGATTCTGCATCCTAAAGGGAGCAAAGGGAAGGAGAATCTGCTCCATCAAGGAATCAGGACCCCAAGTCAAAAGGCAAGGCGGTCGCTGAAGAAGGGAACCTGAAGGTATTGTTTAATATCCCTCAACAACCCTTATTTAAATATTCTACCTCTCAGGTAGTAATCACTACAAAATATCAATTTCAAATTCTATCAACCACCTGTGGTAGACTGGAGTGGATCCCTAATCACCCTGTCTCTAGTGCTCCCACCGACAAGCAGATGACTCAGCTAAAGGAGTCACTCGACCAGACTAGAGTGAAAATTTCTCTTCGTACCTCTAGTGATGGTGAGTTCGACTTCCTTTCTGAAGCTGAAAGACTCGAGGCATTATGGGCTGAAGAAAAGCTAGAGCTTCAAAAGAAGGAAAATGAAGGGTCATCAAAGTATAGACATTTCTATGCTGAATCTTGACTTGCTAGATAAGGGTTCCTATACACCCAATGTTGTGCATTTCAAACCTGAGTTATGAATTATATTCCTTGACTATGAAGGTGAAGTCAGATTTCAGAGAAATTCAGAGCTACATCTATGTCCAATGGGTTATTTGGTCTACTTCTTGCTCTGGATAGATGATAGCATGCCTGGAAAAGTCGTAGATCTGAAGATTCAAAGGGAATGCCTACGTCGAAGAAACCTTGGTGAAGATGTACCTAGCTACATAGATCTAAGTGTTCTAGAATAGTTTCTCTTTGTAATCAGTCCACTTTTCTTTGTAAATCTTTTGTACTATGTCTACTTTCAGTGATTAATCTTATAGTCTGTAAGCATTAGACATGTACTGAACTGCTTGTACTATTATCAATGATAATAAAATGAGTATTTCATGTACTTCACTGAAAAAGATCACTGAAAAAAGTAATAGGGACACAAGTCTATGAGTTCTAGTGTTACTTTTTACATTCATTGACAATCTATAAGTCAGTGAATAGTCTTTCAGTTTCAATTTCCATACTTGTAATTTTCTCTTAGATATGGCTTAAGGAAAAAATCAAGCAAAGATTGACTCACTGAAAAAGATCCCAAAATAGTAAAAAAGGACATGTACTTTATATGTAACTTTTTCTTACTGTTATTTGATAAGACAACTTTCTTTATGTTGTCTTGTTATCATCAAATAGGGGAGATTGTTGATCCTCTCTCTCAGTGATTTGATGATAATCCCTTTTCACTTATACGTTATATTTATGTTTCTTTCTTTTTCAGTTCCAACTTCCAGCGATCATCACTGAGCCTGTTCAGTGATCGCTGAAGAACTTGTATTGTAATTCAATCAGAGACATCGATACTTCAAGAAGACACCACTCACACCAAAGAACCTTCAGCCAAAGTAGAAGACTGAAACTGAAGACTAGAGATTGGCAAGTACGTGATCATAAGCGGTACTCAGTGATTACAAGTTTGTCTACATATGTGTGAAGACTGCTCAAGCCTCAACGAATGCTGAAGAGACCTCCATGTTATTCCAGCATTCAGCGATCAAAGGAAGCTTGCTAAGCACGATTGTTGTTGTCTTGTCCTTATGCACACAAAAGACAAACCCATACCCTTCTAAATGTTGGTACAGTATGGAGCTGACTAATTGACTCTATTGCCCACCAACTTTATGTAAGGATGTCTGCTTATGAATAGTGTCTTTTGTACTATTCACTGTAGTCAAGGACAAGCCTTCCTCTTAAAGCTTGACACGCACTCTAACCTTATCATTTTGCATTAAATGAACATTTAATGCATTGGGTATAAATAGAAGTGTTTCTTCTCCATGCAGAGTGCGCACAACTCACTCTCTAAACCTAATTCTTACTTTGAGCACTTTCGAGCTTAAGTAAAAGAACCTTTCCTTACAACATTTCTTTTCTCATTTGCTAAGATTTCGTGTGTAACCAAAGATTGTTAGATATGTTTTCTTACCTTATCTTTCCGCAAACAGTCTTGTAAAATTTGTATTGATCTTCTTTATTAATATACATTTTAAAATTTTGAAAAGATTGTGTTTGTATTCATCCCCCTCCCCCTTCTACAAATTGTTTTACTTATCTTGTAGACCCTCAAGGGACCAACCATGAGACATAATCCAATTATCGCATCAAACAGCCAAATAACTCATTTAACACATTTTGGATAAAACTCATCGTATCATATAGATGAAAACACAATTTCCTCGTATCACATGGGTGAGACAACCCCATCTCCTTGCAACACACTAGTGCGAAGACCTCATCTCATCATATCATAGTGGTGTGATAGTCCAACTTGTCACATCTTATTGGTGTGATAAGTTAACTAATCGCATCTCAAGGATGCGACAAACATACTCCTCGCATCAATAGGATGCGATCACTTTAAATCATCGCATCACACAAATGCGACAACTCCAAGTCATCTCATCATAAGGATGTGATAACAAAGAACATTTTGATCAAAAACCCATATTTTATATCCCAATGATTATGCTACCCTTATCTTTGTATATACATCTCTTTGATATGTCACCTTTATCCCAATATACACCTATCCTTTATATGCCACCCTTATAACCAAAATACATCTCTTTTTGATATGTCACCCTTATTCCAACACATGATATAAACATATTAAAATCCCACAATTATGTGAATTAAAGCATCAATAACAGTTTTTATATCATCCCATATAAAGAACCATACGACTCTGGTTTCAATTACCAAATAAGGAAATGTTGTAAAATAAACTCACCTTATTAATCACAAAGATGAAGATGAACAACAACAATTTATCCAAGTGGAAAACACAGAATCAACTCCCTTACTTTCCTTCCTTTAATTGCTTCAATTTTTCTCGGCTCACATAAATTCCGAGAAAGTTATTTCTCGCATTTTTCATTCTTAACCACCATCCCAATGAAAATATAAGGAATTATCTCAATATTTTTATCTTAAATTATGCATGACGCGGTGGAAGTACTTTTTTAAACATTTTAGGCATATAAACACATCAAGCCTCTCAACTTACTATCATTATTCAAAAACAACCATGAGCGTTATAGCCGAATAACCCGATTATCACATTATCTCCTTGATTTATCCAGATATCACTACCACCGCAAGTCCCACGACCATCACTTGTGGACTTAGCTAAAAGAAAAAAAAATATCAGATCGTAGACCTGGTCATCGCAATTGCGGACGTGGCTGTCACAATTACGGACCTGAGTCAAATCTGATAAAAAAAAATTGGGCAACCTCTATTTGCGACAAGGACTGATGGTTGCATCATGTTTGCAAAGTATTGTTTAGGGCTGGTTCTCCTATTATATAATTCAATATAGGTTTTTGCTTTTTGAAGTTATGGATCATAGTTAATTGTGTTTCATTCATATAACTTTTTGATATGTAGTGGATTTTGGGCTATTTATTTATGAACTTCTCTTGATTTGCTGCAACTCTGCAAGTATGATGATAGGACTCCTTTTATTTCAATCGTGGGCCATGAAGAGGAGTTGATGTCTTCAAGATTTAAAGATCACTTTTTGGGCTTTTTCAATATTTTATTTTATTCTATTCTAAAACATAAATAAAGAATGATAACATATGGGCCACACGTGGGATTTTCTCTTATTGGGTTGAATCATGGTATTGGATAGGCATGTTTATCGATTGACATTCACTGGATCATATGAGGGGAATCAAATTGATCCAATCATTCATTGAATGTTGGATTTTGCTAACCGATCCGATTAACATTGGATAACCGATCCAATCCAATCTAATGGATGATTGGATCGATTCGATTCTATCCATTGGATAATTTTATTTGATATCTATCGGATATCTAATGGATGATCCGTTGGGATTGGATTGATCCAGTGTGTTAATTCGTTCCAATCATTTAATAATGATACAAATTGATTAATCACTTTTAATATGTGTTAAAACCAACGCAAGGGAAGTTAAAAATTCAAAGCCTCACATAAAACAAATTCCGATTTAAGCAATTTGAAAATAAATTAATTGGATGATAGTTGGATAATGATTGGATGGACAATTAAATGATCATCGGATGATTAATTGGTTGTTGATTGGTTCGGTTCGATTTTGGTCGATTCTGGACTGCCATCCAAGAACCGACCGATCCAAATTGGATGTTGAAATTTTCAATCCGATCCAATCCAATCCAATTATGGTTGGTCAGTTCTAATTGAATCAGTCGGTTCCAATTGAATCGTTTGATTTTCTACATACCCCTATTATTGAGCTTTCCAAGATGTTATATTTTTATTATTTTTTTGTTTTGGTTTGTGAGTTGAGATGGTGTTTTAAAAATGTAATTGGCCATTATTTTAGGCCTCTTTAGTTTTTTTTCAAACATTTTATTGATAATTGTACTTTCATTATGAAAATTGGTGTCTATTTAATTTTGTAAACTGTCTTTTATTTTTTACTAAAGTTTTTTTTGGGTCCTGTTGTTTTTCCCAAAAAAAATGTTTATTTCTCAAGTGATCCTATTATATAAATATAATAGGATCGAATTTAAAAGAAAATTGTAAAAATAAAAAATTAAAGAATACCATAGTTATTATTTAATTTTTTAGGTATGCATGTGTGCATACAAGTATTTTCTACATGTGCATAACATACAAATAAAATGTTATTAGGGTGTTTCTCGGTTTTTTATTTTTGGGGGTTTTTCTATTAACCCTCACCCTCACTTTCTCTCTATCAATATATATATATATATATATATATATATATAACCCTAATAAATAAATAACTTTTGGGCCACGCGGCCCTTTTCTACGCGTCGGTTACTGATTTTTCCCGCCTAAACAAGTATCTGGACACAATTTTCACTTTCGATTCAAACAGGTGTGCGAAAGTGACATGTGTCATGTCCGACGGTTACCTTACGTGTTGGCGTTGAAACCGCCACTACAGAGTAATTGGCGGTTAATATTGCAAAATTCTGAAGTCCTACTATCTAGTTGTTTCATTTATGGTATTTCAAAGGTAACAGACGATCATAGCATCTTGAATGAATTGGAGATGAGATTTGCTAACATTATTTTACGATTTATTATGCAGCCTGCTGAATCGGAATCGGTAAATTTTCATTCATCAGATTTCAGTTCTCAAGAGAACTTAAAGGTATTCTAAATATCACCTTTAATGTAGTTTGTAAATTTAAATGGAAGCAACTACTTCTTCAAATGCTAGAACTGATTATTGTCTTATTTGAAGGATGTTGTATCATGTACTGGTGAAAATGCAACACACTCTGATGTGGATAAGAGCACCGCAGATAGTCCGGAATCACAACAAAAGTTGTATGATATAAGGCTTGGGAAAGGAATAGACAGGAAGCGTGGTTTTTAAGGTTGGTCTGATGCCGATCAGAAAGGAAAAGGATCGGCTTCAAAAACATTAAAAATCCCTAAACATGAGAAGTAACATAGTTGCTTTTGATGAACAATTACATTCAGACTTGTATTTGGTATTGTTTTTCTGGTTTGATTTTGGTTTGGACAATTATCTGTTAATTGGTGATTATATTATCCTATACATTATGATTATTATTTGATTTGGATTTAATATTAAACTTATTTGCATATGATACACTTAAGTCTTGAGTAAGAGCTTTGTTATTTCATGTACTACGCATAACTTCTTAGCCTTTTGTCACGCCCCAAATTTTTTTTTCCTTTCCAATCGAGTGCCGTGACGTCATTCTGAATAACTTATGTCAGGAACAAAAATACGAACTTAAAATTTCAAAAAAACATAATATGTTTAACATAATTCGTTACATAATTGCGGAAGCGTAAAATACTTTAATATAATCAATGATAATTAAAATATCTAATCAACCATGATTCAAAAACATAGTCCCGTCTTTCTTCATTCACTCGTCTACTGACAAATGACACCTGAGATATATACATGTATAGTATAAGCAAAAAGCTTAGTGAATACAATATGGTTTCATGATCACATGCACACACAAAACAGTGTTTTAGTGTATTTTAATTATTATCTTGCAAGTGAGGCCTCGGCTCGTCACT
>NC_037539.1:22647792-22649870 GCF_001531365.2 Cynara cardunculus var. scolymus | reverse complement strand
ATTCCTTAACAATCTTAACACGACTTTTCCTTTTATTGATCAACCCCTGATAACATCATATCTCATGTTTCACTCCAATATTTTCTTAAAATATTATTAATAATGTGACGTCGTTAAATATTAATTGTTRCTCGTTYATTTTATAAAATAAGCAATATACTTCACATTTTCTTGAATAATAAATATTCTACCAAAATAACTAAACTAAATAGTTCGCAACGTAAATAATGTTTTATGGTCAAGACGACTCTTTTAAGATTTGCATGTAAATAAAGGTGACAACATGTCACACACATATAAATAACGGTCGTTCCATAACTTTAAAGTTCAACATAATTAATACTCGAAATAATGTGAGAATACCAATTTTCCARGTCTAGGGACATTTCGGTAAATCTTAAGAAGCCGAATACCAAATGTATAGCTTTACCAATTCCCTAATTTAAAGCATTTTTGGTATATTTCATAAGTCGAATATTAAAACTGTGCTTAAAAGTCCAATCCCAAAGCATAGGGGTATTTTGGTAATTTTATTAAGCAATACTCAAAGTATTGTTAAAATACCGATTCCCTAATTGTGAGGTCATTTTGGTAATTTCACGAGGATAATAATCAAAATAAGACATAGATACCAATTCCCAATACATAAGGTTATTTCGGTAATTTATAAGGCAAATACGTAAAGTATCGCTAAAATACCGATTTCCATATTGTAGGGTCATTTTGGTAATTTCTATAAGGATTTTATTCAAAATAGAACTTAGATACCAATCCCAAGACATAGGGTTATCTCGGAAATTTTATAAAGCAAATACGTAATGTATCGCTAAAATACCGATTTCCATATTGTAGGGTCATTTTGGTAATTTTCATAAGGATTAGATTGAAAATACCAATTCCCAAGACATTGGGTCATTTCAGTAATTTATAAAGCAAATACGTAAAGTATTGCTAAAATACTGATTTCCAAATATAGGGTCGTTTTGGTAATTTTATAAAAATAATAATATAAAAATGAAGCTCATAGACCAATTCCCAAGACATATGGTCATTTCGGTATCGCAAAAATACCGATTTTCCATTTATAAGGTCATTTTGGTATTTAACGAGATAAATAATTGAAATGAAGTCAAAGTCTGCATTTTAATAAATATAAACAAACTTAATAAAAGTTTCATAAAATTTATATAGAGAAATTTAATTCCTAAAACTGTAGGTGTAAAAGTGAAACTCAGATGTATAATGCATATTAAAGATATGAACGCAAATAAAACAACAAATTATGTATGTAGCTTACTGGTTAACGCTTGGAACATTGAGGTTGTGGTCGCGGTTTCGAATCCCGCCCACATCACCTTCATTCCCATTTTTGAAAGGGGGTAACCGGACGCAGGTCTTGGGTCTGGTCGACCCGGTCCGTGACCCAGCCCAAGACAGCAGTTCGGCCCAGCCCAAAACATCAACTAAAACAGCAGCCATGGCTGCTCGTTTTCGAGCTTCAAAATTGCTCGTTTCTTGACCATTTTTCTTCATTCTTTTTGCGCCAAACTCTTGGTAATATTTTTACCAACACTTTGACATAAAGAACACGAATTTTCATCAAGAAATGAGTCTCATTTAATCATTTAAAGTTTGATTTTAAAACTAAAATTTAACAACTTGAAAACATAAAAATCGAACAACGAAAACACAAATATGAGACATGAGGCTACTGGGGTTTGATAGAATACTTAAAAACGAAGTCATGGACATAAAAATCAAGAGATTTGGTTAAGAATGTCACCCAAAATCGGTGAAAAACCGAGATTTTCGATTCCGAACTTCAAACTCAGATTTCTCTCTAAAAACTCAACGATTTTTCGTGCTATTTGAACCAAAACGTTCCTAAGCCAGAGCTCTACAATTTATATGCCAAGAGTTTTGGCTTATTAGTTGAAGAAATCGTACAAATAGCGAGTTTTAGGCTGAAGGGTCGTTTTCTCAAACAGTTATGTACTTTTGGCAAAACAGGTCCCTCATCTTTGAAAAAGATGACATTCGGCCCCCTCAAGTTTCTGACATTTACCATCAGACCCCTC
>NC_037539.1:22644662-22645882 GCF_001531365.2 Cynara cardunculus var. scolymus | reverse complement strand
GTCTACTAGGACCACTTCGGCTTCGGGTTGGGGTTGAGGTCACTCCCTCAACTCTGTTATCTTCATGACCATTAGCATTCATTGACCTTGTCACTCTTTTCGACATTCTATAATAATGAACATTTCCACCCTTAGTATACCTATGCACGTTATTTTATTCTTGTTATGAAATTTCACTATGCACAAAAATTAAACTTCACGTATTTTCCTTCGTCGCTCGATGGTTGGGACTCGTCCCATCACTAACCATCTCACTATAAAGATAGGCGAGCCATACATACATATAATACATGTAACTTTATCATCAATTTTTGCATATAACAAAATCATTTAATACAAGTATTACATAACGCGTTCCAAATAATTTATACCAAGTACCAATCACAAAGTGATAGGGTTAAAACATGTTTCTCATTTTTTTTGTAATGCTCATAATCCTTAACATGTGTACTCCTTTCTAAGTCCTGGAAACTTTCTATCTCCAAATTTAGTTTTCACTTATCCCCCTTCTAACTTTTCATCGGCTTACAATAGTTACTAGGTGAATGTAAATGATTGTTGGTTAATTCTAAATCATCAAAGAAACTTAAGACAATGGCTAAGTAAAAACTCATGATTACTTAATGATTGTCTAGGTACTTAAGTCAAACACTTTTTATTAACCCATTCGACTACCAAAAATGATCAAACCGGTATCTTAAAAGTTAGAATCCTTTTGTTGCCCTATGTAGCCTTTCGGAGGTCCACAACTTAACCAATCATACATTCCTATATGTCACTTCATATGGTTATATCGACAAAAAAATAAGTAGTGATCAAACTTAGGTAGATTCATTTCTTAGTCCTAGCTCCTAGGAGTGGAAAATTAGCAATTTTATAATTCACTTGACTAAGAACTTCATGACTAAAGATCACATAATGTTCTTCACAGACTCTCACCATCTAATTCCTAGTTTAAGTCTAAGCTAATAATAACTTAGTTCACTTAAACTTTGGCTTTGATACCAACTTGTCACGCCCCGTTTTTTTTTCCCTTTCCAATCGAGTGCGGTGACGTCATTCTGAATAACTTATGTCAAGAACAAAAATACGAACTTAAAATTTCAAAAAAACATAATATGTTTAACATAATTCGTTACATAATTGCGGAAGCGTAAAATACTTTAACATAATCAATGCTAATTAAAATATCTAATGAAGCATGATTCAAAAACATAGTC
>NC_037539.1:22622438-22642109 GCF_001531365.2 Cynara cardunculus var. scolymus | reverse complement strand
TCTATTTTATTTTCATTTTTGTCYTTCTTTTCATTATTTATTTATTTAAGATTTCTATAATTATTTCCTTTAGTGAGTTACGTAAATATTTTAACATTTCAAATAAATTTAAAAAATATATTTAAAGGCTCAAATAAGATTATTTATATATTTAAAAAAAATGGGTTTTACACCTTTGGTTTTTTTCTCTGGAAACGGACTTCAGACTTGACTTTGTGAAAGAAGTATTCATTTTGGAGTCTTTATGATCAGGGAAATATAGGACGAACATCGTATATGATACACCTAACTCTTGAGGAAGAGCCTTGTCTTTGGATCTGCTACGCAGAGCTTATGAACCCTACTTCGTGCTCCATACAGAGCTCAATAGAGACTCTGCATGTACTACGCAGAGCCTCTGAGCCTGATCCCGTCCACAATGCAGAGCTAAACAGAGGCTATGCAAAATTACATTCGGACTAGTATTTTGTATTGTATATGATACACTTAAGTCTTGAGTTAGAGCTCTGTTATTGCATGTACTACACAGAACTTCTGGGCCTGACTACATGCTTCATATAAAGCTTAACAGAGGCTTTGCACGTACTACACATACACTCTGAGCTTGACTCCGTGCTTCATGCAGAGCTACATAGAGGCTCTGCATCTACAACGCAGTGCCCCTGTCTACGGAAGGTTCTTTCAAACTTGTGACTCTGGATGATCGTCGATTTTTTCTCTGGAAACGGACTTCGGATTGACTTTGTGAAAAAGTAAGAGCTCTGTCTTTGGATGTGCTACACAGAGCCTGTGAGCCCTACTCCGTGCTCCATACAGAGCTCTATAGAGACTCCGCAAGTACTACACAGAGCCTCTGAGCCTGATCCCATCCACAATGCAGAGCTACATAAAGGCTATGCAGAATTACATTCGGACTCGTATTTGGTATTGTATATGATACACTTAAGTCTTTAGTAAGTGTTATGTTATTGCATGTACTATGCAGAACTTCTGAGCCTGAATCCATACTTCATACAGAGCTTAACAGAGGCTCTACACGTACTACGCACACACTCTGAGCCTGATTCTGTGCTTCATGCATAGCTACACAGAGGATCTATATTTACAACGCAATGCCCCTGTCTATGGAAGGTTCCTACAGACTTGTGACTCTGGACGACCGTTGGTTTTTTCTCTGGAAAAGAAATTCAGACTTGACTTTGTGAAATAAGTATTCATTTAGGAGTCTTTATGATCATCGAAATACAGGACGACTTTCGTATATGATACACTTAACTTTTGAGTAAGAGCTCTGTCTTTGGATGTGCTACGCAGAGCAGGTGAGCCCTACTCCGTGCTCCAAACAGAGCTCTAGAGAGACTCTGCATGTACTTCACAGAGCCACTGAGCCTGATCCCATCCATAATGCAGTGCTACATAGAGCTTATGCAGAATTACATTCGGACTCGTATTTGGTATTGTATGTGATACACTTAAGTCTTGAGTAAGTGCTCTGTTATTGCATGTACTATGCAGAACTTCTAAGCCTGAATCCGTGCTTCATACAGACCTTAACAGAGGCTCTGCACGTACTCCGTAGACACTCTAAGCCTGATTCAATGCTTCATGCTGAACTGCACAAAAGGATTTGCATTTACAACGCAATGCCCCTGTCTATGGAAGGTTCTTTCAGACTTGTGACTCTGGATGACCKTCGGTTTTTTCTCTGGAAACGGACTTCAGACTTGACTTTGTGAAATAAGTATTCATTTAGGAGTCTTTATGATTATCGAAATACAGGACGACCTTCATATATGATACACTTAACTCTTGAGTAAAAGCTCTGTCTTTGGATGTGCTACGCATAGCCTATGAGCCCTACTCCGTGCTCCATATAGAGCTCTACAGAGACTCTACATGTACTACGCAGAGCCTCTGAGCTTGATCCCATCCACAATGCAGAGCTACACAGAGGCTATGCATAATTACCTTCGGACTCGTATTTGGTATTGTATATGATACACTTAAGTCTTGAGTAAGTGCTCTGTTATTGCATGTACTACGCAGAACTTCTGAGCCTAAATCCCTGCTTCATACAGAGCTTAACAGAGGCTCTGCACGTACTGTGAGGATCTGCAGTTACATAGAGGATCTGCAGTTACAGCTACATAGAGGATCTGTAGTTACAACGCAGTGCCCCTGTCTACGGAAGGTTCTTTCAAACTTGTGACTTTGGATGACCGTCAGTTTTTTCTCTGGGAAAGGACTTCAGAATTGACTTTGTGAAATAAGTATTCATATAAGAGTCTTTATGATCATCGAAATACAGGACGACCTTCGTATATGATACACTTAACTCTTGAGTAAGAGCTCTGTCTTTGGATGTGCTACGCAGAGCCTCTCAGCCCTACTCCGTGCTCCATATAGAGCTCTACAGAGAGTCTGCATGTACTACGCCGAGCCTCTGAGCCTGATCCCATCCAAAATGCAGAGCTACACAGAGGCTATGCAGAATTACCTTCGGACTCGTATTTTGGTATTGTATATGATACACTTAAGTCTTGAGTTAGTGCTCTGTTATTGCATGTACTATGTAGAACTTCTGAGCCTGAATCCATGCTTCATACAGAGCTTAACAGAAGCTCTGCATGCACAGTGTAGAGACTCTGAGCCTGATTCAATGCTTCATGCAGTGCTACATAGAGGATCTGCATTTACATTGCAGTGCCCTTGTCTACGGAAGGTTCTTTTAGACTTGTGACTATGGATGACCGTCGGTTTTTTCTATGGAAACGGAGTTCAGACTTGACTTTGTGAAATAAGTATTCATTTAGTAGTCTTTATGATCATCGAAATACAGGACGACCTTCGTATATGATACACTTAACTCTTGAGTAAGACCTCTGTCTTTGGATGTGCTACGCAGAGACTGTGAGCCCTACTCCATGCTCCATACAGAGCTCTACAGTGACTCTGCATGTACTACACAGAGCCTCTGAGCCTGATGCCGTCCATAATGCAGAGTTACATAGAGACTATGCAGAATTACATTCAGACTTGTATTTAGCATTATATATGATACACTTAAGTCTTGAGTAAGAGCTCTGTTATTGCTGTACTACGCAGAACTTCTGAGCTTGACTCCGTGGTTCATACAGAGCTTAACAGAGGCTCTGAACGTACTATGCAGACACCCTGAGTCTGATTCCATGCTTCATGTAGAGCTACACAAAGTTTCTACATCTACAACGCAGTGCCCTTGTCTACGGAAGGTTTCTTCAGGCTTATGTCTCTGGATGACCGTCGGTTTTTTCTCTAGAAAAGGACTTCAGACTTGACTTTGTGAAATAAGTATTCATTTAGGAGTCTTTATGATCATCGAAATACAAGACGACCTTCATATATGATACACTTAACTCTTGAGTAAGAGCTCTGTCTTTGGATCTTCTATGCAGAGCTTATGAACCCTACTTCGTGCTCCATACAGAGCTAAACACAAACTCTGCATGTACTACATAGAGCCTTTGAGCCTGATCCCGTCCGCAATGTAGAGCTAAACAGAGGCTATGCAGAATTACATTCGAACTTGTATTTGGTATTGTATGTGATACACTTAAGTCTTGTGTAAGAGCTCTGTTATTGCATGTACTACACAAAACTTGTAAGCCTGTCTTCGTGCTTCATATACACTTTAACAGAGGATTTTCAAGTACTACACAGACACTCTGAGCTTGATTTCGTGCTTCATGCGGAGCTACACAGAGGCTCTGCATCTACAACGCAGTGCCCCTGTCTACAGAAGGTTCCTTTAGACTTGTGAGTCTGGATGACCATCGATTTTTTCTCTGAAAACAGACTTCAGACTTGACTTTGTGAAATAAGTATTCATATAGGAGTCTTTATGATCATCGAAATACAAGTCGATCTTCGTATATGATACACTTAACTCTTAAGTAAGAGTTATGTCTTTGGATGTGCTACACAGAGCCTGTGAGCCCAACTCCATGCTCCATACAGAGTTCTACGGAGACTCTACATGTACTACACAGAGCCTCTGAGCCTGATCCCATCCACAATGTAGGGCTACACAGAGGCTATGCAGAATTACATTTGGACTGGTATTTGGTATTGTATATGATACACTTAAGTCTTGAGTAAATGCTCTGTTATTGCATGTACTACGCAGAAGTTCTGAGCCTGAATCCATGCTTCATACAGACCTTAATAAAGGCTCTGCCTGTACTATGCAGACACTATGAGCCTAATTCCATGCTTCATGCAGAGCTACACAGAGGATCTGCATTTTCAACGCAATGCCCCTGTCTACGGAAGGTTCCTTCAGACTTGTGACTCTGGATGACAGTCGGTTTTTTCTCTGGAAAAGGAATTCAGACTTGACTTTGTGAAATAAGTATTCATTTAGGAGTCTTTATGATCATCGAAATACAGGACGATCTTCGTATATGATACACTTAACTTTTGAGTAAGAGCTTTGTCTTTGGATGTGCTACACAGAGCATGTGAGCCCTACTCCGTGCTCCATACAGAGCTCTACAGAGACTCTGCATGTACTTCGTAGAGCCACTGAGCCTAATCCCATCCACAATGCAGAGCTACACAGAGGCTATGCAGAATTACATTCGGACTCGTATTTCGTATTGTATATGATACACTTAAGTCTTGAGTAAGTGCTCTGTTATTGCATGTACTACGCAGAAGTTCTGAGCCTGAATCCATGCTTCATACAGACTTTAACAAAGGCTCTGCAAGAACTGCGCACACATTCTGAGCCTCATTCAACGCTTCATGCAGTGCTACACAAAGGATTTGCATTTACAACACAATGCCCCTGTCTGTGGATGGTTCTTACAGACTTGTGACTCTGGATGACCTTCGGTTTTTTCTCTAGAAACAGACTTCAAACTTGACTTTGTGAAATAAGTATTCATTTAGGAGTCTTTATGATCATCAAAATACAGGACGACCTTCGTATATGATACACTTAACTCGGGAGTAAGAGCTCTGTCTTTGGATGTGCTACGCAGAGCCTATGAACCCTACTCCGTGCTCCATATAAAGCTCTACAAAGACTATGCATGTACTATGTAGAGCCACTGAGCCTGATCCCATCCACAATGCAGAGCTACACAGAGGCTATGCAGAATTACATTCGGACTCGATTTTGGTATTGTATATGATACACTTAAGTCTTAAGTAAGTGCTCTGTTATTGCATGTACTACGCAGAAGTTCTGAGCCTGAATCCATGCTTCCTACAGACCTTAACAAAGGCTCTGCATGAACTGCGCACACATTCTAAGCCTCATTCAATGCTTCATGCAGAGCTACACAAAGGATTTGTATGATGGTTCTTACAGACTTGTGACTCTGGATGACCTTCGGTTTTTTCTCTGGAAACGGACTTCAGACTTGACTTTGTGAAAGAAGTATTCATTTAGGAGTCTTTATGATCATCAAAATACAGGACGACCTTTATATATGATACACTTAACTCTGGAGTAAGAGCTTTGTCTTTGGATGTGCTACGCAGAGCCAATGAACCCTACTCTGTGCTCCATATAAAGCTCTACAAAGACTATGCATGTACTACGTAGAGCCTCAGAGCATGATCCCATCCACAATGCAGAGCTACACAGAGGCTATGCAGAATTACCTTCAGACTCGTTTTTGGTATTGTATATGATACACTTAAGTCTTGAGTAAGTGCTCTGTTATTGCATGTACTACGCAGAACTTCTGAGCCTGAATCCCTGCTTCATATAGAGCTTAACAGAGGCTCTGCACGTACTGCATAGACACACTGAGCCTGATTCAATGCTTCATGCAGAGCTACATAGAGGATCTGCATTTACAATGCAGTGCTCCTGTCTACGGAAGGTTCTTTCAAACTTGTGACTTTGGATGACCGTCAGTTTTTTCTCTGGAAACAGACTTCAGACTTGACTTTATGAAATAAGTATTCATTTAGGAGTCTTTATAATCATCGAAATACAGGATGACCTTCGTATATGATACACTTAACAATTGAGTAAGAGCTCTGTCTTTGGATGTGCTACGCATAGCCTATGAGCCCTACTCCGTGCTCCATATAGAGCTCTGCAGAGACTCTGCATGTACTACGCAGAGCCTCTGAGCCTGATCCCATCCATAATGCAGAGCTACACAGAGGCTATGCAGAATTACCTTCAGACTCGTATTTGGTATTGTATATGATACACTTAAGTGTTGAGTTAGTGCTCTGTTATTGCATGTACTATGCAGAACTTCTGAGCCTGAATCCCTGCTTCATACAGAGCTTAACAAAGGGTTTGCTCGTACTGTGCAGACACTCTGAGCCTGATTCAATGCTTCATGCAGAGCTACATAGAGGATCTGCATTTACAACGCAGTTCCCCTGTCTACGAAAGGTTCTTTCAGACATATGACTTTGGATGACCGTCGGTTTTTTCTATGGAAACGGAGTTCAGACTTGACTTTGTGAAATAAGTATTCATTTAGGAGTCTTTATGATCATCGAAATGTAGGACGACCTTCATATATGATACACTTAACTCTTGAGTAAGAGCTTTATCTTTGGATGTGCTACGCAAAGACTATGAACCCTACTCCGTGCTCCATACAGAGCTCTACAGAGACTCTGCATGTACTACACAGAGTCTCTGAGCCTGATCCCGTCCATAATGCAGAGTTACACAGAGGCTATGAAAAATTACATTCAGACTTGTATTTAGCATTGTATATGATACACTTAAGTCTTGAGTAAGAGCTCTGTTATTGCTGTATTACGCAGAACTTCTAAGCTTGACTCTGTGCTTCATACAGAGCTTAACAGAGGCTTTGCACGTACTATGTAGACACTCTGAGCCTGATTTCGTGCTTCATGTAGAGCTACATAGAGTTTCTGCATCTACAACGCAGTGTCCCTGTCTACGAAAGGTTCCTTTAGACTTGTGACTCTGGATGACCGTCGGTTTTTTCTCTGAAAAAGAACTTCAGACTTGACTTTGTGAAATAATTATTCATTTAGGAGTCTTTATATTCATCGAAATACAGGATGACCTTCGTATATGATACACTTAACTTTTTAGTAAGAGCTATGTCTTTTGATGTGCTATGCAGAGCCTGTGAGCCCTACTCTGTGCTCCATACAGAGCTCTATAGAGACTCTGCATGTACTACGCAGAGCCTCTGAGCTTGATCCCATCTACAATGCAGAGCTACATAGAGGCTATGAAGAATTACGTAGAGCCTCTGTGTACGGATAGTTTATTCAAACTTGTGCCTCTGAATAGCCTTCAAACTTAACACTAGAAAAGGCCTTGGGACTTATACTTTTGGCACTTAATACTTATGCTTCCTTGGAATAGGGCGCGACCTCTGTATATGAGACATTTTCTTTAATAATAGCTCTGTCTCTTTGAGTAATCCGGATGACAGCTCTGTATGCACCATACCAATGCTCTGTATGCACTTTGCATAGGCTTTGCATGCATGATCAAAGGCCCTGGATGCTCTATGCAAAGGCTCTGCATAGTCTTGACGATGGTTTATGTATTTCAATATTTAAGGACTCCTATCCATTTGGTTCGTATATCCAGAATCTCTGAGCCTCACTCTGTGCTTCATACAGAGCTTTAGAGAGGCTCTGCATGTACTACGTAGAGCCTCTATGCCTGATTTCGTTCTTCATGTAGAGCTACACAATGGCTCTGCATCTACAACTCTTGATTAGGAGCTCTGTCTTTGCATGGACTAGGCAGAGCCTCTAAGCATGACTCTGTGCTTCATACAGAGCCTCACAGAGGCTCTACATATATCACGCAGAGCCTCTGACCCTGATTCTATGCTTCATGCAGACCTACACAGAGCCTCTGCATCTGCAACGCATAACCTATGTCCACAGATGGTTCCTTCAGATTTGTGGATCTGAATAACCTTTACTTTAACTATGGTGAAGGACTTTAGACTTGTTACTCTGAATAACCTTTGTATTTAACTTTGGAAAATGCCTTCAGACTTTTGTTCGTCAAGTCCATCTTTATTTATAATTTTTTAAAATGCAAGCTGTCACTTACAAAGGGTCACCACCTGTATCTCTAATTTTTCAAATAGGGGAGGCGGGATGCAAAGCATGTCTAGCCATGTGTCTTCCCCCCACATGCTTATGCATAACCGTTTCAGTTGTCGAAGCTTCGGGCCGGCTTCCACTCGAGTTCCCATTAGGAAATCTCTTTTTAAATTACCCTTTATTCCCAAAATTAAATTTTTTACGCTTTCAAACTCTTTATCCATATTTCTCTCAGTGTTGTCTTCCACGACCTGAAGAACGTCTGCCGCCATTGATGAATTGCGACCTTAACAAACCATCTCTTCCACATCCCTTCAATCGATTTATATTGCAAGTAAGTTCGTTAAGCCCAATATCCACACAAAAAACGCAAAATGAAACACTAATTAAACCATTTCTATGAAAACCTAACGTTGAGTGTATCCCAAACCATAAACGTCTTCTTGCTCAACAAACCTGCAAATGTCTACATCCGCATCAAACAACTCCCAAACACAAACCACTACCCTCAAATCCATTAAGGGAACGAACCATAGCATTATTCCCCTTCCTCTGAAACCAAATAATCACGCACTTTGTAGAGCTACTGTTGCTATTGTAGAAAACAGTAATGATGAGGTCACTATTAATGCTGTTGATGAGATAAATCAATATTATGATTGAATATACCTTTCTTCATGAGAAGCTTTATGGTGTATTTTTGGTTACGATGTTCATTACAGGATCCCTTCTGTTTTAAGACTACCTTTCAATCTTCCGAGACAACAACAAGTGGTGTTTGGTGCTGAAGATGATATTGAAAAGGTCCTAAACAGACCATCTATGGCGTCCTCAATGTTCTTAGCTTGGATGAATTGTAATCAAATTTATCAAGAAGCAAGAGAACTCGCTTACGTTGAATTCCCTACAAAGTTTGTGTGGAAATTGGAGGAACGACGTTGGGATCAAAGAAAAAAAGGCTTCTCAATTGGACGGATTCATTCAGTTTCTCCTATTGTAGGAGAAACATATTATTTAAGAATTCTTCTGAATAAAGTGAAAGGTCCTAAATCATTCAAAGATATTCGTACAGTAAATGGAAAAACATTTATTATTTTTAGAGATGCATGTTATGCTCTTAGGCTTTTAAACGATGACAAGGAATATATTGATGCCATTAAAGAGGCAAATTTAACTGCATCTGGATTTTACCTACGCTTTTTATTTGCAACCATGCTGATTTCAAACAATCTATCTAGACCTAAATTTGTTTGGGAAAAAACATGGCAATACTTAGCAGATGGCATTCTGTACAATCAACGAATTGTTTTACAGTCTCGAGGTATGTTAATTCTATATCTTAAGCATAGATTTACACAACTATTATCTAAATAGGAAATAATTTATTGCTTTTGTCTTCATCAACCACTATGGTCGTCCTTAAATTGTTTTTAACTTTAATTTCATGTATTAATTGTTTATATTTATATTATATTTTTATGGATTTATCTCTCAATGAAGAACAAGTGAAGAATCTAACTTTGTTTGAAATTGAAAAGATTTTGCTTCGTAACAATTCCACACTGAGAAACTTCACTACTCTACCTTATCCTCATTATGATTGTCTTGAATCTTCAAACAACCGTTTGATTGCAGAAGAGCTGGATTATAACCATCATAATTTACTTGATGAGTTTCAGACACTTGTCACTGTTCTAACAAATGAGCAAAGACGTGTGTATAACGAAATCATGATCGTTGTTGAAAAGAACAAAGGTGGTGTGTTTTTTGTTTATGGGCATTGCAGAACACGTAAAACATTCCCATGGAAGACATTGGCTGCATCAATAAGATCTAAAGGATAAATTGTTTTAAACATCGCTTCAAGTGGTATTGCTTCTTTACTTCTTATCGGTGGCAGAACGACACACTCTCGCTTTGAAATCCCTCTCATTATCAATGAAGATTATCTTTGCCACATAAAGCCAGACAGTGATGTTGTGAGCTTAATAAAAAATACTACTTTGATAATATGGGATGAGGCACCAATGGTTCATAAGCATGCATTTGAAGCATTAGATAGAAGTATGAATGATATTTTCAATACTCGACGCAGTGGTGACTCGCAAAAGCTTTTTGGTGGCAAGGTAATTGTTTTTGGAGGAGATTTCAGACAAATTCTGCTGGTTATTCCCAATGCAGGTAGACAAGACATTGTAAATGCATCATTAAGCTCATCTTACATTTGGGAAAAATGCAAAGTCCTAAGGTTAACTAAGAACATGAGGCTAAATTGCAAACAGTGAGAGTTCAGAAATTGAACAAACAAGGAATATTGCAAAATGGATTTTGGACTTAGGAGAAGGAAAAGTTAGAGGTGATAATGATGGTGAGGCAGTTATTGAGATACCTCATGGTCTTCTCATTACCTATTTCGTCGATCCTATATCGGCATTAATTGAATTTGTCTATCCCTCAATTCTTGAAAATATCAACAACTCAGCTTATTTTCAAGAACGACCAATACTTGCACCCAAAAATTAAGTCGTTCAAGAAATAAATGATTGTTTGTTGTCATTGTTCCCAGGAGAAGAAAAGGAATACTTAATTTCAGATACGCTATGTGAATCAGAGCACCTTCACGATGAGTTTGATAAAACTTTGTAATCTCCTGATGTTTTAAATGGTCTAAAATCATCAGGGATACCAAACCATAAGATTTTACTAAAAGTTGGTGTTCCTATCATGTTACTCAAAAATATTGATCAGAAATCTGGATTATGTAATGGAACTAGACTACGGGTATTAACATTGGGAAATTGAGTGATAGAAGCAGAGGTTATATTTGGAAGCAATATTGGAAGTTGTACATTCATTCCAAGAATGTCTTTGACACCTACAGACAAAAGGATTCCATTCAAATTTCAAATGAGACAGTTCCAATTGTTGTATGCTTTGCCATGACCATAAATAAGAGCCAAGGACAATCATTATCAAAAGTTGGTTTATTTTTAAGACAATCGGTCTTCACCCATGGTCAGTTATATGTTGCTGTATCTAGAGTTAAAAGCAAGCAAGGTTTGAAAGTACTAATTATGGATGATGATGGTATTATTAACAGTAGATTAACGAATGTTGTATATAAAGAAGTGTTTAGTAATATATGATACATCGTTCTTATTGTATTAATATTTTAAGTACTTACTTTTACCTAATTTCCTATACATTTTTATAAATTTGTTACACAACCTTTTAATATTAACTCATATCATTATAGATTATTTATAAAATACATACTGCTTTCATTTAATTCTTGCAAAATAGCCACTGTAATGCACGAAATCGAAGGACATTAAACGGCTTTGCATGAACTATGCAGAAGCTCTGTATCTGGACTGTTAGACCCCATAATTCACATTTGTAAAAGTAATGAAGATTAACAAGTGATGAAGAACCAGAAGGCCGATGGAAGACTTCAAGGTAAAACAGCTAAGTGTTTAATACAACCAGAAGGTCGATGAATCGACCAGAGATGCGATGAATCATGCATCTTCATAGCCCCTCTGGTTACCAACACTTGGAGTCTTCTACAATAGATCAACCAGAGGCATGCGATGAAGATATCAAGATAAGGTTGAATAACGCTCCATGGAAGACAGAAAGAGATAACTAATCGACAACTAGAGATAACTAATCGACAACTGGATTCTACAAAGTTTTATCTTGTTTTGTTTATTATCCATGTCTAGATAAGCTTTATTTTTCCTAGAAGATTTGCTAGATAGTCTCTCTAGATAGTTATCTTCTTGTTTAGCTTTCTAGTATAAATAGGTGTTAGGCCTATTGTATTCGGTGAACACTTTTACTATCATTTTGGAATAAAGTGAATATTCCGACACTCAAGTATATTCTTTGAATATTCATATTTTGTTCTTGAGTGTTCGTCATTTTATTCATTCACACGACATAATTAGGTTATTGTTAACTTAGTTATTAGTGTTATTGAGAGATCTGGGATCAACAATTGGTATCAGAGCGATTGATTGTTTTTCAATCAAAATGATCATTTAAAACTCTCAATTCGCTTTTTCATTCATTCTAAAGTTCAAAAAAATCTTCTATAAAAAGTGTAATTTTTCTCTTCCAAATCTTCAATGGCCAACTGGAATTCTGCTTATAGTGTTGGTTCTCTCACCAAACCTCCAACTCTTCAAAGAAAAGAGTATCCACAATGGAGAATAAGGATGGTGAATTTTATGGAAGAGATGGACATAAATCTTCTGTGATCTGTCATGAAGGGTCCCTACATACCCCAAACTCTTGTTCCAAGAGTCCCATGAACGAGCACGACAGCAGAAATACCAGCTTACTACATGCCCAAGGACGAGAAATTTTTTTATGAAGATGACATGGAGCGAGTAGAAACTGACAAAAAGGCCAAAAGATTAATTATCATGGCCATTCCCAACGAAAATTTTCAATCCCTCAACGCATGCACCACAACAAAGGAACTATGGGACGAGTTGGCAAGTCAACTAGAAGGAGGCGCAAAAACAAAGAAAAATCGAAGAGCCCAATGTCCCAACGAATATACTAACTTTAAGGCTCTTCCTGATGAACCGATTCAGAAGACGTACGATCGTTTCAACACATTTATCAATCAATGTCGTCGAAACGACATCTCTAGGACGAAGGAAGAAAATAATGTGTTATTTCTTAAAAGTCTGGGCGATGAATGGACTCAACTGTCGATGTACCTCCAAGCAAATCAGGACTTAGACAGCTGGTCACTTCATGAGGTCTATAGATGCTACACAAGAGAATGATATTATAAAGAGAAAAGTATCCATCGGTGGACCACCACCAGAGATCACAAGAAAAAAGGCAAGAAGGCACTAGTAGTAGAATCAAAATCGTTAGACGAGACATTCGAGTTAGATGATGATCTCAAAGACTTTACCAAGTCTCTGGCCTTGATCATAAAATAGTTCCAGAGGAAGTTCATCAAAAAGCCATATGAGTGAAGAGACTCCAGAAGGGAGAAGTACCAGCCCTCCTATGAAAAGAAGCCGTTAAAGTTCTATGAGAAGGAAGAAAGAAGAGAGGGAAGAGAAGAAAGATAAGATATAAGAGAGGAGAAAAGAGAAGACAGAGACGAAAGGAAGAATGACCTTCGCTGCTTCAGATGCGGAAAAATCGGTCATTTTTCAAAAGAGTGTAGAGGACGTCTTGTGAATGATGCGGACTATTACAAGAATAAGTATAAATGCAATCCTAAAGAGCGAAGATTGATGGCTGAAAAAAATATTGGGTGTCTGATTCTTCGTTTGATGAAGAAGACAAGACACTCATTTGTCTCATGGCCACGTCCAATGCAGAATCCGCCTCTGATTCTGATGAACATGTATGTGAGTCTTCCATTGATGAAACCAACTCTGCTGTATCAGAGCTAGAGTTAAGGGTGATGAAACTTTCAGAGGATTTCTTAAAGCTTAAGAAAAAGTTAAATTTTAAAAAATCTGAAATAATCAAAGCAGAAAAAGAAGTCAGTTTCTACAAAAGAGAGACTGGTGTTCTAACCGAAGAAAAAGCTGAACTTGTTAAAGAAAAGACTCGCATAGCATCACTTAAAAAATCAGAAGAAGAAAAGCTTCTGGATTTGAATAAGAAAATATCTAAGGACTTAGAAAAGAAGGCAAAGGCCTTAAAAGAATCCAAGGCAGAGAGGCTTAACTCAGTTGGTCTCAAAGACTTCTTTCAAAAGGAAAGGGAGATTCTTCATCAGAAGCTTCAAACCAATGAACTACTGATGAAGAAGTATAAGGATGCCAAAACGTTTACGAAAAACTTAACGGCCAAAAGCGCACTCAAGGGATTGGATTCAATGAATTGGACTCTTTCATCGAAACAAAGAAATCCACCCTTGAATCCACTTTCAAACTTGGATGCATTCAAAAACCTGACTTTCTCCCAAAACCGAAGGAAAATTTCAGAAGGGTTAAAGTCGATAGAAAAACTGTGCTCTTAAGATAGGATTTTGAAAATGTGGTGTGCGAGAACAACACGAGTAAAAATTCTCATGAAGGGTATGATGCCTCTACACCAGAGATCGATGGAAACCCTATGGTTAATACAGAGTCTCTGGTCATTAATCCCACTTCATCAGCAAGTGCTGTTGATGAGAAAGAGAATCTTAGCAATGAATCGTCATCTGATGAATCAATGAACCATTCAAGTAATATTGGAAGTTCATCTAAGTCAGAAACGATGGAACCTCCAATAGATCACTCTGAACCATCAACCTCTGAACCCATTCCTCCCGCAAACATCCATGAGCATTTTAACTTCGAGAAATCCGTGAGAGACTTTCATGACTCCGAATATGAAGAAGAGATAGTATGTGAATCACCAGAGGTCATTGATGATAAGAAGCCTCAAAACATCAAGGCCTCAATGAAATCTGATGTTCCAGAATCTATGAAAACTTCAGACAAGGGAAAAGGAAAACTGAGTAACACCAAGTCTGCCAATGATACTTCACAAGGCTCAAGTACTTCATTTAGGTTCATTAAGTTTACTCGAGCGCAGAAACAGAAGTGGCCTGCCTCTGAACATTCTAACCAACACTTTTCTTCTCCATCAGCTAAAGAAAAGAAGTCCTTCCTCAGGAAAGAAGTAAAGTCCAAGCCTACCATAAAAAAAAATCTGAACTAGATAGAAAGTTTGTAAAAACAACTGATGCTAGGACAGGATTTTCATCCCCTGCATTTACTTCTTTATTTTCATCGAATAAAAAGAAAGTTAGACATTCATGTCATAAAAATCATAATTGCCAATGTTTAGCTCTTTTACAAAACTTGAGGAACCACATGTTAACTCATCAATGCATATTTTCCAAACACGTCTATCGCTATAATGATAAAACCAATGAAAACGTGAAAAAGCCCAAGCCTAAGGGAAAGGGAAATGCTAACAGACCCAAGCCTACAAAGGCTAGGAGTAATGGAAATCAGCCCACTCCCAAGAGGGCTGATGAAAAGAGAGAGGTCGTATCTCCGACTAACCAACGTGGACCCATTATGAAATAGGTACTTAAAACCCCTTAACTTGTCTTGCAGGACCAGCATGTGAAACCATGGTATATGGATTCAGGTTGCTCCAGGCACATGACTGGTGATAAAAGTCAGTTGTCCTTCTTCATCGACAAACCTGGTGGTTCTGTCACTTTTGGAGACAACAGTAAGGGTATCATCAAGGGATACGACACGCTCATAAAAGGCAACATCTCCATCAGCAAAGTGGCTTATGTTGAAGGTCTGAAGCATAATTTACTAAGCATAAGCTAGTTCTGTGACAAGGGTCTTGAAGTTAGATTTCACAAAGGTTTTTGCATCATCGACACACAGCCCGGCCAAACCATCATCAAGGCAAAGAGAGAAGGGAATCTTTATCTTCTGGATTTTCAATCCTCTGTGGGACAAGACACCCTCTGCCTTGTATCCCATAAAAGCGATGAAAATTGGCTATAACATCAGAAGTTCTCACATATGAACTTTGACGTTCTAACGAAGCTAGCAAACAGAAGCGGTCAAGGGGATTCCAGATCTTAATTTCGGAAAAGACCATCTATGCTCAGCCTGGAAGATGGGGAAGCTGAAACGGGCCTCTCATAAAACAAAGTCAGAAACCTCCTGCACCAAGCCCTTGGACATGATCCACATAGATCTCTGTGGGCCCWTATCTACACAAAGCCTCTCTGGAAAGAAGTACATCTTAGTACTAGTTGATGAATATTCCAGATACACTTGGGTTGAGTTCGTAAAGAAGAAATTAGACGTTCGAAAACTCCTCATCGGGGTGATGAAAAGGCTCCAAGTCCTTCTACAACGCAAACTCATAAATGTTTGAAGTGACAATGGAACTGAATTCAGAAATGCTAGAATCGATGAATATCTCATCAGTGAAGGTATTTCCCAAAACTTTTCAGCAGCCAGAACTCCACAACAGAATGGAGTAGTGGAGCAAAGGAACATAACCCTCGTAGAAGCAGCAAGGTTCATGCTTGCTTCATCGGAGTTACCTATCACCTTCTGGGCTGAAGCTATCTCCTCTGCCTGCTTCACCCAGAACCGGTCAATCATCAACAAGAGGCACTAGAAGACTCCCTATGAGCTCATCAATCAGAGAAGACCAAATGTCAAATATTTTCACATATTTGGATGCAAATGTTTTGTACTCGATGACAGGGAATATCTTGGCAAGTTCGACAAGAAAGCTGATGAAGGGATCTTTTTGGGCTATTCTCAAACCGCCAAGGCCTACAGACTTTTCATCAAAAGGACAAAGATCGTCATCGAAAGCATCAACGTGTCCATTGATGATTCTTCACCAATGACTTCTAGACATAGCAGTTCAGGACTCGGACTTCAACAGAGAGCCTCTGATTCATCACTTGGCAAACCCAATGAATCAGAGTTAGCTCATTTGTTTGAAGACATCTTTGATGATGAAGTAGACTCTGGACAAGCACCAATTGCAAAACCCTTTTCCAAAGCCGATGAAGAATATAAAGTCTCCAATGCTGAAGGTACAACCCTTACTGAAACTCATGCTACTTCACCTTCTATTTCTTCTGTGTCTTTGGATCCAGAACCAGAGCCAGAGCATCACTTTGGAGTTGATCTCTTCGAGGGGGAGCTAGCAGTTCCATCGGTTGATGGAGAACTGCATCCTATTGCTCCAGAACCTCAATCATGCACCAAGTGGACAAAAGACCATCCACATCACCAAATTATTGGTGATCCATCATTTGGTATCAAGACGAGATCCACTATAGCCAATGAATGCCTCTTTGCCAACTTTTTGAGCATGATCGAACCAAAGAAGATTTCTGAAGCCCTACAAGACCCAAACTGGATAGACGCAATGCAAGAAGAACTACTCCAGTTTGAGAGAAACAAAGTGTGGTCACTCATGCCTCTACCCAAAGGAAAGACGGCCATAGGAACCAAATGGGTCTCCAGAAATAAGAAGGACGAAGATGGCATAGTCGTAAGGAACAAGGCCAGGCTTGTTGCCAAGGGAAGGCTTGTTGCCAAGGGCTACTTCCAGGAAGAAGGGATTGACTACGATGAAGCATTTGCTCCCGTCGCAAGACTTGAGGCCATCAGGATATTCCTAGCCTATGCAGCACACAAAGGGTTCAAGGTCTATCAAATCGATGTCAAGTCTGCCTTCCTCAATGATAAGCTTCAAGAAGAAGTATATATGCAGCAGCCCCCTGGGTTTGAAGATCCAAAGCATCCAGAGTACGCCTACTTTTTGGACAAAGCCGTCTATGGGCTGAAACAAGCACACAGGGCCTGTTATGATACTCTCTCTACCTTCCTCATCGACAATGGATTCGAAAAAGGTACAATCGATAGAACCCTCTTTCTCAAGAATCATAAAGGTGACATACTACTTGTGAAAATATATGTGGGCAATATCATATTTGGTTCTACCAATGCTAAATTTTGCGAAAAATTCTCAGAACTGATGAAAAGTAAATCTGAGATGAGTATGATGGGAGAACTGAGTTTCTTTCTTGGTCTTCAAATAAAACAAACTCCGGAAAGGACTTTCACCATTCAGTCCAAATATGTGATTGATCTTATGAAGAAATACACTCTTTCAAATTCATCATCGATGAGAACACCAATGGCTACAGGAGCTAAATTGTTTGTTGATCCATCAGGCAAATATGTGGATGTAAAAACCTAAAGAGGCAAGATTGGATCACTCCTGTATCTAACTGCTAGTAGACCAGATATTATGTTTGCTACATGTCTTTGTGGAAGGTATCAATCTAATCCTAAGGAATCTCATTTCTCTACGGTCAAGAGGATCTTTAGATATCTCAAGGGAACCCCTTCATTGGGTCTCTGATATCCTAAGAACTCTGTCTTTGATCTAATAGCCTTCACAGATGTAGATCATGCAGGTTGCAAGCTTGATAGAAAGAGCACATCTAGAAACTGTCAACTCTTGGGGGACAAGCTGGTAAGTTGGACCTCCAGAAAACAAAATTGTGTTTCAACCTCTACAGCAAAAGCAAAATATGTTGCTGCTGCTAGTTGTTGTTCACAAGTTCTCTGGATGAAGACTCAGCTTAAGGACTATGGCTTTGAATATGAAAAGATTCCCATACTCTGTAACTCCAAGAGTGCCATAGCCATCTCTGCAAATCCAGTGCAGCATTCCAAGACCAAACACATCAATGTAAGGTACCACTTTCTGAAAGACAATGTCAAAAAGGTACAATAAAGATGTATTTTGTTCCAATAGAGATTCAACTTGTTGACATTTTCACAAAAGCTCTTAATGAGAAAAGATTTTTATTTCTTGTTAGCAAGATGGGTATGCTGAATCTCACCACTTAGAGGCAATCCATAGCTTAAAAACAGAGATCCTCAATATCTCATGGTTATGCCAACAAGTGATACAATTCTAAGGCCACAATCCCCAATTACTCTAAACCAGAGCCTCAGGTTCTGAAGACCAGAGCCTCTGGCCAATTAGAAATACTTGTTTAAATTTGGCCAAAAGTTTTCATCGCTTTTTGAACAAGAGCCCCTCTAGTCCAAAGAAAATCCTTTGTTATTTCTCACTAAGTACCCCCTTCACAACCAGAGCCTCTGGTTCTAAAGACCAAAGCCTCTGGATTCCAATACTTTGAGACCAGAGCCTCTTTGGTCCCAAAATTGGTCTCCCTCATTCATTCATACATACATAGTTATATTTTCTCATTCTTGCAACTAGAGCCTGTGGTTCCAAAGACTAGAGCTTCTGGTTTCCAAGTTCTTTGCAACTAGTGCCCTCTGGTCCAAATTGGACTTCATAAAACATCTTATAAATATATCCATTCATCATTTTGCATCGCCTTCTCAACTAGAGCCTCTGGTTCTAAAGACCAGAGCTTCTGGATTAGAAGTCTTTGGAACCAGAGCTCTCTGGTCCCAAAGTCCCATCTTTTTCACATCAGTATACATCATCTTAACCATATTTCACATATTTTTGCATCATCACTCGCAACCAGAGCCTCTGGTTGTATAAACCAGAGACTCTGGTCATCTAATTTACCCTCTTTATTGATTCTAGAGGGAGTTTTTAACTCACTACACAAACCTTATGCATCATTTGAGGGGGAGTTTTGCAATAAACAAATAGCATTTCCATTGCACAAAATATGCATTTTTCCCATCCAGAGCCTCTGGTTCCACTATTCAGATCCTCAGGATCCCAAAAATGCTATATTATGGAGTGAACATCCCTTGCATTCAACCAGAGCTCCTCTGGTCCTACGTTAAGGGCATGTTTTTCAATCCAAGGGTTTTATATGTTTTACCAAAGCCTCTGGTTTGTCTATCCAGAGTCCCTAATTCATAAAACCTAATATTCCATCGATGAATAAATTCATCATTCATAACCAGAGTGTGACAGCAGTCAAATTTGGAATCCCAGGTTAGCTTTTATTAAGATTATATTAGTGTTATTGAAGTTAATTTATAGATTAGRAATTAKTTAGGTTAGTTTAGTCAAAAATTTTAAGAATTTTCCGGCAGTTGCTTAGAAAGTCCGGTTTCG
>NC_037539.1:22618307-22619749 GCF_001531365.2 Cynara cardunculus var. scolymus | reverse complement strand
TATTTTGTAATTATGTTTTAAATTGTATGGTTGTGTTGTTTATACACTATTGCTATGAGACTCAATCTGTCACACCCCGTGTTTATCATGATTTTATGTGGTTTATTTCGTAAAAACTTCATATTCTGTTGCTGACAGATTATGTGCTTGTGCACAAATCATTCAGATCTTGTAAATGGCTTGTTCAAATGTTATGAGTTTTCTTTTAAAAGTTTATTTACTGAGTTAGGGTTGCAATGCATTCGGTTTCACTCTAAAACATTGAGTTTTGACCCTCCAAATGCTCAAAACATTATAGCTACGTATATGAGATTTTTCAGTAGGTAAATCCTACTTTGAATGGTCATAACTTTCTGGATAATCATCCAAATTTGTTTATTGTTCTTTTGGATGTTATTTTAATGAAATATCTTTCACATGCCACTGATTTCACTCAAAATGGTGGTGATTTGTGGTTTCATTTTCCTAAATTAAGATGAACATGYAATCTRTCCGATTTTGACAGATTCGTATATGTGTGTTGCATCGACCTTATCTCTCTCATAACTCAATGAAAAAGGATGAATGTTCTTTTTAGAGTTAACCTTATGTATTATCTTTTATATGAAAGTGTAATCACATAAAATTATGGAGTTTTGACCTCCAAGCACCTTAAACTCTATAGGTGTGTAAAATGTGAATCCACCAGTAGGTAACCTTTACTTTGTGTGTTAATATTTTTCTACTTATTTGTCCTTAATGTGTGATTCTTCTTCTAAAACTTTATTTTATGAGTTAAGGTTCATTTGAATCCAGTCTCATTCAAAAATACGATATTTTGTGGCATGAACCGATTTTTACAAGTTAGGTGTGCATTCTGTCAATTGATGGCAGATATGTGCATGTGACTTTAAGGTGTCATATCTTCCTCTCAACTCATCCAAAATGAGTGATTTTTAGTTTAAAAGTTTCGTATATGTGTTATGTTTCCAATACAACTTGAATCTCTGCATAAAATCTAGTAGAACTCTTTATATGAGTATTTTACTATCATGGTACAATCTGCCAATTCAGTTGTGATAAGTTACATTACATGATTTATTTGAAGCATCATCTCCTATCCAATCTTCATGAAATTTGGTCATTATGGCTATAACTCAGTGATATATACCATATAAAAATATGGGAACTTATTTCATTCTTTAAGTCTCTTTAATGGATCATATTTGTAACTTAAAGTTTCTGTCCAGAATCTGAAATTTTGGATTTGGTTAAATATTGTAAAACTTGATATTTTATTGGGTTATAGCAATATTTCCGATATGAATCTTATTATGAGCATATGGACATTATGTATTTGGACTATGGACAATATTTTGGAACAAAAGTGGACAATTATGGACTTAGGATTTAGTAAACCCCATAGATAGAGTTGATTCAATAAGTAATGATTGGTTATTCCT
>NC_037539.1:22609255-22617460 GCF_001531365.2 Cynara cardunculus var. scolymus | reverse complement strand
TTATGTTTTAAATTGTATGGTTGTGTTGTTTATACACTATTGCTATGAGACTCTACCTGCCATACCCCGTGTTTCCGCTTTAGCGGGGTGTGACACAGAGCCCTCTGGTTCCCCTTCAAATGTCATGACCAACTAGAGCACCTCTCGTTCCATGAAAAATCTATTTTTTCCCAAAAACCCATCTTTAATTGAAAACATTTTTAAGATTATACAAAATTGCAACTTTTGTAACTAAAAACTATAGAACATGGGTTTTTAGAAGACCAAAACTTCGTAATTAGTATTTATCTTCCAATTAAATGGAATTTTAAATTTAAACATTTTTTTTTGGGGATTATATTCAAGAGATATTCTTTAGGGATAATTATTGTTTTTAAATAATTATCCCTAATCACCCAAACGTCATCCATGCGCCTGACACAATCAAACGACTTGTTCCCTAGAAACCCCTCCATATTACTCTTCCTTCCACCCCAACATGACACGTGTCCACCTGTATTTATGACATTATGCAGGTTTACGGCCACAATTACCATCACCACTACCTTTTCACCCAAACGTCCTTTACCACCATCATTACCTTTTAAAAATAATATTTCTTAAACCAAAAACCTTTCCACTTCTCCACCTATAAAAACCCATCTTCTCCACCTATTTCTTCTTTACGCTCACAAAACCTTCAAGAACCAAAAACGACCTGCAAACAAAACCTGCAACTTCTTATTACCAACAATGGCTTCCTCCGCATCACACGAATCTCACAACAACGACAACCATGTGCAATCGACCGGCACAGACAGCCGAGCACTGGTTTTCTTGCCCACCAAACCCAACAACCATGCATTTAACCTTCGCACAAACCTGTTTGAAGACAAGTTCACCATTATGATAGATTTCTTTCAAAACTGTATTCTCCAACCTGCTCTTACCCTTTCTGACAATGGGGTACCATTGAAGTACGTGCAACAATACTTGCAAACCTGCGAGTTCTTCCTGGAGAACCGTGGTATCATGGGGGACATTGATGTCCCAAATGACATGGTTTGCTTGGTGAAGATTTCCCGCGCAAATGTCTCCAAGGTCCTGTGTATCCCAACTCGACAAGAACTCAACATCGAACACTACGTCGAGCCACCCACCAGTTCTGACATTCTCTGCTTCATCAAGATGTTGGGTTACAACCGTGACCTATGCAATACATCAGATATCAAGAGGCAATGTTTTCCTCCTATGTGGAATATGTTCTTCTCGATCCTGAACCGTGCCCTCACTTGCAAGCTCGGGAGCATGGATCAAGGGAACATCAACATCATGACCATCATGTATGGTCTTTTCTTCAACCTACAGCTGGATTATGCACTCCTCATCTACAATGAGATACATGCACCGGTCATCAAGAAATGCAAACTCGTGGCCGCAGGAAAACCACTATCCTCTATTCTCTTCCTGCGGTTCCTTGCCTTATTCATAAGGGACGCGATGAGGAGACACAATCTACCGGCCGAAGAACCATTCACTCAACAATATCTAATGAACGACCATTGACCAACCATCTCCAAAGATGGTTACACGACAGAAAGGACCATCTCAAGGGCCATGCTCAGCATCATTCCAGAGACGTCTGAGATACGTAGGAAGTATGAACGCTCTTTGTTGTCCCAAGAACCGAGGACAGCTACCCCAGAGCAAATAGAGCCTTCCCCTGATGCAAGCGAGGGAACGCAGGAGTCGTTTTCATCGGATGATGAAGATGATGATAATAACACTCCTCACGCATCCCCTGGCCCATAAACACAACTCTTGCACCCACCTCCCAAAGGGAAACCACATCTGCTACCCTTGGCGATCTAGGCCAAAGGGGTATTGAACAAGGACGGCCCAGTCCAATCCCAACCCAAGCCAGCCATCCAGAGGCCACTCTTCAGGCCTCTGGAGATGATTTTGCTGAGAAACCACAACATCCATCACCTCTCTCTCAACAGGGAGGCGATGAAGAAATAAGAGCCACATCGCCTCATGGATCGCCACAACCCTCCACACACCTAGAAGCATGTGTTGCTTCTGACATTGAAGCTCCCATAGATCCTTCAGAGCGATCTCCCATTCCTGCACCACACCCTTTGATACTTGATCTAGCGAAGGGGACACACACCTACTTCTCTTGCTCGACCTCAGAATCCGAGGAAGAAGAAATTGATGTACCAACATCAGGAGATAGCTCCTCATTAGAGGGCTATTGAGGACTTGATGGAAGTCCTTCATTGCCCACATTCACACAACGTAATGAGGGTGCCTCTGGAACTGAGGCACAACCTGTAGCATCTGTTGCTGCAGGGGTTACCCCTTAGCTTATCTTATCACAAAGGAAGAGTTTCAGGCCTTTGTCGACTTGACTTAGCGGTCCTTGGAAGACCTTAAACTCATCTTAGCAAGGATTGTCAAATCCACCCCATCCATCGATCTCACACCCCTTCGACAATCCCTTGCCACCCTTGAAACCCATGCCAAAGACAAAACCACCCACCTACAAATGCTCCAACAAACCGTCCAACAACAACACAACACCTCATCCACCCTCTCCACCATACGAAACCAAACCTTTATAAACACCCTTGCCACCCTCATGGCCCAGGCAACTGCGACCGATAAGGCCATAGCTTCCATCACCACCCAACTAAACACCATCACCAACACCTTCACCACACACCTAGCCACCATACTTAGGGATGGCAAAAAAAACCGAAACCGACGGTGAAAACCGAAAACCGAAACTTTCCGGCCGGGTTCGGGGACATTTTATAGGGGACGGGCCGGGGATCGGGGACGAATTCGGGGATTTTAACGGGGACGGGGACGGGGGCGGGGACGGTGATCACCGGCCCGGCCCGGCCCGATATGTATATATATATATATATTTATTTATTTATTTTAATTTATATACATACATACACACATATATATATATATATAATATCATTAAAAAAAGTAACATTAAAATTTAAAAAACTTTTATTCACTTTACCTTAACAAACCAAATAAAGCTCACGAAAAAGTCTAGTTTATTTGTATAAAAACGTGATTTTAGTTGTATGATGTTTGAATTTTTGTTTAGTTTTATATTGTAATCTAATACATTGTTTGTAATTGGTTCGATTATATTTGAGACATTTAAATTTAGATCTTTAAAAAAATTGTAATTTACTTTTAATTGTGAAAATTAACATATTGTAATTTTTTTCCATATCGGTTTCGGGTTTCGGTTTCGGGTTCGGGTTCGGGTTCGGTTATAACCAACGGTGAAAAAGAGAATTTTTATCTTTAACGGGTTCCCCAACAGGGATCGGGGAAACCGCGGGGACCCGATGGAGATCCCCGATAAGATCCCCGACGGGGATCGGGACGGTTACGGGGACGGTTTTAGCTATCGGTTTCGGGGACGGGGATACCAATACCCGGTCCGAACCCGGCCCGTTGCCATTCTTAACCATACTTGCCTAAATCTCTCAACCAACCCCTCCGCCACCCCTTCTACAGCTCCATCATTTGATGAAGCCTTTACATCCTTCACTGTAGAGGCGAGGAATATGTTAGCCTCCCTCCCCATCCCACCACCTATATCCACCTCAACCTCAATCCCCCCTCTCGCATCGACATCCACCTTCACAGAGTTTGCAGCCATAGCCAATTTGAGAGCTTTGTCAAAGGCACTTATTTCATCATTCAATGAGATAAGTGAAAAGTTCATACATAGAGCTGCACAACCAGCCAAGACTCTCTCCAAGAGCCTTGAAGAACAACAGGCTTGCACACACTCCCTACTTCACTCGAAGGAGGAGAGTCGAAGACAGAAGGCCCTGAGGGCGCATCTTGCGACCTTCAGAGAACACAAGAAGAAGAGGAGCAAAGCATCTTGCTCATCTAGCCACCCGCTGAAGAGGCCAAGGCATGAGGATCCTGACCAAGATGATCATGGTCTAGGTCCTCATGAGGGGGAGAACCTGGCTGCTCAACCAATGGAGTCCGTTGCACCACGACCACCACCATCATCACAAAACCAACCACCATCCACAACCCAAGGAACCCAAGCAAGGGAACCAGAGGCTCAGACCTCTGAAGATGTAAACAATGTACATGTTCCCTTAGCTACCACCCAAGTACCTACAACCCAAATCAATGAGTTCTCACCAATTGCGGTGAGTTCTTCATCTGATGAAAACCTATCTACCCCACAACCAGAAACTAACCTACCCTTTACTCCATCACCAACCCTAAACCTACCCTTAACTCTATCACCAACCCCTCGCAACACAGAACCTTCCATCACCCTACCCATTCAACCAGAACCCACAATCACCCAACCTACCTCACCTCTAAAACAACCAACCCAAACAGAACCTCTTGAACCAGAAGTATCCCAATCAGAAACTACCCAACCAGAACCCATTGAACCAGAAATACCCCAAATAGAGCCAACCCAAATAGAACCATCGCAACCAGAACCCATTCCATCACCATAACCCTCAACCATACACAACCCACAACCCAACCACCGCAGGTGCAAGCGGACATTCCCTCCTCATCGAGGCATCCTCCTCAAGGCGTAGTCGAAAAGATAATAACAAATTTTGAGTTGCTGAGGAGACGTCCAGAGATGCTACCAAGGGAACCAGTGATGATGGAGAATATCCATTAGTACTTGTATCACGATCGTGATGAAAGTTTGGTTCTCAATCCTCCCATGCTCTCACCAGAGTCGATAAACCTCCTGCGCCATGAGTTTGTAAGACAGACGACCAATCCACCACAGGCCGTCTTCTCAAATGAAGGAATCAGGACGTTTCTGGACATCAAAATGAGGACCTTCGCTAACAAAGCCATCAAATACATTGACTACGCCGTGGAATGAGCCCATGGTCATGTCAGCATTTTCAATGACAATGACTTGATCAATCTCAATCCATGAGACTTGATTGATTGATATGCACACATGCCTCAACGACAGGATCAAAGAATCAGATTTGGAATGGCAAACCGAGCGATTGTTCAAGCGATGGAGACCTTGGTGAAGCACAGAGCAAAGAACAATTTTCAAATTGCTCTCAATCTAGGCATCGATAGACTATCCTTCACTCCTCCAGATAAAGACTTTCCAGGCCTGCAGAAGAAGAGATTTGCCTCAGGCTTAACGCAATCAAAGCTCGGATTGGTGTTCAAGATTGAGTTTGGTGTGAACAAATTTTTTAGACTGACTGAAGCATTCAAGTACTCGACCATAACACTTGAATGGTTTCAGAAGGTAATCAGAGACAGATTGGGCAGACCACATGTGCCAATGGGAGAGGGACAATAACTTATTCATGAGATCTCAACAGTCATTCGATTCAGAGGACTGTTGATGAGCTTTTGGGAGATAACACAAGGAGATCATGAACGAAGTATCTTGTTTTGTATTGTAATATCTTTTTGTTCCATCACTTGTAAGAACTCATCCATTACAGTCCAATGAAATTTTTTGGCAAAGAATGTTTTCTTTAGCTTAGCCTCTGTCTATCACTTATGCTTTAAATGTTCATAGATTAACTTATGTTGTTCTTTCATTCCTTAGGAGGAGATTGTTAGACCCCATAATTTACATTTGTAAAAGTAATGAAGAACAACAAGTGATGAAGAACCAGAAGGCCGTTGGAAGTCTTCAAGGCAAAACAGCTAAGTATTTAATACAACCAGAAGGTCGATGAATCGACTAGAGATGCGATGAATCATGCATCTTCATAGCCCCTCTAGTTACCAACACTTGGTGTCTTCTACAACAGTTCAACCAGAGGCATGCGATGAAGATATCAAGATAAGGCTGAATAACGCTCCATGAAAGATAGTTGGAGATAACTAATCGACAGCTGGATTCTACAAAGTTTTATCTTGTTTTGTTTATTATCCATGTCTAGATAACCTTATTTTTCCTAGAAGATTTGGTAGATAGTCTCTCTAGATAGTTATCTTCTTGTTTAGCTTTCTAGTATAAATAGGTGTTAGGCCTATTGTAATCGATGAACGCTTTTACTATCATTTTGGAATAAAGTCAATATTCCGGCACTCAAGTATATTCTTTGAATATTCATATTTTGTTCTTGAGTGTTCGTCATTTTATTCATTCACACAACATAATTAGGTTATTCTTAACTTAGTTATTAGTGTTATTGAGAGATCTGGGATCAACATGGACTGAACCTCTCCATCAGGCACTTAACCTTTTTTCCTATTAAGCCTTCATCTTAATTGGAATACAACACGGACTCCATATATGAGACACTTAACTTGTGTTTAAAGACTCTGTCGCTTGATGTCTCCTGCATGAGAACTGTTGGTCCATTCCGATAAAAAAAAAATAAGTCCTAATAACTACAATAAAAGACTGCAAATTACAGTTTTAGAAGATGGGCTCTAAAAATCTACAACTAAGTGAAATTAAGACAAACTCTTAAAAGAATGAAGAGGTGAGTCTCATCGAAGCTCTGGATGTACTATGCAGAGGCTCTTTGTATGATGTGCAACTTTGCATGAAGCACTTAAGTTCTGCATGTGCGTTCAAATGTTGCTCTTCCTTGGAATACAGTACGGAATCTTTAAATAAGATCGGCTCTTACTGATACTTTTACAAAATCGAATATAACGATCTACATCTAAGTATAAATAAGACAAGCTTTTAGTGGAATGAAAAAAAACAGATGTAATTGAAGGCAGAGGTGAAAGGCAACCTCTGTATTACATTAAGTAAAAAAGTTTTTAAGTAATCTACGATACATGCTTGTTATTGTATTAAAAATTTAATTACTTACCTTTGCCAAATTTCATCTAGATTTTGTTTTACAAACTGTTAATATTTACTGAAGTTATTATAAATTCTTTACAAAATCGATATTGCTTTCATTTCATTCTTGCAAAATAAGTAACTTCAGTCCACATGTCAGCATATGGTGAGACGCTTATATTGTTTTCCCGGCCAAACATGTATGTAGACACAGTTTACATTAGGAGTACAAATAGACCTATTTGGTTGACATCTGCCCTTCTAAACAAGTAATTTTTTTTTTGTATTTTAAATGATTTTTGTGCGTAAGGGGATTTACTTAACAGGCTGAAATAGGTAATTATGAATTTAACTCTGACTTCATATCCAGACTTCCAAGTCCGAAGTAATCCAAAATAGGCAGTCTGAAATGTGAAGGACACACTCTGAAGTCTTGTGCCTCAGAGTTATTCTGAGGTTTATTTTCCTCACTTAGAAGACAATTGTGAAATGTAGTACTTCAGAGTTACATTTTGGTGAGAATTTTCAGACTTAGAAGACGAATGTCTGCTCTTGTGATTCAAAGTTATTATCAGACTTTTTCCCAAGACTTTTAAGACAACTCCAAACAGTTGTTTTCCAGAGTCACATGGTGGAGTTATTTTCCATACTTAGAAGATAACTCTGAACTCTTATGCTTCAAATATATTCTCATAATTATTTTCTAGAATTGGCAGACAACTCCAGAGTCTTGCGCTTCAGAGTGACCATTTGAAGTTACTTTCTAGACATAGAACAGAACTCTGATTTGTTCTCCTTTTGTAACACCACGATTACAAAACAAACACTTACCAACCTTCATTAAATAAATTTTAGTTTCAAACACCTCAAGATACGGGATAGCAATTTACAATCCAAAATACATAATTTTAAGACTTAATAAATACATAGCTAACAAAAAAAAACATAATCATCGGGGACATGTCTACCTGGAATATACATACTATGAACAACCCAAAAGTATAACTTATACCTACACTCAAAAGTAGGCTTTACACGTCAATCCCTAATCGATCATCCGACCTTGTTTTTGCCTTTGCCAATTTGTCCTGAAAAGTTAAAACCACTAAAACATAAGTTGTATGGGTTAGTGAATTTATGTGGAAAAATGTGGTTACAATGTGTTATATAAGCATACATACTACGAAATAAAGAAGGTCTCGAAAGAATTTTTGCATAACAACACGACAACAACTTAGTTGTACCACACGATGTCCTTTACAACAACCTACTTTGAACGTGGGAATCACAAAAGAATGTTCAACATAAAAAATGAACATCAATATAATCAACATCATACTCGAGATCAAGCAAGGTCACATACCAATTAACTTCACACACAAACATAAGACTTGGCA
>NC_037539.1:22602604-22608742 GCF_001531365.2 Cynara cardunculus var. scolymus | reverse complement strand
TTTTGACCTTCTTAAACTCAAAATCATTAAATGACTTTCAAATATGAATTGTAGAACTTTTTCTTACCTTTCYAGAGCCTATTTGTACATATTTTTAGGATTTTTTTACAATTTTATACAATTTTTCTATAACAGATCTTATACCAAGACTTTCAAACTCGAAAATAGCTATTTTTCACCTTTTCATGTTAAACTCCAAACCATTTTGCACCAAATTCATATATTAGTCTTATATTACCATAACTTATATGAAATCATCATGAATCCATCATTATTTTACTAAACATTCACCTAGTTCATCTTCATATAAGGTTGACTATCAAAAGTCAAACTTTCCCAAACCATATCATGTATACACAACTATTTCTGGTTATCTAATCATGATTTCCACAAGATAATAAGTTATGTATTACATATCCTACAAAATATCAAGATTTTAGCTTATAATTCTCAACATGCAACCCTAATTTCATGGTTTCTTGAATTCAAAGTGAATACATTATCAAAAATGGAAGCATACCTTCAATAATCTTGCAAAATTTCACCAATTTCTTGCTAAAACACCTAAGTTTGGTTCCCTTGAAGAGTACAGAAGCTTAGAAACGAAAATGGGGAAGAATTGGGGCTGAATTCGTCTTTATATGTCTAAAATCCGAGTTGGGTCGGTTTGACCCGGCTTGGTACCCGTTTTGACCATTAAACACTAAAAATTGCATAACTTTTCGCTCGAAACTCCGTTTTCAATAAGGTTTTCGCCTACGCGTTCATAACAAGATAACCTATAATTTACAAAAAAAATATTCATAAAAGACCTCCCAATAACAGCAGTTTTCATATTTGTACGAGTTATGTTTTTCTTTGAAATGTTGCCTTTTTGATTTTTAGTTCAGAATCCCGTAAAAATTTTCCGGCACCTCCAACAACTCCTAATAGGTCCAAAACTTTGTTACAAAGCTTAACATCCTATCAAAAACCTCTCGATTGAGTATTGTGCACGTAATATATCGAAATCATACCGTAATTTGAAAAAACTTGCATAAAATGTAATCTACGCGATTTTTTTGACTTCCGACAATTCTAACACTTCATATTARCTTATTCAAAGGTGTTCCAACATTTAGATTACCATTTAGATCTTCCATTCAAGTTTTGAGTAGATTTTTCTCATTTAGGCACTCTAGATACCAACCCAACTATCATGTATGCAATGAACTTTGTATGTTGAACCCTCACATTATCTAATTATGTCAATTGTGAGGTGTTAGCACCAATCTTACCTTCTATATCTCATTCCAATTATGAGTTCTACTTATAGCTCACTAGTATACTTCGCATTTTAGCATTTTAGCAATTTTGTTTTTAAAATAACATATAAGGTATGCTTATAATTACTAGTTAAGCAAATTTAAATAGACGGATGTTACAAATACCTCCTCCTTTTGAAGATTCCGTCCTCGGAATCATCATTGCTCGAACAGTGTCAGGTATTTCGCCATCATTTTTTCTTTATTCTCCCAAGTCCAATTTGGCCCACGATGATGTTTCCATTTAACCAACACTAAATCCACAACCTTGTTGCACAAGTTCACCGTTCGTTGATTTAAGATAGCCTCGGGTTCTTCAATGTATCTCAATTTCTTGTCTACTTTGATTTCCGCTAATGGCACCACCTCCTCGTGTTTACCGAGACATTTCCTTAGATAAACAAGATGAAAAATATCAAGGATACCTGTGAGTTCTTCTGGCAACTCAAGCCGATACGCTTGCTTTCCAACCCGTTCCAATATTTTGAATGGCCCAATGAAATGAGGTCTAAGCTTACCCTGCTTTCTAAATCGAAGTACCCCACGCCATAGAGAAACTTTCAGCATTACTAGATCTCCAACTGAGAATTCAATTGGCTTTCTGCGACGATCTGCGTACAATTTCTGTCTATCTTGTGCAGCTTTCATTCTCTCTCGAATCACTTGAATCTTGTCGTGAGTAATTTGAATGAGCTCGGGGCCAGCAAGCATCTTTTCTCCAGTTTCTTTCCAACATAGAGGCGTACGACACTTACGTCCGTACAAAGCCTCAAAAGGTGCCATATCGATTGTCGTGTGGTAGTTGTTGTTATACGAAAACTCGACCAGAGGCAAATGAGTATCCCAACTTCCACCAAACTCTAAGACACAACCGCGCAACATGTCTTCTAACGTTTGAATGGTACGCTTAGATTGCCCGTCAATTTGCGGGTGATACGCGGTACTGAATGCCACCCGTGTTCCTAGTTCGCGCTGTAATCCAGACCAGAAGGTAGAAGTAAACCAAGAGTCACGATATGAGATTATCTTCATGGGTACACCATGTCGAGCAACGATCTCATCAACATAAATTTGTGCCCACCGAYCCATCGTATATGATTCCCGAACGGGAAGAAAATGAGCAGACTTTGTCAGGCGATCTACGATAACACAAATATTGTCGTACTGACGAGAGGTCTTAGGCAACTTTGTAACAGGATCCATGGTTAGCTCTTCCCATTTCCACACAGGTATCTCCAAAGGTTGTAGACACCCATACAGCTTTTGGTGTTCAACTTTTACTTGTAAACACATGATGCATTTCTCGACATAACGACTAATATCAGCTTTCATCCCAGGCCACCAATAGTCTGAATGGAGATCATGATACATTTTAGTACCTCCAGGATGAATAGATAACCGTGTTTTGTGTGCTTCCTCTAGAATAAGCTCTTGCAAACCCCCAAGTCTCGGCACCCAAATTCGGGTTTTAAAGACTTTGAGACCACGTTTTTCTTCAGATAAGGAGTCTACATAACCAACCATACGTTTGAACTTTAGGTGTTCTAGCTTTAATGCCTCGATTTGCCACCTATGAAGATCATCGATAAGAGTAGACTTCATTGACACATGAGTGATAGCATARCAAATACTRGYYMCRTGTGSCTTCCGACTCARCGCATCYGCYACTACATTGGCTTTACCWGGATGGTATAGAATTTCACAATCGTAATCTTTGATCAATTCCATAGCTCTCTGTTGACGCATATTCAGAGTCTGTTGGTCGAAAATATATTTCAAACTCTTGTGATCAGTGAACAACTGACACTTTATGCCATAGAGATAATGTCTCCAAAGTTTAAGAGCAAACACATCGGCTGCCAATTCAAGATCATGAGTGGGGTAATCCTTCTCATGTTCTTTCAATTGTCGAGAGGCATATGCAATTAATTTGCCTCGCTGCATCAACACACATCCCAAACCTAATTTAGAAGCATCACTATATACTAAAAAGTCATCATTGGCCTCTGGTAAAGCGAGTATCGGTGCATGAGTTAAACAATCCAATGTCTGAAATGCATTCTCTTAAGCCTTAGTCCATACAAACTTCACTTCTTTGCGGGTAAGTGAAGTAAGCGGTACTGCAATCTTTGAGAAATCCTGTATGAATCGACGATAGTAACTCGCTAAACCAAGAAAACTACGAACTTCAGAAGCATTCTTGGGTTGCTCCCACTTCTGTATAGCTTCAATCTTGGATGGTTCCACATAAATGCCATCGCCAGAAATCACATGCCCCAAGAATTGCACCTGACGAAGCCAAAATTCACATTTTGAGAATTTAGCATATAACGTTTCCTTCCGTAATAGTTCCAACATCTCTCGAAGATGTGTAGCATGTTCATCCTCAGACTTAGAATATACCAGAATGTCATCGATGAAAACGATAACAGACTTATCAAGCATAGGACGACACACTCGGTTCATGATATCCATAAAGGCTGCAGGGGCATTAGTCAATCCAAATGGCATAACAAGAAATTCATAATGTCCGTATCGGGTACAAAAAGCTGTCTTTGGTACATCCTCTTCACGTACCTTAAGTTGATGATAACCTGACCTCAAATCAATTTTTGAAAAATAACTTACTCCTTGCAATTGATTGAACAAGTCATCTATACGCGGTAATGGATATTTGTTCTTTATCGTTACCTTATTCAATTCGCGGTAATAGATGTACATACGAAAGGATCCATCTTTCTTCTTCACGAACAATACCGGAGCACCCCAAGGGGAAGTGCTCGGTCTAATAAAGCCCTTATCTAGCAATCCTTGCAACTGACTCATCATCTCTTTCATCTCGGTTGGTGCAAGGCGATAAGGTGCCTTTGCAATAGGTGCAGCACCCGACACTAAATCAATACGAAATTCTACTTGCCTATCCGGCGGTACCCCAGGCAAGTCGTCAGGGAAAACATCTTGAAATTCACACACAATTGGTACATCTTTTATAGTTTTCTTCATTTCTTTGGTTGCATCCAAAACATTTGCCATGAAACAAGAGCAACCCTTAGCAATATAACGTCGTGCTTTAAGCATAGATATTACCTTCAAGTCGCCTATACGTCTTTCCCCATAAATGTATAAGTAGTCTCCATTCTCAACTGGTACCCGAATCATCCTCTGAGAACAAATGATATTCGCACGGTTCTTCACTAACCAATCCATACCAATCACGACATCGAAACCACGGATATCCATAGGAATCAAATCTACTAAAAAGTCATGTTCGTCTAATACTAAACTGCAGTCTCTAAACACTCTATCAGCTACCAAAGTGACTCCATTAGCAGTATCAACGGTAAATGGTACTGAAAGCATAACTGGCATAAATTCTAAATAACGAACATAGACATGCGACACAAAAGAATTTGTAGCTCCAGAATCGAACAAGATACAAGCAGGTCTAGAGTTAACAAAGAAAATACCAATAATGACGTCTACCTCATGCTTTGGGTATCTCCTCCTTTTGACTTGAAGCACCACCCATCGCCGGATGCTGCATTGACGCCTTACTTTCTTCCCGCCTCATACAGGGGCATTCAAATTGTCGGTGCCCAAATACTCCACAAGAATAACATGCTCGATTTCTTTTTGGGCAGTTTACACGAACGTGACCCATTTCCCCACAACAAAAACATTTCAAGTTTGTTGTTTCAGTAAGGCATCGCCCTTGGTGAGTTTTGCCACATCTTTGACAAGGACGTGACACATTAGATGGAAGTGAATAGACTTGTGATTGGGCACGTGAAATATATTGAGATTGACTCCTTCTAGGAGTGAAAGATCGAGATTGTCGCTGAGTAGGAATAGAGAAGGTTCTTTCAGTTTGTTGCCTTTTTGATTTAGAAGTTGGTTCCTCAAATTTCGTTAAATCGTGTTCACGGCGACGAGCATACTCCACAACTTTATTGAAACTCGGAATATCACGATTAACAACAAACTCCCGGATTTCTCTCCTCAGACCATCAACAAAATGCTTTATTCGATCATCTTCAGAAGATAAGAATGGTAAGGCAAAACGTGCCTTACAATTAAATTGAGTCTCATACTCATTCACAGACATGTTCCCCTTGCTTGAGTTCTAAGAATTCTTTCTCAAGCCTTCGTTGCAAGTCGATCAGACAGAATTGCTCAAGGAAACGAGTCTTGAAAGACTCCCAGGTCAAGCTTTCTCGTTCATTTTCAGTCAGGGATTCAAAAGTTGCATCCCACCAAATGAGTGCACGCTCTGTCAACATTGCACTAGCATAATTTGCTTTATCCTCATTCATCACTCAGGAAATTCGAAACACTTTTTTAGTGTTTTGAAGCCACTGCATCGCGATTACCGGGTCAGAGAGTCCAGTGAATTCAGTAGCACAACTACTTCGGAAGCTTTTAAACGAGACCCGTTCAGATTTGGGTTTTGAGAGACCACCTAACTCTTTCTCTTTACCCTTTTCTATGTCATGCTTATGATGTTCAAAAGTTTGTTGAACGAAAGTCATAAGTCGTTTCATTAAGCGTTCACTACGGGGAGACAATGGTGTAGCATCCTCATTCTGGTTAAGGTCGGGATCGTATTCTCCAACATTAGGGTTTGTTGGAGTATGACTAACAACATCATCATCAGCCATCGTCCTAAAAGGTGCACACATGGTGAGAGTATTAAAATATAGAGTATTAAATAGTATCCTATTTATGGTCCCTTACCCAACCTTGGTCTTTCCTAATGGTCCATATCCCGTATAAATCATCGCCTAGTTACTATATAACATCAACGCCTAGTTTAAGTCTAGATACCATTATTGAT
>NC_037539.1:22595471-22602269 GCF_001531365.2 Cynara cardunculus var. scolymus | reverse complement strand
TATGGCTTAGTGAATTTATGTGGAAAAATGTGGTTACAATGTGTTATATAAGCGTACATACTACTATTTCTTGTTATCTAATCATGATTTCCACAAGATAATAAGTTATGTATTACAAATCCTACACAATATCAAGATTTCAGCTTATAATTCTCAACATGCAACCCTAATTTCATGGTTTTCTTGAACTCAAAGTGAATACATTATCATAAATGGAAGCATACCTTCAATAATTTTGCAAAATTTCACCAATTTCTTGCTAAAACACCCAAGTTTAGTTCCCTTGAAGAATACATAAGCTTAGAAACGAAAATGGGGAAGAATTGGGGCTGAATTCGTGTTTATATGTCTAAAACCCGAGTTGGGTCGGTTTGACCCGGCTGGGTACCCGTTTTGACCATTAAACACTAAAAATTGCACAATTTTTCGCTCGAAACTCCGTTTTCGATAAGGTTTTCGCCTACGCGTTCATAACAAGATAATCTATAATTTACAAAAAAAATGTTTCATAAAAGACCTCCCAATAACAGCAGTTTTCATATTTGTACGAGTTATGCTTTCCTTTGAAATTTTGCCGTTTTTGATTTTGAGTTTGGAATCCCGTAATAATTTTCCGACACCTCCAACAACTCCTAATAGGTCCAAAACTTAGTTCCAAAGATTAACATCCTATCAAAAATCTCCCGATTGAGTATTGTGCACGTAATTTATCGAAATCATACCGTAATTTGAAAAAATTTGCATAAAATGCAATCTACGCGACTTTTTCGATTTCCGACAATTCTAACACTTCATATTAACCTATTCAAAGGTGTTCCAACATTTAGATTACCATTTAGATCTTCCATTCAAGTTTTGGGTAGATTTTTCTCATTTAGGCACTCTAGATACCTACATAACTATCATGTATGCAATGAACTTTGTATGTTCCCTCACATTATCTAATTATGTCAATTGTGAGGTGTTAGCACCAATCTTACCTTCTACATCTCATTCCAATTATGARTTCTACTTATAGCTCACTAGTATACTTAGCATTTTAGCAATTTTTTTTTGTTTTTTTTAAATAACACATAAGGTATGCTTATAATTACTAGTTAAGCATATTCAAATAGATGGATGTTACACCTTCAGAGTTACATTTTGGAGAGACTTCCCAACCTTAGAAGACAACTGTCTACTCTCGTGATTCAGCGTTACTGTTAGAGTTTTTCCCAGACTTATTAGAACACGACGATATGTTGTTTTTCAGAATTGCAATGTGGAGTTATTTTTTAGACTTACAAAACAATTCTAAGCTACTACGCCTCAGAGTTATTCTCAGACCTTTTTCCAAGACGTTGACAACTCTAAAGTTGTGTGCTTCATAGTTACCATTCGGTTCAAAACACAAACAGATATCTGACATACCACCCTTCAGAGTTACATTTTGAAGCGACTCTCCAATGTCAAAAGACAACTGTTTCATCTTGTGATTCAAAGTTATTGTCCGGTTTTACCTCAGACTTGTAACACAACTTCGGTTTGTTGTTTTCCATATTTAAAAATGTGGAATTATTTTCTAGACTTCAAAGGCAACTCAGAACTGTTGCACTTTAGATATGTGGAGTTATTATCTCACAAACTTATTTCCCAGACTTAAAAAGACAACTCTAAAGTCTTATGCTTCAGAGTTACTATTGGAGTTAATTTCCAAACATAGAACAAAACTCTAACAATTTTCAATTGTTGTATGTTGTGTTATGACCATAAATAATAGCCAAAGACAGTCATTATCAAAGTTTGGTTCATTTCTAAGACAATCTGTATCCACCCATGGTCAGCTATATCTTGCTTTATCTAGAATTAAAAGCAGACAAAGTTTAAAAGTATTAATTATAGATGATGATGATGGTATAATTAGCAATAGAACAAAGAATGTTATATATAAGGAAATATTTAGTAATTTATGATACATGATTCTTATTTTATTAATATTTTACCTATTTACTTTTCACTAGTTTCATTTATGTTCTCTTATAAAATTTGTTTTACAAGTTCCTCATATTTACTCATATTATTATTAATTCTTTAGCGGCTCATTTTTCATTTATGTTCGGCATTATAATTATCCAGGCATAAAGTCCCTGCATGTATTGCGCAGACCTTCTGAGCCTCACTCTGTGCTTCATACAGAGCTTTAGAGTGGCTCTGCATGTACTACGAAGAGCTTCTGAGCCTCACTTTGTGCTTCATACAGAGCTTTACAGAGGCTCTACATGTACTACGCAGAGCCTCTATGCCTGATTTCGTGCTTCATGCAGAGGTATACAGCGGCTCTGCATTGATAGAAGATTTATTCAGACTTGTGCCTTTGAATAACCTTAGCATTTAACTCTGGAAAAGGCCTTCAGAGTTGTGTCCAAGTTGTTCGTCTTCATTTAGAAGTCTTTATGATCATCGAAATACAGGACGTCCTTTGTATATGCTACACTTAAGTCATCATTAACAACTATGTCTCTACATGTACTAGGCAGAGCCTCTGAGCATGACTCAATGTTTCATACAGAGCTTCATAGAGGCTCTGCATAGCCTATGACCCTAATTTCGTGCTTCATGCAGACCTACACAGAGGCTCTGCATCTACAATGCATAACCTATGTCTACGGAAGGTTCCTTCAGACTTGTGACTCTAAATAACCTTGATTTTAACTCTGGAGAAGGACTTCAAAGTTGCCTTTGTCAAATAAATATTTATTTAGGATTCTTTATAAACATCGAAATACAGGACGTCCTTCGTGTATACACTTAAATCTTGACTAACAGCTATGTCTCTGCATGTACTACACAAAGCTTTTGAGGCTGACTCCGTGTTTCATACAGACCTACACAGAGCCTCTATCTACCAACGGTTTATTCTGACTTGTGACTCTGAATAACCTTTGTATTTAACTCTGGAAAATGCCTTCAGACTTGTATTTGTCAAGTCCGTCTTTATCTAGAACTTTTTAAAATGCAAGCTGTTACTTATAGAGGGTCACCGCCTGTATCTCTTATTTTTCAAATAAGGGAGGCATGATGCAAAACATGTCAAGCCACGTGTCTTCCCCGCACATGCTTATGCATAATCGTTTCAGTTCTCGATGCTTCGGGCCGGTTTCCACTCGAGTGCCTATTAGGAAATCTCTTTTTAAATTACCTTTTATCCCCAAAATTAAATTTATTTTATTAATATTTTACCTATTTATCTTTCATTAGTTTCATTTATGTTTTGTTATAAAATTTGTTTTACAAGTTTCTCATATTTACTCATATTATTATTAGTTTTTTTATAAAATACATATCATTTTCATTTAATTTTTGTAAAATAACCCGTGTAATACACGGGTTCGAACCTACTATATATATATATTGTTGGGTTTGAGTAAGAGCTTTAATGTTGTATTGAAGTTTCTCTTTAGTGTATTTTACTTTGTAATAATGTAGCTTTACTATTTCCTAGTATAAATAGTACTTTCATTGTAATTCTCATTACCAAGTAATTAGCAGATTGTAATCAAGATTTGAGCTATAATTTCCTCTCTCTCTCAATCAAATCAATCTTTGATGATATTCTCTCTACTATTCTATTCATCATGATTCTTGAAGATCTTATCATGTTTGTATGAATCTTAGACTTCACAATTGGTATCAGAGCAGACTGCAGGAGCTTCGATTAGAGGATTAAACAATTTTTGCACATTTTTGCACGAATTTTTGAAGATTGATCGATCTGGGTCTATGATGTTCATCACTGTTCTTGAGTGTTCTTCGTCCAGATTGGGTTTTTGAGCCTAAATTGGTTATTTTTTGCGTGTTATTTGAAAAAATTTACATCGCTAGATTCGTTTTTGTATTTCGAACAACTTTGATTCACACAATTTTTTATTTTAAGCAAGTTTTAAACCTGTTTTAGTCGAATTTTGAGTTTTCGTATTCTGGAAAATATTCTTCAAAAGTCATATTTTTTCATGTTTTGATCCAAATTTTTGGTAAAAAGTGTGAAATTTTTTGTTTTTGGTTGAATATTAGTCCGCTTAAGACTTGTGCGATTTAGGGTGTTATCCGCTTAATACTTGTGCAATTTAACATCCGTGTGATTTTTGAGTTGTTTGATATAGGTTTATCCGGACAACACTTGTGCGGATAATCAAGCGATTTAGCCAATCCGTCTGGTAAATCGTTGATAACTTGAACGGATAATCGAGCGATTTAAACAATCCGGCTGGTAAGTCATTGGTAACCTGAACGGATTAGTGGGCGATTCACACAACCCGACTAGTAAGTCGTTTAAGTGGTGTGCGATTTGTTAAGCAATTTAGAGAATCCGCTTGGTAAGACTTGTACTTAGTACATTTGTCTATTTGAGCGATTTATATTTTTGATCGTACATTCTTTGGTGATTGAATGGATATTGACTTTTGATCGATTTAATTCTTTGACTTTTGATCGATTTGTATTAGAAGGACTTATACGTACTTTGACTTGTTGACTTTGTTGACCTTGACTTGTTGACTTTGTTGACCTTGAGTTGTTGACTTGTTGACTTTTTACGTCCGATTTTCATTTTGGAATTTTTGACTTAGTGTTGAAAACATCCGATTTGAGAATTTTAATTCAAATTGAATTTTGTGCCTTGTACGTATTACATTTTGCTTAATCCGCTTGAATCTTGCTTAATTGTATAAATCTAGTTAAGTGTTGTGTGYGATTTAGAATTGCTTGTTGTCCGGACTTCTAATCCGGATAACTTGATTGAAAAAGTCTTATCTTTGTTGTTCGGACTTTCAATCCGGATAAGCTTGACCGGATTACTAATCCGGATAAGCTTTAGTGCCTAAATTTTTCTAAGTGTTGAATGTGTGCAAAGTTTTTGTTTAGAATTTATCAGATATATTTTTGTAAACTGATCCTTTAATTTAAACTTTGAACTGCAGTTGATCCTGCTTCATACGAATTGATACTATGAGTTCACGAGAAGCAATGGCTATTGGTACTGACACCAAGCCACCTGTTCTGTTTCGTGGTGATTATAATCGGTGGAGAGATAGATTTCTGAACTTTGTTGAGAGAATGAAAGAAGAAGATATGATTATGAAATCTTTAATGGAAGGTCCTGCTAAATTTTTCCTAGAGATAGATGCTGATGTAGTAGAAGGCATACATGCACAGAGAGTACTTAAACAAAAGCATCAATATTCATCTAAAGAAAAAGAGAGAGCCCATGCTGATGTGCTTTGCAAATCGTATATGATGCAAGCACTGACTAATGATATTTACATTAGTATTGACAGTCATAAATCATAAGGTCACATCATATGGGTTCAAATTGAAAAGATGATGATGGGTTCGAAAGTAGGAACTCAGCTAAAGATTACTAACTGTATTTCAGCTTATGAAGAGTTCAAGGCTAAAGAAGGTGAAAGTCTTGACGATGTCTATAATAGGTTTGCCAGACTGCTTAATAAGCTAACAAAGAATGGAATTTCTAAAACTACAATAGAGATAAATGTTAAGTTTCTTAACAATCTCCAGTTAGAGTGGAAACCATTTGCAAATCATCTCAGATTCAATAAACAGTTATATGATATCGATTTTCATGAAATCGATGAAGCTCTGAAACAAAATGAGCAAGATGTTTTGGAAATCTGAAATGCAAAGAGGAAAGAAAAAGAAGTTGATGATCCTTTGGCTCTTGTATCTGAGAGAAAGGAGAAGAAATTAAAAAGCAGATCTAGAAAGCAAGTGAAAGAAGTTAGCCAGTCAAGTGAGTCTGAAAAAGAAGACAGTAACAGCTCAGATTCAGATTTTGAAATGTCAGAGATCAAACAGGCAATGGCAATGCTGACTAAAGCATTCTAGAAGAAGTTCTCAAAAAGGACACACTCGAACAACCAGAGATTCTCGTCAGGTTCAAAATATGAATACAAAGACAAATTTGGCGAGAAGAAGAAATATGAAGAAAAGAGGTTCGAGAAGAAATATGAGAAAAAGCCGGAAGAAAAGAAGAACTTTACCAAAGGTGTAGCTGATGAGAACACAAAGTGTTATAACTATGGTAAGCTAGGCCACTTTGTTGTAAATTATAGGAAGCCGGTAAATCGAGATACTGACTACTACAAGAATAAATTTCTTCTGTCCAAACAAAGAGATGCCGACAAAGCACTTATGGCTGAGGATGAACACTGGTTGAATCTGACTGATGAAGAAGAAGAAACTRAAGCTGTTGCACATGTGTGCTTGATGGCTAGAACAGATAAAAGTTTGTCAGGTGAAGAAGAAGAACAGACTGCTGAAATGAATGAAGAGGTATTACATCAATCATGCATTAAACAGATGCAAAAGATGATGCTCAAAATTCAATCTTTCCAGCAAGAATTAAAATCAGAAAAATTGCGTTCAAATAATTTTGAAGATCAATTAAAAACGCAAAAAGAAAAATATACCAAATTATATATTGAAAATGCTGGAAACTTGAATTGGGCTAAGTCTTTGCTATCTGAATCCAAATTATTTGATGAAAAATCCAATGTTTTAAAAGCCGAATTATCTTAATTGAAGGAAAAATATAAATCATTAGAATTAGTTAATGAAGAACAAATTGTTAAAATAAATAAGCTTGATCTTCAAATAATTCAGTTAAATAAAACTCTGAAGGGTAAAAAAGAAATTTTATACAAAAGAGGAATGTAGATCCTAGATCTCTCAATAACACTTATAATCTAGTTATGAATAACCAAATTATAATGATTTTACGAAGAAAGTTAAGAAGACTCAAAA
>NC_037539.1:22592291-22594681 GCF_001531365.2 Cynara cardunculus var. scolymus | reverse complement strand
TTGAGATCTCTTGAATGAGATGGTTTCCCACTTCCCTTGGCACGTGGCTTTTGCCTAGTCTGTCTCTAATATTTTTCTCAAACCATTCAAGTGATTCGGTTGAGTACTTGAAGGCTTCAGACATTCTAAATAACTTTTTCACCCCAAACTCATTCTTGTAAACAAGTCCGAATTCGGGTTGAGACAAGACAGAGGCAGAGCGTATCTCCTGCAGGCCCTGGAATTCTTCGTTTGGTGGAGCGCAGGATAGCCTCTCAATGCCCAGCCTTAGCGCAATCTTGAAGTCTGTTTTTGCTCTTAGCTTTACTAGGGACTCCATTGTCTTTACTATCGCTCGATTTGCCATTCCAAACCTTATCCCGTGATCCTGCATCTGAGCTGTATAGGCGTATAATTTGATTAAGTCGTACGGGTTGAGATTAATGAGATCATTTTCGTTGAACACGCTAATGATCCCATGGGCTCTCTCCACGGTGAACTCAATGTATCTGATAGCTCGGTTGGCAAAGGATTTTATCTTTAAGTCCATGACTCTCCTTATTCCTGCATTCGAGAAGACAACTCGAGGATCTTGAGTAGTTTGCCTGACGAAACGATGGTGTAGGAGATCCATTGATTCGGGCGATAGGATTGGAGGATTTGTTGACAAACTTTCTTCACGATCATGGTACATGTATTGATGGATATTTTCCATCATTACTGGTTCCCTAGGTGGCTCTTGAGGTCTTCTCCTCATCGACTCCATCTGTTGAATAATTTCGTCCACTAGGCCTGTTGGAGGATGCCTTAAGGAAGAGGCAACATCCGCTTGAACCATTGGTTGTGTTTGGGTTGGTTGGGTTGGGGTTATTATAGGTTCTGGTTGTTGGGGTGATGAAGGTTGGGTTGTAGTGGGCTTTGGTTGTAAGGGTGAAGAAGGTTGGGTTATAGTAGGCTCTGGTTGTATGGGTGAAGAAGGTTGGGTTATAGTAGGCTCTGGTTGTATGGGTGAAGAAGGTTGGGTTATAGTTGGTTCTGGTTGTATGGGTGAAGAAGGTTGGGTTATTATGGGCTCTAGTTGTAGAGAAATGATGAAAGGTTGAGTTGTGCGGGGTGTTGGTGAGGGGGTTAAGGGTAGGTTTACATTTGGTGTAGAAAAAGGTTGATGTGTTTGTGGGGTGGTTGGTTCTTCATCGGTTGAGGAACTCAACACGACGGGCTCTAGGGTTGTAGCCAAGGGAACCTGGATATGCGGTTGATCTTTAGAGGGCAAGGCCTCTGGTTCCCTTGCTTGGGTTTCTTGAGGTGAAGGTTGGTGTGGTGCTGGTTGCTGTGGTGCAGCGGATATTGAAGTGTAAGCAGCCGCCGCCTCCTTCTCCCCCTCACGAGGGCCAAGGCCTTGATCCTCGGGGTCTTGGTCGTCGTGGTGCCTTCTTTTGCTCGGGCGGCTACTTGAGCAAGAGGCTTGAGACCTCTTCTTTTTCTTGTCCTTCCTGAGTGATGTAAGATACTCCCTAAGGGCTGCCTTTCTAGTGGTCTCCTTTATTGAACGAAGGAGAGTTGATGTACATCGTTGTTCATCGACCATCGTTTTAGTGAGAGCCCTTGTTGGTTGGATGGCTCGATGAACAAACTTTACGCTGATCTCGTTGAAAGAGGAGACCAGTGCTCTTGATAGTGCTTACGTGTCTGCCTTTGTGGCAAACTCGGTGGTGGAGGTTGTAGGTTGTGATGGGATGGTGGAGGTTGAAGTTGGTGGGGGAATAGGGAGGTTGGCGATTAGATCTTTCACCTCTGCAGTGTAGGAAGAGAAGGCTTCATCGAATGAGGGGCCTGCAGAGGGAAGAGGTGGTTGAAGGGTGGGTTCGGGTATTTGGGCAAGGATGGCAGCGGGTAGTTGGGTGAGAGTGTCTTGGATGGTTGTCATTTGGTGGGTGAGGGTGTTGAGGGTTTCATCGATTGAAGAGGTGGAAGGTGGAGAAGGTTGGGGAATTTGAGAGATGATAGAGGATGGTAGTTGATGAAGGTAGCGTATGATGGTTTGTAGTTAGGAAATAATGTATGTGAGGTTCTCATCGGTCTCAGTTGCCTGAGCCGTGAGGGTGGCAAGGGATTGGATGAGAACTTGGTTGCGTTGGGTGGCTAGGGATGAGATGGTGTTATGATGTTGGGTAATGGTTTGTTGGAGAATTTGGAGGCGGGAAGAGTTGGTTTGGGTTTGGGTATTGATCTGGTTTAGATGTCTTTGAAGGATGGCAAGGGATTGGTGGAGGTCAGAGGTATCGGGTGAGGGTTGTTTTTCCACCAGCCCTTGTATTAGGAGTTTAAGGTCATCCAAGGACCGCATCACTTTGCCAACATAGGCTTGGAACTCAGCCTTAGTGACCAGATCTGCTATTTGGGTAACCCCT
>NC_037539.1:22589227-22591656 GCF_001531365.2 Cynara cardunculus var. scolymus | reverse complement strand
AGGGCCGGGGGAGTCACTAGCATCATCATCATCATCATCTTCATCATCCGATGAAGACGATGCTTGTGCTCCCTCGCTTGGAGGGGGGACGGCTCTAAGTGCTCCGGGGTAGCTACCCTTGGTTCTTGGGACAGCATGGAGCGTTCATAGGCTTGGCGTATCTCACTTAAATATGGAATGACAGTGAGCATAGCCCTTGAGAGTGGTCTGTTGATGCTATATCCTTCCTTGGAAAGATTTGGGCGATGTCCGTGCATCTTGTAGATCGGTGTGTATGGCTCTGTTGTGGGGAGAGCATTTTTCCTCATCGCATCCCCAATTATGAGAGCAAGGAAGTGAGGGAAGAGGACAGCGGTCAGTGGCTTTCCAATGGCTTGAAGTTTACATTTCTTTAGCACGGCCGCATGGATCTCAGTGTAGATGAGGAGGGCGTAATCGATGTTGAGGTTGAAGTAGAGGCCATACATGATCGTCATTATGTTCAAATTCCCTTGGTCGAGGGAGCCTAACTTGCATGTCAGAGACCGGTTCAGGATTGAAAAGAACAAATTCCACATTTGTGGGAGGAATTGTCTTTTGAAATCCGAGATGTTTCGTATCTCTTTGTTGTAGCCTAACATCCTTACAAATCTCAGAATATCCTCGGAGGTTGGTAGCTCGTCATATTGTTCAATTTCGAGCTCTCGTCTCGTTGGAATGCACAACACTTTGGAAATCTTTGCTCGTGAAATTTTGACGGCGCAAAGCATATCGTTTGGTGCGTCGATATCACCCATTATACCATGACTGGCATCGTCAAATTCATAGTTTTACCAGTACTGTTGAACGTATTTGAGAGGAACCTTTGGGTTTACCAGAGTGAGAGCAGGTAGTAGAATGCAGTTTTTGAAGAATTCAATCCTTATCCCGTACCTGTCATCATAGAGAGTGTTTCGAAGCTCGATCATGTGATTATTGGGTTTCATGGGGAGAAAGACGATAGCCCTACTGTCTGCTCCCGTGGATTGAATGCGGCTATCGTTGTTGTCGGATTCGTGGGAAGCAAAGGATGCCATTGCTATGGAAGTTTGTAGGTTATTTTGTGTTCGTCAAAAAGCTGTTTGCAGGTTTTGAAGGCGTAAAGATGGTAATGGTGGGGAGGATGAGTATTTATAGTGTAGATGGGTGGGGTGGGGGGGTGGATGAGTGGGGTGGTAGAGGTAAGGGAAATGTTTCTTTGATTATTATAATATAGTAATCATGAAAAAAGTGGCGGTTTGGGTTTTGTATGATGGGATTGGAGGAACGTGAGCCGTCTTGATAGTACGTGCCATAAATGAATGTGGACACGTGTCACGCTGGGGTTTGGGAGGGAAAAAGAATGAAGCGGCAAAAAGGGGACAGCCTGTTTTGCGTTAGGCGCGTGGTTTGAGTGACGTCATAAAAGATTTGAAATGAGGATTCATTTCAAATAGCTTGGTGAAAACGTTTCCCACAAAAAAAATTAAATCTCATCTAATTGTAAGATTAATACTAATTACGAAGTTTTGATCTTCTAAAAACCCTTGTTGTATGATTTTTAGTCACAAAAGCTGCAATTTTGTATAATCTTAAAAATTTGATTCAATTAAGATAAGTTTTATTTTAAAAAAATATTTGCATGGAACTAGAGGAGCTCTGGTTATTCATGACAAAATGAGTGGGTAACCAGAGGAGCTCTGGTTAAGCATGATAAAGTGGGTAGGAAACCAGAGGAGCTCTGGTTTTAATGTCAAATAAGACAAGTAGAAATGTTGGATTTGCTTGATATAGAGAATTTGGTTGACAAACCAGAGACTCTGTTGAAATGTAGCAATCCATATTTGTAAAACCAGAGGAGGTCTGGTAATGTAATCATATGTAGCATTTTATAAAACCAGAGGTTCTAGATAGTAGAACCAGAGGCTCTGGATGGAAAATGTAAGTTTACAAATGTAAACTTTTACTCCCCCTCAAAGGATGCAAGTAGATATGAATGAAACTTGAGACCAGAGGGGCTTTGGTTATGATGGATGAAGAGATTTGAAGGTTAAGTGTGGAAATAGAATGTCTTTGAGACCAGAGGGGCTCTGGTTGCAAAGATGTTGAATCCGGAGGCTCTTGTCTTTAGAACCAGAGGCTCTAGTTGTGAATGACGAAAAAGATGAAGTTAAATATGACCAAGTGTGAGGAGCAAATAGTCTTTGAGACCAGAGGAGCTCTGGTTGCAAACACTTTGAATCCAGAGGCTCTGGTCTTTAGAACCAGAGGCTCTGGTTGTATGAGATGGTGAAGGCTTGCTATCAATGAAACCAAGGCCAGAGGCTCTGGTTGAGATAAATAATATATAGCGAGTGAAGGAAAGCAGAGGCTCTGGTCTTTGGAACCAGAGGCTCTGGTTGAATGGAAACACTTAGTCATATAAATGAACA
>NC_037539.1:22588396-22589127 GCF_001531365.2 Cynara cardunculus var. scolymus | reverse complement strand
TGGGTGATGCATTGTCCACTTGTTGCGGGATTGAGGGGCGGAGGCAACAGGATGCAGTTCTTCAGCGGTTGATGGAACTGCTTGCTCCCCYTCAACGAGATCATCGTCAAGATCAAGCTCTGGCACTTGATTATGATCTGAAGACACATGAGAAGTAGATGGTGAAGTAACATGAGTTTCTGGGAGAGATGTACCTTGTGGATGAGAATCTTCATGTTCATCATTGATTHTGGGAATTGATTTTGCATTTGACTCATGTCCAGAGATCACTTCTTCATCGAAGATGTCTTCAAATAAGTGAGCTAGCTCTGATTCATTTGGTATGCTTAGTGATGAATCAGATGCTCTTCTTTGAGGCACGAGTTCTGAACTGTGGTGTCTAGAATTCCTTTGTGTAGACTCATCAAAGGACACATTGATGCTTTCAATAATGAGTCTAGTCCTTTTGATGTAGACTCTATAAGCTTTGGCGGTCAGAGAATATCCCAGAAAGATTCCCTCGTCAGCTTTCTTATCAAATTTGCCAAGATATTCTCTATCGTTGAGTACAAAACATTTGCACCCAAAGATATGAAAATATTTGACATTGGGACGTCGATGATTGATAAGCTCATATGGGGTTTTCTGGTGTCTCTTGTTGATGATGGATCGATTTTGGGTGAAGCATGCGGTGGAGATTGCTTCGGCCCAGAAGGAGAGTGGTAACTCCGATGAAGCGAGCATCGTTCTTG
>NC_037539.1:22579577-22586406 GCF_001531365.2 Cynara cardunculus var. scolymus | reverse complement strand
TGCACAGAGTTGGGTGTATAGGGACCCTTATCTGGCAAGTCAAGATTCAGCATAGAAATGTCTGTACTCTGGTGACACTTCAGGACTTCATCTAAGGAGAACCTTGTTTCATGTTCATTTCTTAGGATTTGTCCATCATTAGGATCAGAGAGCTTGAGTTTCTTCTTCCCACCTTTCTTCAGAGATGGCCTGTTAGGGACCTTGACATACCTGGATATCCTTTTGATGAGCTTGCTGATGGTGTTCTCGATAAGTGTCTTGTGTCTCGACTTGGATCGCTGAATGGCTTGTCTGATCTCCATCCATTCGTTGTATCCATAACGGCCTAGGTAGGAAGGATACTCGGTAACGACATCAAGATTGTCACTGTTGATGAGCATTGAGACCAGTATTCCACCGTCTTTAGAACGTTCGCTGATACTGACGCTGATAATCGGGCGGGGACTGATTCTCTTTTTCAGCTTTGCTTTGCTTCGCTCCATCGCTTGTCTTTTTCCACCAGCTTAAGATTCTTCTCATGCTCAGCTTCTGCAATAGAAAGAAGTTTAGCCTGGGCTTGGACAGCGTTCACCATTTTCTTGGACTTTTTCTTGGGGAGGAATTTCGCAACTAGTGACTTGGCCAACTTCAAGCTGTCTTTAGTCTGCTTCTTTTGAAGCTCTAGCTCTTCTTCAACCATCAATGCCTCTAGTCTTTCAGCTTCAGAAAGGAAGTCGAACTCACCAACACTAGAGGTATGAAGAGAAATTTTTACTCTAGTCTGGTCGAGTGACTTCTTTAGCTGAGTCATCTGCTGGTCTGTAGGAGCACAGGAGATGGGGTGATCAAGTACCCACTCCAGTCGACCACAGGTTGTTGATGAAATATGAAGTTGATATTTTGAAGTAATCACTACCTGAGAGGTATAATCTTCAAATAAAGGTTGTTGAGGGATATTGAACAATACCTTCAAGTTTCCTTCTTCAGCGACTGCCTTGCCCTTGGACTTGGGGTTCTGGTTCTCTGATGGAGTAGATTCACCTTGCCTTTGCTCCCCCTGGGATGCAGAATCCCTGAGATAGCAACTCCTTTGGTGACGGTTGATGGCTTCTGGTACTTGATGGTAAAGTCATCTTCATCATCATCGTCGTCGTCGCCATCTAGATCATTTCCAGGGTCTGGAATGGTAGGTTCATCATCATCATCATCATCATCTTCATCATCATCATCATCATCATCATCATCATCATCATCATCACCAGCAGCAGTGGTGGAAGGGGCATCATCCCTAGGGATGGCATCGACAACCTCAGCTGGAGAAGCTTCGGTGGTCGTGATTACAGGAGCAACAACCGCTTCAGCTCTAGGAGCCTCAGCTTCAACTGCAACTAAAGCTGATACTGGACCAACAGCCTGAGAAGGAGTAGGAGTAGCATCGGATGATTCACCAACGTTGGACCTCATCTCCCCCTCTCTGGCTAATACTTAAGAGAATTGGATAGAGAGTTCGTCCAAACGCTGACGCTGGAGAACCATTATCTCCTCTAGCCTTGACAAAGCACTGGCTAGAGTTTTCATTGCCTCACGCATCTCATGGAGCTAAGCACGATCACTGGCAGGTGGGATCACTAGAGCTGGTTGACGGACAACATCCAGGATCTGTTGAAGAAGACCAGTCTGCTGATCAGCGATAGCCTAAGCATCGTCAGCCCTACTATGAAGAACAGTAATGGCATCGGTGTTATCTTGAACAGCTTATTGGAGAGTCTGAAATTGACTCTGAACTTCTTGAACGTCCGCCTGGATAGCAAGGATGCTCGCATCAAGATCACCCTGGCGGGGCTTCTCCTGGTGGACTTCATTGATCCTGTAGAGGACGGTATCAACAGCTGGAAGAAGAAGTTTGATATCAGATGCCATATCATATTCATCGTCAATCTCTTCATCTCCTCCATCATCTTTCTCGCCCCTATCCTTTTCCTCTCCCAGAGCATCAGGATGATGCATCGAAGAAGGATCTGCAAGAGAGGAAGTGTGAGCTAAGGGCTCAAGGTTAGTAGAAAAGAATGGGTAGGAAGATGGAATACCTGAGGGGCCATCAATGACATCAAAAGGATTGTCACTAGCGTGAGCAAAGATGTCGTCGAGAGGATGGACATCTGTATGCTGAGGAGCATCGAGAGAAGCAACCTCAGGTCCAGCGGTGCGTGTCTCAGTATCAGGAAGGACAGTGGTTGATACATCATCGACATGTGTAAAAACCAAAGAAGGAGGAGAACAGAAAATGGTCGAGAAGAGACGTGGGTGTTCAGCGGTGGCGGCGCTGATATTCACACCTTCAGTGATTTGGGTCACTGAGGCGGTTGGGATTGGTACCACTGATACGACAGTGATGGGAAAAAACACTGAAGAGCTAGGAGGGTTAGCAGAAGACGCCTCGGGGATAAGGCTAGTTTCAATAACTGAAGCCTGTTGAGAGGCTCCAGCTAGAGACATGGCTGTCCCCTTTTTGGACTTCTTGGCTCTCTAAGGAGAACCAAGAGTTGGTTGAGAGGGTCGTTTTGAAGGGGTTTTGGTGGCTTGGCTAGAAGGGGGGGTTACCCTTGTCGTGGCCACCGGAGCAGAAGAGGTAGTGATGGACACAATAGAAGATAGTGCTACATCACTGTCCCTCAGCTTATGATCCAGAATCCTGGATCCAAGCTTGAAAACCTGGAGGTTTCCTTCCTTGGCGTAGAGATCTTTAAAGATCTTTGCAAACACCATTGAAAGAAACCTAGTGTAAGGCACCACCTTTTCTCGATGGCGCTTGTTCAGCTTGAGCACCAGGTCATCGAAAATGACCGCAACATAATTTATATTGCGTGCTGAATCGCAGATACGCCTATGGTTAAGGCGATCTTAGAGGCCTGGTCCTGACCTCCAGTATTTCCATCCATGCACTGGATGAAATGAGAAAACAGGTATTGCCAGACAGCTGACATTCTGTTTTTCTCAATCTTTGTCAAGGACTTCATGGGAGCGTTGGAGTCCTTCTTCATTGGTCACTGATAGCCAATGGCATCGAGAAACTCGATGATCTCGGCAGTGGTTGGTTCGCTATCGTAGGAACCCTTGGGAAGACGGAGAGCCGACCTGATAGTGGTTACACCAAAGTTCACTTCCATGCGATTGAAAGTGAAGTTGATCTGCTCTGCTTGGCGTCCCGGCCTAACTTCAACTTCAACAACTTCAGCACTGAACCAGAACTGCTGAAGAAGTTCTTTCACCATGATGGGCTCATGGTTGAGTACGTAACCTAATGACGGCTGCTTGAGGAAGTCAGCCGCGTCTTGGTAATATGCCTTTGATGAGGGTATCTCCAACAAGGCAATGTGGTTGTTGGCTTTGATGGAGATTTCATCGATGGAGAAGTTGATGTTCTTGGCTGCCATCTGTTTGTAAAAAATAAGAAGTAGAGCAAACATGTCGTTAGAATAAACCAATAGTTTTTGGGATAAGAGTATAAAGAAAGTTTTTGAAACAAGTAAAAACTTCTTCTGAAAAATCCTTAAGGAAGAGTTAGGGTTTTTCAAGTGGAATGTGTAAAAAGAAACAAGATTATAATCAAGAAAGAGATGATTAAATAACCTTTGTTGTTTAATGTATTAAGAGAACAAGATCCTTAAAACATATTAAACGTTTCTTATAACAAAAATAAGAAGAAGAAGATATAGACCGTAGTTGTTTGAGAGAAAAAGGTCGAAAGAACTTTGAAGATTTAGAGGATTCTTGCTGTGGAGAAATTCTTGGAGAGGTTCGTCTAAGAATTTTGAAAGCATAAAGAGAAAAGTGGAGAAAAAGTTTCATATTTATAGGTAGGAGGAGAGAGAAGAAATATGAGAGGGTAAAAAGACGACGGTTCGGGAAAGTGGTCATGATGAAAAAGAAACCACGTTCTCATCCATGATTGGATGACATTAAATGAGGTAGCGTAATGACAGAACATTTTGCGCGTCTCAAAGCGTCACGCATAGTAAATAGAGAATGTCATCATAAAGACGATTCATTTACTATTTTCTTTTAAAAACAAATAGTTTTTAAGAAAACGAAGAGTCATACAGCGTTTAACAAAACACTGATAAGACCGTTTAAAACAATTTATCACTAAAGAGAAAGATCCAGTGAGGGTTTTAAGGCATCAATGTCAGTGATAAAAGAGTCACTGATACTGGCATTTAAAAAAAACGTTTTAATCACTGAAAAGAAAGGTTTAGTGATCGTTTTGATTTTTAAGAGAAGTATAAAGATATACTTAGAGATGTTGTCAGTGACAAGAGAATCACTGAGACCACTTTTTAAAACATTTGTCACTGAAGATGAAAAGCTTCAGTGAAGGTTTTAAGTTTTAGAAAAGAGAAGAGTAATCATACCTGTGAGAGATTAGATATTTTACTCAAAAGTTCAGTGTCAGAGATAGAGCACTGAATCATTTCACTTACTGAGTGATGCTTAGTAGCTGAAGATTAATCTTCAGTGTTCAACATACCCAATTTGCTGATCAAGATGTTAAATCTTGTCTCATCAAGAGGCTTGGTGAAAAGGTCAGCGAGTTGATACTCAGTTGGAACGAAGTGAAGTTCAATATCACCATTCATAACATGATCTCTGATAAAATGATATCGGATCTCTATATGTTTGGTCTTGGAGTGAAGTACAGGATTGTTTGCAATAGCAATAGCACTAGTGCTATCACAATAGATAGGAACCTTTGAAAACTGAAGATCGTAGTCCAGCTGCTGATTTTCATCCAAAGAATTTGGGCACAACAGCTACCAGCGGCTACGTATTTTGCTTCAGCTGTTGATGTGGACACTGAATTTTGCTTTCTTACTTGTCCAGCTCACCAACTTTCCACCTAGAAGCTGACAGCCTCCAGTTGTGTTTTTTCTATCAATTTTGCAACCTGGAAAATCACTATCCGAATAACCAATAAGGTCAAAACCTGAACCTTTAGGGTACCAAAGACCCATGTTAGGAGTTCCCTTAAGATATCTGAATATGCTTTGACAGCGATCAGATGGGATTCCTTTGGTTCAGCTTGATATCTTGCACATAACCAAGTGTAGTACATGATATCGGGTCAGCTAGCTGTGAGATACAGCAGGGAGCCGATCATTCCTCTGTAAATAGTAGCATTTATAGGCTTTCCATTTGGATCCTTGTTGAGAGTGAGTGGAGGAGCCATAGGAGTTTTCATAGATGAACTGTTGGATAAACTTCTTCAGCATGTCTCGAACATACTTACTTTGGTTGATAAAGATACCTTTATCTGTTTGTTTGATCTGGAGACCTAAAAAGAATGTTAGTTCCCCCATCATGCTCATCTGATATTCTTTCTTCATGCGTTCAGCGAAACAAAAACATAAAGAGGGATTAGTGGAACCAAAAATAATATCATCGACATAAATTTGGACAAGAATGATGTGACCTTTAACTTTCCTAAGAAATAAGGTCTGGTCAATCTTTCCACGAGAGAATTTCTTAGAGATGAGAAAAGATGAAAGAGTATCATACCAGGCACGAGGAGCCAATTTTAACCCATAAAGAGCTTTATCCAACCTATAGACATGGTTTGGATACTTAGGGTCAAGGAACCCTAGAGGTTGTTCGACATAAACTTTCTCTTGAAGTTTCCCATTAAGGAAAACACTCTTTACATCCATCTGAAAGACTTTAAAGTCTCTATGGGCAGCAAAGGCTAGAAAGAGTCGAATTGCTTCGAGTCTAGCCACTGGTGCGAAGGTTTCGTCATAGTCGATCCCTTCTTCTTGTCTATAACCCTGAGCAACAAGCCGGGCCTTGTTGCGGGTTACCACACCATCTTCATCCAACTTGTTGCGACAGACCCGTTTGGTGCCTATCACTCATTTGTTAGATGGACATGGGACAAGGTACCAGACTTTGTTCCTATCAAACTCAATGAGCTCTTCTTGCATAGCAAGGACCCCACTAGGGTCAGAGATAGCATCATTTATTTTCTTCGGTTCATCTAAAGAAAGAAAGTTGACAAAGAGATAGATATTACCTAGACCACGATGTGTCTTGATACCTGCATCTGGATTACCAAAAAAATGATGAATTGGATGGCTTTTAGTCCATCGTTGAGCCGGTAGAGGAACTTCATCTGAATAAGCAAGTTCAGGAACAGAAGATGAGGCTTCAGCAGTAGTCAGCAATAGGGACTATTGCCAAAGGAGCCTCAGATTCAGCGACTGAAATGGGTTATGAAACTGAAGGCATTTCATTCACTGATAGATCAGTGTTTGAAGTAGAAGGAGGAACATAGCTAATGGGCACTGCAGCGATTTCTGAAGAAGATACGTTGGAGTGACTAGCTGTAACTGGAATGAAGAGTGGATCATCTTCGGCTTCGGGAGATTCAGTGTTGAGAGGAGCACTGTAGGAAGCTTCAGATTTTCCATAGTGAGAGAACATCCAGTTTTCTAATTCATCCTCATCATTTAAGATGGGTTTCGAATTAGCAGATTGAGATTCGTCAAAGGTGACATGAATAGATTCCTCTATTGTCTGTCTTCGTTTGTTGAATACTTTGAAGGCTTTGGATACTGAAGAATATCCAAGAAAGATTTCTTCATCAGCTTTGGGATCGAACTTTCCAAGTTGGTCGTGATTGTTGAGAATATAACAAGTACAACCAAATATGTGAAGAAAGCTTATAGAAGGCTTTCGTCCATGGAAGAGTTCTGTTGATCCTCTCTCTCAGTAATTTGATGATAATTTATTTTCCCTTTCACGTTGTATTTGTGTTTTTGTATTTTCAGTTCCAGCGATCATCACTGAGTATGTT
>NC_037539.1:22556596-22579147 GCF_001531365.2 Cynara cardunculus var. scolymus | reverse complement strand
AAAAATAGTGCTTTTGTACTATTCACTATAGCAAAGGACAAGCCTTTCTCTTAAGCCTTCCTCTTATTGCATTAAATGTTCATTTAATGCACTGGGTATAAATAGAAGTGTTTCTTCTCCATGCAGAGTGCGCGCATCTCTCTGCTATCCTTTTCTTACTTCAAGCATCTTCAAGCTTAAGTAAAGGATCTTTCTTTTAGCAATCTCTTTTCTTGTATTTGCTAAAGATCTGTGTGTAACCAAAGATTGTTTAGATAGGTTTTCTTTACCTTATCTTTCCGCAAACAGTCTTGTAAATCTGTATTGATCTTCTCTATCAATATATATTTTAAATTTGAAAATACTGTGTTTGTATTCATCCCCCCTTCTACAAACTGTTCTATTCTTGTAGACCCTTACGGGACCAACAAGTTCATAGGCTGTCTTCTTGAATCTTTTCACGATCAGCGATCGGTTTTGAGTGAAACAAGCGGTGTTGACAGCTTCAGCCCACAATTGAGTAGGAAGATGGGATTCGCTGAGCATTGATCAAGCAGCCTCAATGATTGTTTGATTTCTCCTTTTAGCGACCCCATTTTGTTGTGGAGTCCTCACTGAAGAAAAGTTGTGAGAGATTCCTTTGTTCTCAAAGAAGTTATTCATAGTACTGTTTTTGAATTCAGTGCCATGGTCACTTCTAATAGATCGTACCTTGATATTGTTGAGTACTTCTATTTTCTTGATGAATGAAATGATTTCTTCAGGTGCTTCATCTTTGGATTTGAGGAAGAAGACCTAAGTGTACCTGGCATACTCATCAATTATGACGAGTGTAAACTTCTTTCCAGCTATTGATTGCACGTTGACTGGACCAAAAAGATCCATATGGAGTAGCTGAAGAGGTGCAGTCACTGAAGAGATTTACTTAGACTTAAAGCTAGCTCTTGTGTGTTTTTCTTTTTCACATGTTGAGCAAAGAGATTCCTTTGCAAAAGAATGTTGAGGAAGACTAGTGACAAGATCATTTCTTGACAGCTCGCTAAGTGTCTTGAAGTTGAGATGAGAGAGCCGTTTGTGGCATAACTAGTTAATGTCTGACGAGGCTTTAGAGAAGAAGCAGCTATTCTCAATGGTAGTAGAATTCATATTGATGATATATACATTCTCTAGGCGAGAACCGGTTTAGGCAACCTTATCATCTTTGTCAAAGACATAACATGAATCCTTTGAAAATTTTACTATGTAGTCTTTATCACACAGTTGACTGATACTTAGAATATTGTGCTTCACTCCTTCAACATATACAACGCATTTGAAAGTTGTTGCACCATTGGTCAATATACCAAATCCTTTGGTATATCCTTTTCCGTTTCCTCCAAAGGTTACGAAAGGTCCTCTTTCTTCCTTGAAATGAGTTAGCAGGGATTTGTCTCCAATCATATGTCTTGAACATCCGCTATCAAGATATCATATACCTTTGACATCCTGTGCAAGGAAACACAATAAGAATGCTATTGGTACCCAGCTATTGGGGTCCAACTTTGTTAGAGGCTTCATCCTCTGATGCTGAAGAACCAACATCAGTAGATGGCATCACCGAACCTGAAGAGGTTTGAGTGAAGAAAGGAACAACCTCTGACACTACTAAGGTAGTTTCAGTGGAAGTCTTCACTGAGCCTGACGAAGAGGCTTCAGTGGTAGGAACTACAACGTCCGATGCTGAAATTTTTTAGCAGGAGTTGTCTTCGCTGAGCCTGAAGAAGATGCTTCAACGGTTTTCTTCACCTTGGTTGCTTGTGCAGCCTTTGTGGATGATTTTACCTTGGTTGATTTTTCAGCCTTGGCTACTTTCTTGCCTTTAGCTGGTGAACCAGCTTTGGCGGCAGAAGGACACTTGCTGGCAATATGTGTTTTTTCACCACAGTGTTTACACTTCCTAAAGCTGAGAGTAGCTTTAGGGCCAGGAAGTATCAGACTGGAAGCGGGACCAGCTCCAAGGATTCCCTTCTCATTGGTTCTAGGCGGAACCTTTGAGGAATTGGATTCCTTAGGTGAAAAGTTCACCTTGAGTTGTGACTTGGATTTCTGATGGGATTCAGATTTCCTAGTCCCTGAAGAGAAAGAAGCTTTACAAGCTGAAGGAATAGACCTCGATCTATTAGACTTGTTAGACTTCTTAGGAAGGGATGTCGTGATAACGGATTTACCTTTGTCTTTACACCCAAAACTTGAAAGAGTTCCTTCAAGATGACTCTCAGTAAAAGAAGAAGACTGAGAGGAAGAAGTGTTGGGAATAGAAGAGACGAAGGTGCCAAACTTGAGCATGGACCTGTCTGTAACACATTCTTCTTGATCATTGGAGAATCCTAAACCAGTCGTTATCTTGGCAGGAATCTGAGTGTTAATGATTTCAGAGGCCTTGATGGAAGCTTTGCACCACCCTTTAATGGTAGCTTTCTCGGCCTTGAGTTCAATGATTGCTCGCTCACGCTCAGCGATAGCCTTCTCATGTTCAACAGTGATGGCTTGGTTTACAATAACCTGATCTTTAAGATTTTCCTCAACTGAGGTCAGTTCTTTTATCTTAGAATGGCAAATCTTCAATTGCTCTTGAAAATCAACGTTAAGCATTTCTGCTTTCGATTTGCCATTGAGGGCATTGTAAAGGTCAACTCTCAGTGTATCCAGTGAAGAAAAACTGGAAGAAGAAGAGGGTTCATTCAGGAAACATACCTGAGTAGAAGAAGATGGCTTAGAGGAAGTAGATGCTTCTGAGGATCCTTCATCTGCATCTATGGCCATCAAGTAGATATAGGCTGTATCCTCTTCATCTGAGGATGATTCATCGGATGACTAAGCCCAGTCATGCTTTTCAGCAACAAGGCCTTTAGCCTTTCGCTGGTTGTTCTTCATCTTCCTGTACTTCTCCTTCAGTTTTGAATATTTCTCATCTTTGGTCCTGAAGGAGGAAGGAGCTTTGGAGGATGGCGTCGCAGTCTTCTTTGATCTACATTCACCTGCAAAGTGTCCGGGCCGGTGACAATTGTAGCAGACAGCTGAAGCCTTGTCTATTCTTTCAGACTTTGGCTTTTCCCTGAGGGACAATTGAGGAGATCTGCGGAAGTTGCTCTTACTAGCGAACCTCCTAAATGACTTAGTCAGGAGTGCCAGAGACTCATCAAAATCTGTTAAATCAGATTCTGGAATATCCTCAGAGATAGAAGAGTCTATCTTCGTGATAACAACGGGAGGAAGAGAAGAGACAAAAGGGATAAAAGAAGTTTCAATTGAAGATGCTTCAGAGATCAAAGCCAAAGGAGAGCTTTTCATTTCCCTGGAATCTTTTACAAGATTCCTCTTTAGTTAACGAGATTGCTCATGGTTAAGCAGAATCCCATATAAAGTAGAAAGAGAAAGAGTGGACATATCATTAGACATCTTGAGACACATGGAAAAGGTGTCCCAAGACTCAGGAAGACATTCCAGAAATTTAGTTAAAGTTTCAGAATTGGAATATTCCCTACCGACAGCCCTAAGATCAATAAGAAGACAGTTAAATCTTTGATGTACTTCAGACAGCGTCTCAGACTTTCAACAGAGAAAGCTTTCATACTGTCTTAGTAGATTGATCTTTCTGGTCTCTTGAACCTGAGTGGTTCCTTCATATTGGACACAAAGTGTGTCCCACATGGATTTTGAAGTTTTGAGTTTCATCACTGAGTGATAAATCTCATCAGGAAGACACATAACTATTATAGACCGAACACGCATGTCTATAGCTATTTTCTTCTTGTCTTCATCGCTCCATTGATGTGGGAGCTTTGGAATCTGCCATTCAGGAATCGCGGTAGTCGTAGCTGTTGCTGGAATAGCCGGAGCAATAGCAAATGAGATATATGGTCCATTTTCTATGTAATGTTGAATTTCAGGATCCGCACCTACAAGAAATTGGGACATCCGGTTCTTCCAGAGACTAAAATTGTCACGGACAAACCGGGGAGGTTTGGCAAGAGAGCCATTGTCTTGTATGTGTGTTTGTAATTTGTAAAGCCATTTCTAACCGGTAAAGTAATCTAAGAAAAGAGATAAACTATAAACACTTCCTTGATGCCATTTATTAATCCTCTCTCTCAGTGATTTGATGATAATCCCTTTTCACTTATACGTTGTATTTATGTTTCTGTTTTTTCAGTCCCAGCGATCATCACTGAGTCTATTCAGTGATCACTGAAGAACTTTTATTGTAAATCAATCAGAGACAACGATACTTCAAGAAGACAACACTCACACCAAAGAACCTTCAGCAAATGTCGAAGACTGAAACTGATGACTAGAGACTGACGAGTACGTGATCTGAAGTGGTACTCAGTGATTACAAGCCTGTCTACAAATGTGTGAAGACCGTTTAAGCCTCAGCGAATGATGAAGAGATCTTCAGGTCATTCCAGCATTCAACGATCAAAGGAAGCTTGCTTAGCACGACTGTTGTCTTGTCCTTATGCACACAAAGGACAAACCCATACCCTTATAAAAGTTGGTACGGTACGGAGCCGACTAGTCGACTCTATTGTCCACCAACTTTAGGTAAAGATGTCTGCTCATGAATAGTGCTTTTTGTACTATTCACTGTAGCAAAGGACAAGCCTTCCTCTTAAGACTTGGCACGTACTCTAAACCTACCATATTGCATTAAATGAACATTTAATGCACTGGGTATAAATAGAAGTGTTTCTTCTCCATTTACTATGCGCGCAACTCACTCTCTAAACCTAATTCTTACTTCAAGCATTTTCTAGCTTAAGTAAATGATCTTCTCTTTACAGCATTTGTTTTCTTGTTTGCTAAGAACTCGTGTGTAACCAAAGATTGTTTAGATAGGTTTTTATTACCTTATCTTTCCGCAAACAATCTTGTAAAATCTGTATTGATCTTCTTTATCAATATATATTTTAAATTTGAAAATATTGTGTCTGTATTCACCCCCCCTTCTACAAACTGTTTTACTATTCTTGTAGACCCTCAAAGGACCAACAGTAACCATACTATAAAGCCTGTAACCTTATTTTGAATTTGCATAACCCAACATAACACACTTTTCAGATTTAGGTGAAAACTTTTCTATGTTGTTGGGTATATGAGCAAAACAGAGACACCCAAAACTTCTAAAATGAGTAAGGACAGGCTGAAAGCCATACACAAGATCATAGGGACTCTTACCATTTAAAATAGAAGTTGGATTTCTATTTATTATATATGTGGAAGTTAAAATACATTCACTCCGCATATTGAGTGGAACTCCACCCTGAAATATAAGAGCCCTAACAACGTTAAGTAAGTGCCAATGTTTACATTCCACAACCCCATTTTGCTGAGGTGTATAGATATAAGAAGTTTGATGAATGATTCCTTTTGACTCAAAAAACTCACTTAATTTGTGATTAGTAAACTCAGTCCCATTATCGCTTCTAATAATTTTTAACAGACTTTCCAAATTGAGTGTGGAGAAGATTACAGAAACATAAAATGTATTGATCGACCTCATATTTCCCTTTTAAAAGATAGAGCCAAACGACACGAGTAAAATCATCAACAACCGTTAAAAAGTATTTGTAACTGTAAGTTGTATGTTATACCCATGACACGTGTCACCCAGATACACTGCCAACGAGCCATGTAAACCTAAATGGTCGCACACAAAGAACACATATGCTTCCACTGAAGAAAGAATCTAAACATGTGTACCGTTTTGTCATTATTATAATTACAGGGTTTAATCTATAAATATGTATATAATTATCTTAAATGTTTTTAGATAATTATATAAGATATTATTAGATAAATAAATAAGCATTTTAGATAATGATTAAGCCTTATTAAGAGTTATGGTCAATCTCGAAGACTGACGATTGAGTTCTGATAACTAGTTGTAGCCTCAAAACCCTTACGATACAATTATAGAATTAGGATTCTTTGGGCTAGCACCCGGTGGGAGTTCTAAGTGTGTTCGTGTGTGGACAACCGATAGAGGAAACATGATTTGGTTTCTTAGTGCTACATCAAAGTTTCAATTTCAACCACAAGGTAAATATTTTAAACACCATATGGTTTGTGTAGATTCGTTTTAATTGTCAATGGATCCGTCTTTGGGTTTTATTTTGAAAAAAATTTCTAAACATTTTGGTAATCGGGTTCTGTTTTTCTGCTGCGTTTTATCCGGTTATTTTCATAAACTAAAACCCAACAGTGGTATCAGAGTCACTTTGACAATTATTCTGATTAATCAGAAGTAGTTAAAACGGAATGTCATTAAATGAGATTTTATTTTTGAAAGGATTTCGAAGAAATCAGTTTCTGCCCAAAGTTTAGGTCACCCAATCATGTCCCCGCCGTTGCAAAGCGAGTTTTGGCCCATTAAAGAGGTTGTTGCCTTTTCATGGTGGAGCCGAGAGTAGGGTTAGAAAACCATATCTGGGCCGAAATAAAATAAAATAAAATCAGTTGAGCAGGTTCTAATAAAACCGTATATGAGCCAAGACTTATTTTGGCTATAATTATTTGAGCCTGTTTTTAAGCCAATTTAAATTAAAAAGTTTGGGCTTATTATTAATTAAAAACTTGAGTTTTTTAATTTAAACGATTGGGCTGGTTTTAAGCTAAAACTTTAGGCCAAATTTCGTTTAAAGTTATGGCTGATTTAAAATTAAATTATGGACTAATTAAAACCAAATTTGTTATTTGTATTTTAATAAAAATCTTGTTAGATTTGATCTTTTAAAATCCTGATTAATTTCCGTTGTTAATTATTTTTGTTTTTGGTCAATTATTTAATGTTTATTTAATTGTACCAACTTTTTTTGCTTTATATTATGTTTAATATTTATATTGTTTAATATATGGATTGCCCCGCCGACACCCGTGGTTGATTTATTTATTTATTTTTGTCGGAAAATTAAAATGTATTAATTGCATGGGTTGTAATTTTTAATTTTAATTTTTTAGATAGGACAAATGTAAATAGAATAGAATTCTATTGTATTTATTTAAATCAACGAAGACGATATTCCAAAAAAGACGGAGTCCCTTGAGTTCACCAAGATGGCGAGGCCAGTGGGAGCTTGAAGACGTTCTTAGTTTGACCGTGGTTGTTGTGTTGGCTCACAACACCACATTAGGGGCAAATCCATATATTATCTTGCGGTTGTATATTTTGTGTTTGTTTTTTTATATGTTTATTGCTTTTATTATTGCTATGACAATTGCAAAACGTTTTAAAAATCAAATGCAAAACAATTTCAAATTGGTAATTAAATTATGATATTTTAAAATGATAATGTTTATCAAAAATCAAACCGATTTTTACGGGTAAACTTTTAAAACAAAAGGATTTTAATTTTAGAGATAAACTCAAACGTTTTAAAAGTAATTAAAAAATGTTTTTCTAATATTTAAACCTTTCTAAAACATAAACTAAATGCCACCTATTTAAGGTACTTGTCAAGTCTTACATATTCAATATGATTAGTGTCTGGCATGTCATATCAGATGATAGTAGTGTGAGACAAGGTGCCGAGACTACGAGATTCAAGTGAAAGTTGCACTTGGCCACTCACTTGAATAGTCATGTTTTGGACGATTGATCTCATTAAACCTGAATTGAGAAATTAGGTGGGATCACGATACCTTAGTGTGGTCAGTTTACTTAAAAATATCATAATATGTGAATTGACCTTCTATAAGTATTTTTAAGGCGTTGAAGTGAATTGCATGCTTGTATGATGATTGAGGGTTCACCGATCGGTACCCATGTCTTAAAAATGAAAGGGTATGTTGACCGATTAACCCGTCTTGGTTTCCCACTAAACAAGGAATTTGTAATCGACTTGGTTCTCAATTCCTTGCCTAAATCATATGACCAGTTTGTTGTGAACTATAATATGAATGGTTTAGAAAAGTCTCTCACAAAGCTTCATGGCATGCTTATAACTGCTGAGAGAAGTATTCCCAAGTTGGAAACCCCTAAACCAAAACAGGTCTTGATGATCAAGCCTAAAGGTGGGATAACTAAGAAAAGGAAGGGGGTAGCCATGAGTAAAACTAAAGTTGGAAGCTCCAACAAAAACAAGCGCAAAGGAAAGATTCCTAATGATGCAGTTTGCTTCAACTGCAACCAAAAGGGGCACTGGAAGAGAAACTGCTCAGCCCTACTAGCAGAGAATAGGAAGAAGAAGGCTGACGCAGCTGGAACTTCGGGTATGTTTACCATTGATTTATTCATTTCTGACTACGATTCTTGGGTATTGAATACCAGATGTGGTACTCATATATGTACTACTTCACAAGGACTAGGAAGTGAAGAGATGATGAAACCAGGCCAAATGGAACTGAGAATGGGGCAATAGAGCTAGGGTAGTCGATGTTGCTCAAGGCACATATGATATGGATTTGCCAAATGGCCTTATTTTATCACTTAGCAAGTGTTTATACGTACCTAGCATTACTAGGAACAGCGCCGGCCCTGAGATTTTTGGTGCCTATGGCGAAAAGTCTAAATGATGCCCAATTAAAAAACATCCAAGTGTGGTAATTTACTATTGTCTAGCTTTTTCCTTCATAGACCGAGAGACCCATTAGTGTTTTTTGTTCATAATTGTGATCTTGTAGTTGAAAGTTTGCTTTAAAATAATACATTAAGGTTTCTTTAATCATGTTGTTATAGCCTTTGCGTTTAAACACCAACTCATCTACTTGTCCAAAACCAAAATAAGGAGCATCATAACACTAACTCATCTACTTGTCTCATTTACAATCCCACGTCTTCTATATAAACCAAAATCAACACTCGTACCTTCTCAATCCAACTCCAAACACTTAATTGGTTGGTTCTTCTTCAATTATTTACACTCCACAACATCAATGGCTCATTCCTACTTTACTAATTTTGTCCTCCTAGTTTTAGTCACTTATGGTGTTTGCCTATGAAATTAGCTATTGCATGACTCCATTAGTCCATCATGTGTTTCATATAATCATATTTGGGGTCTTGACCAATGACGATCATGAGTTTCATATGTAAAATTGCAAAGTTAAGGAAGAACAATCAAGTGAATTAGCTACTGCACATTTAAGTGAGGGCAAATCATCACTTAACTATTGCACATTCATATGTTTGTTCAACTATATTATAGTTCCTGAAATTGTGTTAATATACATCAAAATCTAATGGGATTAGAACAAAAATCGGTGGATGATAACTTGAATATTAATCACAGAATGAAGAACTAAAACTCTAGAGATAGGCTTGATTGATTCGATGAACAACTAGATCAAGTAATAACAATATTATTCATTTAACTTTAAACAAACATAAAAAAGTATAGAACTTATGCCATGAAAAACAAAACTTCAGTTGAAACCCATGAACATAAAAACTTACTTGTGCAGTTGAATAGTCAAATCTAAGAGAAATAAGGAATATTAATCTTACTACCAGGCTACAGATAAGTTTGATGACATACACAACAACTTACCATGAAATGMATAATGAATCTATTATCGACAAGAAACAACTTTTTATSRTTTTGGCTCTTGCTATGTAATGATTAACATTTTAACATTTGGGTAAACCTAAACTAAACAGAATAACTTAAATGATCCGAAGTCCTAACCTAAACTAAACANAACCTAAACTAAACAGAATAACTTAAATGATCCGAAGTCCTAACCTAAACTAAACAATTAAACAAAATAACCCTAAATCCCTAATCTAAACAAAAKATCAAATCTYCAAATAACAATCTAAATTATCTAATCCTAATCTAAGCTAAACTAAAGTCTAAACAGGAAACATTCAAAYATAAAGTGATCAAATCAAATAAGAATTAGAAATCATAAAATAACCCTAATCTAAATAGACTAAACTAAACAATAAACATCAAACATAAAACACTATAAATCTAAATTTAGAAGAATAGAAGTTTAGCAAATAAAATAAAGATAACCCTAACCTCACAAGTCACAAGTCATTAGATTTTGAGCGGTCGAGAGTCGAGAGAGCGAGAGGCGAGAGTCGACTACCGAGTGCCGACAGTGGTGAACTGGTGATTTCAATCAACAGTTCATACTCGGTACTTCTAGAATCGTCAAGCGATTGAGCGAGGAAGAGAGAGAGAGAGAGAGAGAGTAAGGCCGATTGTGCTTTCTTTTAGTGTTATCTGGTAAAGGTAATTTTTTAGGCCCAAATCAGAATTAAACCTATATATGTATATTGGGCTTTACAAAATTGATGCCCTTGGACCTTTTGCTGCCCTGGGTCGTCGCCCCTTGGGCCTATGGCTAGGGCCGGCCCTGACTAGGAACATAGTTTCATATTCTCAATTACAATATACTAGATTTATGTTTACTTTCAGCAATAATACAATTTCAGCTTATCTTGACAATGTTTTGTATTTCGTGGTGAAACCACGGAATGGTATTTATGAAATTGATATTCAAAATAGTTGTAATTATGAATCAATATACAATGTAAACAATAAACAAATCAAGCGAGGCTTGAATCAAACCTACTTGTGGCATTGTCGTCTTGGACATATAAACAAGAAACACATAGCCAAACTCCAGGCGGACGGAGTACTGGAATCATGTGATGATTCATATGACACATGTGAGGCTTGTTTATTAGGAAAGATGACTAAGACACCTTTTAAAGGTAAGCCTGAAAGAGCTACAAAACTTTTAGGAGTCATTCATACTGATGTATGTGGGCTTTTTAGTTCAGTCACAAGAAATGGACATCGCTACTTCATAACATTTACTGATGACTTCAGTAGATACGGGCATGTTTACCTAATAAGAAACAAATCTGAAAGCTTTGAAAAATTCAAAGAGTTTCAAAATGAAGTAGAGAATCAACTTGGCAAGAAAATAAAAGTACTTCGGTCTGATCGAGGTCGTGAATATTTAAGCCAAGAGTTTATTGAACATATAAGAGATTATGGGATAGTATCCCAACTATCTCCTCCGGGAACACCACAACATAATGGTGTGTCCGAAAGGAGAAATAGAACCTTGTTGGACATGGTTCGCTCTATGATGAGTTGTACCACTCTGCCAAAGAGTTTCTAGGGATATGCCCTAGAAACAGCTGCCTGAATACTAAATAATGCACCAACCAAAAGGACCGAAAAGACTCCATATGAACTGTGGTCTAGGAAGATACCAAAACTATCTTATATGAGAATATAGGGTTGTAATGCTTATGTTAAGCAAGAGGCTTCTAAAAAGCTTGACCCGAGGTCTGAAAAATGCATCTTTGTGGGATATCCAAAAGAGACTATTGGATATTATTTCTACAAACCCAGCGAGAACAAAATCTTTGTTGCACGATGCGGTGAGTTCTTAGAAAATGATTTTCTATCAAGAACCACAACGGGGAATACAGTAGATCTTGAGGAAATTCAAGAACCACAAGATGAGACAATGGTTAACCCTGAACAACAACGAGATGATCAACCTCAACAAGTTGTAGAGGAAAATGACGAGATACAAACAATCCAAAAATCATGTAGGAACCGTCTTGAGCCTGAAAGATATCGTTATCCTATTGGAAATGACATGGTTCATGATGAACCAGTTACCTACCAGGAAGCCGTATCAGGTTTGAAATCTGATAAATGGCATGATGCCATGAAGGACGAAATACAATCCATGGCAGATAACCAAGTTTGGAACTTGGTAGATGCACTTGTCGGCGGCAAAATCATTGGATGCAAATGGGTATTTAAAATGAAAACTGACATGGATGGGATTGTACATACCTATAAAGCTTGGTTGGTAACAAAAGGTTTCACATAGACTCAAGGAGTAGATTATGATTAAATCTTTTCTCCAGTAGCTATGATAAAATCAATCAGGATTCTACTTGCCATAGCTGCATATCATGACTATGAGATATGGCAAATGTATGTTAAAACCGCATTCCTTAACGGATCTTTTAGTGAGGACGTGTACATGGTACAACCAGAAGGTTTTAAACATCCAAAGTATCCTGGTAAGGTATGTAAATTGCAGAAGTCTGTATATGGACTGAAGCAAGCATCTCGTAGTTGGAACCTTCGTTTTGACAAGAAAATCAAGGAATTTGGTTTCATAAAAAATGAAGATGAACCTTGTGTATACAAGAAGGTCAGTGGGAGCATAATAGTATTCCTAATCCTATATGTCGATTATATACTAATCATCTGAAACAACATCCCAACACTTAAGAAAGTAAAAACATGGTTAGGAAATGTTTCACGATGAAGGATTTAGGAGAGGCAGCATACACTCTTGGCATAAAGATCTATCGTGATAAATCTAAGCGCTTAATTGGATTAAGCCAAAGTACATACATTGACAAAATCTTGAAACGCTTCAAGATGGAGGGTTCTAAGAGAGGAAACTTGCCAATGGTACATGGCATACAACTGAGTAGAACTCAATGTCCTCTTACTAAATAGGACATGAACCGCATGAAGGGTATTCCCTATGCTTCAGCCATCGGTTCAATAATGTATGCCATGCTATGTACTAGACCGGACGTATCGTATGCTTTAAGCATGACGAGCAGATATCAGTCAAACCCAGGTGATGCTCATTGGGTAGCAATAAAGAATATCCTGAAATACCTGAGAAGATGATATGCTTTTACTGTATGGAGGTGAAGAAAGAGATTTGTGTATCCAAGGATACACATATGCTAGTTTCCAGACTAACCGTGATGACTTTAAATCACAATCGGGATATGTATTTGTGTTAAACAAAGGTGTTGTGAGTTGGAAGAGCTACAAACAAAGCGCAATCAGTGCAACGTGTCGTGGGTCATAGTCCAAGTTGGAAGCGCAATGAGTGCAACCAAAGTCACATGAGTGTTGGATAAGACCTACGATCAGGATCACCTTATAGATCAACGCCATAAGGTGAATCCTGAAATAAGTAAGCTTTCTTATCCTTAGACCTGAGATGTACATTGGTACCCAATGCATGAAAAGTGTTGTATTTTGATATAGTTTAAAGTTACCCTTAAACGGGTGATCATAAGGACTATGTTGGGCATAACATAGATAGTGTATAAGTCATGTACATGCAAAATGGGATTTGCTACTTTCAAGATGAGAGAGATATTTTTGGGCCCCTCGATGGCACAATTTGATTAACATAGCCATGGACTGATGTATTGGTTGAACCAATAGCACCAGTCTAATCAAGACGTGTTAGGATTGAGAAATAGAATTTTGAACTATAAAGGATGAGCAAGATCTATGCCTTAGAAGTTCAATTCAAATATCGTGAAGCAAAGGGATGATGAATGACTCCAGTATATGATTGGTTGGATCAATCAAATTTCTAGAAGAAAAGCACATTTACATAGCGTTGGGGGCAGTGACGTGTTGCTAGATGCTTACCACTATCTGTGTTACAGTGTGTCATGTGTAAGTGGGAGAATATAAGTTGTATGTTATACCCACGACACGTGTCACCAATATACACTACCAACGAGCCATGTAAACCAAAAGGGTCGCACACAAAGAACACATATGCTTCCACTAAATAAAGAATCTAAACATGTGTATTGTTTTGTGATTATTATAATTACAGGGTTTAATCTATAAATATGTATATAATTATCTTAAATATTTTTAGATAATTATATAAGATATCATTAGATAAATAAATAATCATTTTAAATAATGATTAAGCCTTATTAAGAGTTATGGTCAATCTCGAAGATTGACCATATAAATAAGGCTTAGGGGCTAAACGAAAGTAGACGATTGAGTTTTGATAACTAGTTGTAGCCTCAAAACCCTTACGAAACAAATATAAAATTAGGATTTTTTGGCTAGCACCCGGTGGGAGTTCAAAGCGTGTTCGTGTGTGGACAACCGATAGAAGAAACCTAATTTGGTTTCTTAGTGCTAAATAAAAATTTCAATTTCAACCACAAGGTAAATATTTTAAACACCCTATGGTTTGTGTAGATTCGTTTTAATTGTCAATGGATCCGGCTTTGGGTTTTATTTAGCAAAAAATTTCTAAACTTTTTTGTTACCGGGTTCTGTTTTTCCGCTATGTTTTATCCGGTTATTTTCGTAAACTAAAACCCAACAGTAACCTTCTTTACTTTGAACATGGTGTGGACCCCATACATCTAGGTGAACAAGTTCACCAAGACTTCTGGACTTGTGGGTGCTAGGACCAAATTTTTCTCGTGTCTGTTTTGGCTTATGGCAAACTTCACATGGGCCACAACCTTCACTACTAATGTTATTCCTATCTTTCGTAACCTGAAGCACTTGGTCAGCTGGGTGACTAAGGCGATTGTGCCATAACTGAGAGGAGACAAAACACACCATACCACTATTACTAGAAGGAAAGGAAACCTTACTCTTAGGGTTCTGATCAAAGAAATATGGCCCACCTTCCTGATTACCAGTCCCTACAACACTTTTTTGATGACAGTCCTGAACATAATAGTTGGATTCATCAAACCCTATGAAAAACTTATTATCCCTATCCTGCTTGTGGACATACAAAATACTTACATTGAAATCAGGAACAACAAGAACATCAAAGAGAGTAACACTATTAGATAGTTTCATATTCCTAATTTTATTGATTTTAGGTTTAGTCCCATTTGGATGACTAACTCTAAGATTTAGATCAGTGACATAAACAATATTTTCTAAATTTAAACAATATGAAGTCATATGTTGATTAGCTTCAGAGTCAATTATCCTACCTGATTGGGAACTTTGAAACATACTTACCATATTGGCAGTCGCTCCGTCAGAGGTAGGTTTTTGATCAATTAAGCTCAAGATTTTTGCAACTTGTTCCTCTAAAAAGGGAAATGATGGTTTAGGAGAGACAGATTCAGAAGCAGAGACATTTCCAGCAGTTGGTCTGAAGTTAGAAATTTGAGGTTTAAAATTTTGGCTTTGATTTTGAGGTATGGGTCGGTTTTGAAAGTCATTAGGAAATCCTTTTAGTTAGCATCTTTCAATAGTTTGTTCTGTAGTGCCATAGTGCTTACAAACAAGAGTAGTGGGGTTTCTTCCTGGCTTTCTTCTATTATCAAAACTTTTACTAAGGAAAGCAGAACTTTGAGTTTTAATACAATTTTGATTTAGATTTCCCCCTATGAGATTCCTCCCTTGAAACAAGAGAAAAAATAGTCTTAACAGAAGGAAAAGGGTCTCTAGTTAAAATATTACTTCTAATAGGTTGGTAAACATCATCCAATCCCATAAGGTACAATATGAGTTTGATCAGTTGACTGTGTTCCAGAAAGTCATGAAAGGCCTTACAAGTACAGGACGAAAGTCTTACAAGAGCATCAAATTGTTTCCAAAGAGAATTTAGCTTATGATAGTAATAAGAAACAGACGTGTTGTTTTGACTTAAGAAATTAATTTTCTGGTAGAGATTAAAAGTAACATAACCATCAACTTTGTCATAGGTTTTCTTTAATTCCTCCCATACTTGGGAGGATTCTTTTGAAAACATTTGTTCTAGAAACAGATCCTCAGTCATGGAGCTTAAGATCTATGAGAGAACCACAAAGTTGCATCGATCCCACTGCCTTTCTAAGACAGGGTCGTTTATAGGATGCAGACATGATCCATCAATAAAACCAGTTTTATTTTTAGTTTCTAAGGATAATATCATGGCACATGACCAAACTCTGTAATTATCGGTTGCACTCAACTTGAAAGACAAAAGAGAGCCTCCACTAGTGTCACTGGGATGCAAGTACAGTGGATCTTCAAAGTCTAATTTTGTGACTTTGGATTCCATTGGACTTACAAGTTCAATTGGTGGAGAAGCCATGAGAAAAAAAAACAAATAACACACAACAAAGGAACTGAATAAATATAAGCAAGATTTCTAAAACACTGTAATCGTGTTAGGTCAAGCTAACCATTTAGATTCCCAAACAGAAAGAAGAAAAAGAGAACACACAAGAGAACACAACAAGCCTTACCACAGATTTCTTTAACAATTGTTAAAAGAAAGAACAAAAGAAGAAGCCACCTGCAAACAACAATGAACAACAGAAAAACACCAACCACAACGACCTTTTAACTTTTGTTAAAAGGAAAGGAGATTTCTGACTAAAGGATCCAGGAACCACCTGAACAAACAACAGGTATTAAGAATCAAAAAAATGCCAGATTTGGAAGGACACAGATCTTGACACAAGAAAGAACAATATTAGATATTAAGAGCGGCCATAAGTATCCAACCAAGCTATCAACAAATCTGGAATAAGGACACAGATCTGGAGGGACATGCACAACAGATCCAAGCAATCAAGGAAAAGAAAAAAAAAATCACGAAGGGGGACTACAATAAATCCAAGAAATCTAACAGGAACTCAACCAAATCGATCATACCATTCAATATAGCCAACAACTAGAACCACACAGATCTGGAAAAACACAGACAAGAAGGATACCTCGAAACATAGGCCAGATCTGGAAAGGCACAAATCATGACGAGAAAAAGAAAATAATATCAGATCCAAGCTAACAGGTATATGTATTCAACCAAGATGTAGACATATCTGGAAAGACATGCACAACCAAGTCCAAACAACAAGAACTAAACAAATCACGAAAGGGGATCAAAGCAGGCCTAAAAGATCTAGCAGGTACACGACCCAATCGATCATATCATTCAAGGATAACAAAGGAACAAAAAATGAGAATCAAATATCACGGTGGGAACTGGTAGTCGAGATCCTACAAGCTCGTACACCAAGAAAACCTAAACCATTCATCTACTTGATTAAAGAAGCAAACAGGAACAAAACTAAAGAGATTTTTAAGAGAAAGCATACCTGAAAGCTCTGATACCATGTGAAAAAACTAAACATTTGAAAAATCATTTTATTACAAATATACAAAGAAGAAAGAACTAGAATACATATTATAACTTTTTGAGTTTAACTAAATCTAAACTACATAAGAACAATGCAAATCTGTATACAAAGAAAACATAGAGAGAGAATTAGATCTAAAGAGAGCTCTCTAGAAAATGAATTGAGTTTAACTGAATTGTTTATATCTTTCAGAATTAGCAACTTTAGTCCTTGAAGAATCCAATTTTAGACTCCGCTACCATATGAGAATTCCCATAAGTGAGCGCAGTCCCTCTTCTTTTCAACCAGCAAGACTTTTCACATTTAACATTTTCTACCCCAACCTGTTAACATTCTGTCAAAATAAGAACAAAAGAGTTAAGTTAGTCAAGATTGAAATAGAGATATATTTTAACAATATATTCCTGGAAATGCTTCTAATCGACAAATAACATGCTCTAATAGTGTTTTGACTTTTGCAGGTGGATTGTATGATTTTTTAATTAGAGTAAATTACATGTTTGGTCCATGTGGTTACCAATCAATATCATGTTTGGTCCCTATCTTAAACTAATTATAATCTTGATCATTGTGGTTACTATTTTGTTTCATCTGTGCTCCCCCTAACTAATTCTAGTTTAGAAAAGTAAGGTGGTGTTTGTATTTTAAGAGGTGCTGAAGTCTGAAGTCTGATTTCACTTCTGATTTATAAGAGGTGGTGCTGAAGTCTGAAATCTGAATCAATCAGACTGTTTGTTTTTACGTCTGAAATCTGAATCAATATAAACACGAAAAAAGTCTCATAACGACTAGAACCAATATTCATATTGCATTAATTGTGTCGCCATCATCCTTTGCTCATTGGTTTGGTCATACTCAGAAAATAACTCATATATAGGAGAGATCGATTTGTAGAGATCGTTGAGAGATCGATATGGTGTCTAGATCGTATGATGTGGATAGATCGGTATGATTTGGTAGCTGGAAATCAAGCGAGAGAACGAGAGATCGATATGGTGTGTGAATAAGAGCTCATTAAGAGTTTAGAATACCACTTAAAAATTCAGAGGATAATAAGAGCTTTTCAGCTCTTATTTTCAAAAAAAATCAAACGGTCTGAAAATAAAAACGTCTGACCGATTCAGACTTAAGAGGTATTAAGAACTTTTAAATAAACAAACTAGCCCTAAGTTAAATTGATAGAAGAACAAAATATGGGGGAACAAAGGACGGGAGGGGCCGATCTTGTTGAAAAATATGGCGAGGGAGGTGATGGGTGTAATATATACCGGGGAAGAGGAAGGGTGACCACGTCTGAAAAAATGGCATGGAACGCGAGTTAATATGTCGAAAAATATTTCTTTAATATGCCGAAAAAATATGGCATCGGGAAATATCTCGTCGGAAAATATGTGTGTGTATAATATACATACATATACACACCCATACGAGTTGATTACATTTTGGTCCTCATTGTTTGGGAGGTTTATGAAAATGCAGAAAAAGACAAAATATAATAGGTCAAAAAGTTAAAAGACCAAAAAAACTTAATGTTAAAATGGATAAAATTATTAAATGACGAAAATGTCCTTAATTTTAGCGGATGAAGTGAATGGCGGTTAGGATGAGGGATCAATCTGTTACAAAATGATATAGGACGAGTCTTGATTTGTAATAAATGAAGTTTAGAGACCAATTTCATAAAAATAGCAAATCACAAGAACCAAATCCGTAATTTACTCTAATGTTTATGTAGTTTATTCAATCCTTAGAAATTTTTTGGTAAAACTTCGAAGTTAATATATTTTAATCATTTTGTCATACTTGATATTTTTGTTTAATTAAGAAGCTTAGTTGTTAGTTTATTTATTTTTAAATAAAAATTTAAATATCTGATAATATGTATCTAACAAATAGATAAATTGGTACATTTTATTTTATAAATAATAAATTAAAAAGTTAAAATTAATGTAATGAATGAAATATTTTTTAAGTAGATTTTTTTGTATAGAAGCTATACATGCTAAATAACATTTTAAATATCTGATAGATATGTGTCAACCATTTAAAAATCGATATGTTAATCAAGAATAGATAAATTGTTATATTTCATTTTATACATAGCAAATTTAAAAGATAAAATTAATAAGGTAAAAGAAAGAGGAGTTTTATTAGGGGAACATGGAGCATACAATATATGTACGGTTTTCAATTTAAAAAACGTAAATTTAAATTTTGATATATTTATTAATTTTATATTTTTAATTTGTTATTAATAAAATGAAATAATACCAATTTATCTATTTTTGCTAAATATGTCGACTTTTATATAATTGACATATATATATATATATATATATATATGGATCAATGTTATTTTATTATAACAAAATGTTAATCTGTAAATTAAACTCAAAATACCAACTATTATAAATTGATTAAAAAAATATTAACTTGAAGATTTACTAAAAAGTATTAAATATGATATTTTTATGGTAAAACTTAAAAAATAATGCTTTACTTTTTTTAAGATTAAATAAATCATATAAATATTAAATAGAATCTATTATATAATGAGAGAAGACGTTTCAAATGCAACCCATTATATTAGTATAACTAATGCAACTCAATCAATTGAAATATTTATGGAAATGATGAAAGTTTATTTATTATGATCTGAATATTTATAGAAGATGACTAGAGTTCATTAATTATGATCAATACTTTATACTAGGAAACAATCTAAACTTTTATGAAATTACATATTTATCAAATTAAATGAACGGTTGAGATTGAGTTGTATTGGTTATACAAATGTAAAAGGTTGCATAATAACTCACCACTCTCTCTCTCTCTCTCTCTCTCTCTCTATATATATATATATATATAATCTAATAAAAATCAAAAAAGATAATAAAAAAAAAGTAAAAGTGCAAAATACCCTTAATTCAACTTACAATTTTAACTAGAATTATTTAGAATGGCTAAAATGAAATAAAATGACAACAACAATAACCAGATCTGTAATTAGTTTAAAATATGAAAGAAACTTGATAATGAATGACAACTATAAAGAATAAAAATTAGTTTAAGTAGAAAGATAATTAAGAACATATAGCATACTTGAAATATATGTTGTCTTTTTTTTGTTGGATTAAGGTATCAACGGCAAAAATATGGGTTTATTTAGGCTTAAAAGCAAAGAGCGGCAACCAACTTTGTGTTAATTTCTAAGATGGTCACCAAAGTTTGAAAATGCTCAGAAAACCCCTCAACTTTCATACATGTTTATTACGACACCCTAAAATGGGATTAAAAATAAATATGAAAGGAAAAAGAAAAGAAAATAAATGAGTTTATATTTTATTTGACCAAAAGTGTAAAGAATGGAGTTTTGAAGGGTCGATCCTACCATTTAATGAAAGGAAGAAGTGAATAAAGGAGTTTGTATTCATTTGTAAAAGAAAAATGTTAAGTATTTGTGTCATGAGGGGTTAAATTATAAATGTCAAAAAGTTAAGAAAGCAAAAAGTCTAAAGTTGAAGGACCTGTTTTGCAAGAAAATCGTAAAAAGGTAATTTGGGGATGTTGCTAACGTATACTATAGGAGCCGGTTAAAGGGTATGGCCATTGGCCATGCTCTTATTGACTTTTTTTTCACCAATTTTGAAGTATAAATAAGTTAAAATACTTCATATCTCATCTACTTTCAAAAATATATGAAGGATTTTAGTGAGAGAATTCGAAGAACCATGTCCTTGGAATCAAGTTACGGTTTTTTCGATTGTGGTAAGAATACCTAATCAATAATCAATCTTGTGGTTTTTATATAGATAGCTTCGTTTTCAAGTTTTCTATCGAATCTTCGTAATCTCATGTCTCAGATTTATGTTTTTATAGGTCGATTTGGTATTCAAAGTTATTAGATTTATTTTTTAAAAACCTAAACTTAATGAGAAAATGGAACTCATTACTTGACGTAAATTTGAGTTCATTATGTCAAAATGTTAGTTATAATGTTACCAAGATTTTAGTGCAAAAAAATGAAGAAAGAAGAGCTAAACTGGAGTTTGGCATTTTTGATTATTTAAGGCTATTGGGGACCACCTAATTGTTTAAGGGGTTGTTTACTTTTGATTTAATCAGCTTAAATGGCTTGACTAGCTTATTCGCACAACTATATGTAGTTGTTTACTTGCGGCTTAATGATAAATCATGCGACTTATTCGCACACCAAGGCAAAGGGCGTATTGTCCTCATTAAGGCAAAAAAAATTGTCCTCCCTGCCTTTGTTTAATAAAGCACGCCTACCTCAAAATAGACGCCTCCTTCAAAACCCTAGCCATAACAGAGAATTCATGCTTGAAAAGTAAGAGTTGAGGATGGCATTGGTTCATCTTCATCCCAAAAAAGTTGCATTCGTTCTTTTTGTTCCCACAAAGGTTGCATTCACTCTTCTTCTTCCTAAACAGATAACCCATTCCCATTGCATTCTTTCTTCTTCCCACCCTAATCGAAAACCTCGAGACCCCTGAGTCTCCAGAAGATTGCATTTGTTCTTCTTCACGACCTCTGCATGTCCTTCTTCTCTGTTCATTTCTCTTCTTTGTTCATCTCTCCCAAACCCTAGTCAAAACCTCACCTCTCTCAACTTTGAACTTGGCTTGGTGGATTCACACAGGTTTTCTTATGGTTCAGATTGTTCTAATGGTCTATATGTCAAAAATTTTAAATTCCATTTGTTGGTACTAAGAACTTGATTTGGTTATTTATGTCAATTTTTTCTTTTATGAATTGATGATAAATTGGTGCAAACAAAAATTAGTTCAAGCAATAACTAAATTTATTGTGATTGAGTTAAAAAAAATTGTGTTGAAATTTATCCGTTGGATGATGAGAGATGTGAACCATTAGAGGTAAAATAGTCATTTCTATCATTCAGATCGTTGATTCAAAAAAAAAAAAAAAACAAATAACAACTTATTTTTATCTAGACAGACAAATTTATCCAGATAGGACTTAATAAAAAATTTGGTAAACAACCCCTTAAGGGTGTGTTTGGTGCGTTGGACAAGGTGGGACAGAACAGAACAGAACACATTTGTCCTACGTTTGATGTGACTTAATATGGAACTAAATAGAACTAACTAGTACAAGGATGGGACAGGCTTGTTCTCTCTTTACCCCTGGAACTAAGTGGAACACAAAATTTTTTACGAGACTACCCCTTCCCCCTTTCTTCCCCACATCGCACCATCTCCTTCTCAGCGCCCCTGCACCTGCCAAAGACGGCGACTCCATCGCACCCTTCATCAATCAGAGACGGTGACATCCCCCATCGACGGCGACATCCCTCCCCATCGATGGCGCTCGCTTCCTCCCCGTCGACGGCGCTCGCTTCCTCCCCGTCGACGGCGCTCGCTTCCTCCCCATCGACAGCGACGACCACGCTTCTCCTCCCCATCGACGGCGACATCCCCCATCGACGGCATCTCCTTCATCTCGACGACGACATGTACCTTTATCTCCTTCATACGCAGACACGGTCTTGATTCGATTTAGGGTTTGATATCGATTGAAATAAATCGGCTGTTTGATTCGATTTAGAGTATGATTTGTATGAATCGATTTAGGGTATGATATGTATGAATCCATATGTACGAATCGATTTG
>NC_037539.1:22545707-22556297 GCF_001531365.2 Cynara cardunculus var. scolymus | reverse complement strand
TTTGATTCGATTTGCCCTATGTTCAATTTGCTATTTGATTCGATTTGCTATGTTCGATTTGCCCTATGTTCGATTTGCTGTTTGATTCGATTTGCTATGTTCGATTTGCAATGTATGATTTGATGTTTGATTCGATTTGTTGTTCGAGTTGCAATGTATGATTTGCTGTTCGATTTGTACTAGGGGTAAATTGGTCATTTCCACCAGTTCAGTTCTGTTCTGTTCTGTCATGCCTTACCAAACGTTGAACAGCTGTCATGTCCTGTCCTGTCCAGCCCTGTCTTGTTTTGTCCTGTCCTGTCCTGTCCTGTCTGTGCACCAAACGCACCCTTAGGGATGAGACTCAAGGACTAATTACCCGAACCGAACTGGTACCCAACCGAGTTAGAACTGTATGCATGTAATTGGTTCGATACTCGTTTCCTAATTTTCTACATTTTTGAGAATCGGTACTTCGACATTCGGTTCCAATGTTTTCCCGTAAAATATCGAAACTGAACTGAAATATAGGGAGCATTATGACTTTTGAAATTCCATCCATATCTTCTCCTAAAAATCATGTTAATATTAACTTTATTTATTTTTTGATTGTTGTTAATATTAACTATCTTTGTTTTTTGTTTTATACATAGAAATTGAAGAGGTGATAAACGAGTAAAATGGAAAGGGAAAAAAGGAAAAAAGAATACCGAAGATTAATGGTTTGCGATTGGTTTTGATACATATTTGAACCTTTTTCAAATATTATAAATTTTTGATTTTTATGTCTCATGCGATTCATAAATCTCTTACCCCACTTTCATATTTCGGTCCTAAGTGGTCCTAATACTAAATGTCCCCATCCCAAAGCTGAAATCGAACCAATACTAAACTTCTACATAATGTTCAGTTTTCGGTCTTAGAACTGAGTCCCACAGAAATTCAATACCTCTCAGTTTGGTAACAGTGCTGGACCAATCTCACCCCTACAACCCCGAAGTTATAAAAAAGAATATATGAGGATGGGTGTTAAGGGGGTCTAACCCAAGACCTCTTGTTAGAAACAAAAAAATAAACCTCCACTAGTCTATGGAACTTTGTTACTCTTTTGAGATACTGATTTTTTTTTTTCTCAATATCGTTTAAGTATAATGCTCAATAAATTGCTATATAGCTTTTGAAATTATGAAATTTTGATTTCAACAGCGATAATTTTTTTGGAAGTTTTAGAGAGGTCGTTGGACTTTATAAAATGTATTTGACTTGGTATTAATTTTTAGAGCTTACGAAATTACTAAAATTCCCTTAAAGTTAAAGAGTCAGTATTTTTAACAATATTTGTATAGTTTACTATATAAAATTACCAAGATGGTTTAGGACTTGATATTTTAGTTATTTGTTTCTAAGGATGTGATTAAAATAAATCATTTTATTAAGTGATTTTATAATGGGATTAAAAATGTGTCATCTTTGAGTTTAAATAATATTAAGATGCTTTAATCCGGAATGGTAACATTATGTAGTAACACAATGTTTAATTTCACGTTTTGGGACGTCATCGAGTTTTAGACTTAGAGTTTGACTAAAGTTGGTCGAAGTTGAACAAGTTGACCAAGAGTTGACTTTTACCTTGCTTGACTTACAGAGATTTTAAAGATAAGATCAAACCGAGATATTTGAGACATATTAAGAGACTCTATATTCGAGTTTGACTTTGGGTTGGTCGAGTTTGACCATAGTTGACTTCTAGAACTTAAGCCATTAATTGGACATGGTGATATGAAATGTACCAGTGGTTAGACTCGAAGCTATTCGACTCTTTCTAGAATTTGCTGCCTATAGAGACTTTAAAGGGTTTCAAATGGATGTAAAGAGTGCTTTCCTTAATGAAAAACTCCAACAAGAAGTTTATGTTGAACAACCTCCAGGGTTTCTTGACCCTAAGTATCCAAATCATGTCTATCGATTGGATAAAGCTCTTTACGAGTTAAAACAGGCCCCTTGTGCTTGGTATGATACCCTCTCCTTATTTCTCATCCCTGAGAAATATTTCCGTGGAAAGATTGTCCAGACCTTATTTCTTAGGAAAGTTAAAGGTCACATCATTCTAGTCCAAATTTATGTCGATAATATTATATTTGGTTCCACTAATCCCTCTTTTTTTGTTTTTGGTTCGCTGATCGCAGGAAGAAAGAATATCAGATGAGTATGATTAGAGAACTAACCTATTTTCTAGGTTATTTCCAAATCAAGCAATCAGATAAAGGTATCTTTATTATCCAAAGTAAGTATGTCAGAGATATGCTGACAAAGATTGATCTATCCAACAGCTCATCTATGAAAACTCCGATGGCTCCTGCTCTCTCTCTAAACAAGGATCCAAACGAAAAGCCTGTAAATATTACTTTTTATTGAGGAATGATCGGCTCTCTGCTGTATCTCACAACAAAGTCATGTAGATATCATGTACACTACCTGTCTATGTGCACAATATCAATATGAACCTAAAGAATCCCATCTGATTATTGTAAAACACATCTTCAAATACCTCAAGGGAACTCCTAACTTGGGTCTCTGGTACCCCAAGGAGTTTTGACCTAATAGGTTATTCGGATAATGATTTTGCAGGATGCAAAACTGATAGAAAAAGCACCACTGGAGGCTGTCAGCTTTTAGGTGGAAAGTTGGTAAGCTGGACAAGTAAAAAAGCAAAATTCGGTGTCTACATCAAATGTTGAAGCTTAATATGTTGCTGCTGGAAGCTGCTGTGCCAAGTCTTTTGGATGAAAAACCAGCTCAACAACTATGATCTTCAGTTTTCCAAGATTCCTATCTATTGCGATAGCATCAGTGCTATTGCTATTGCAAACAATCATATTCTTCACTCCAAGACCAAACATATTGAGATCCGATATCATTTTATCAGAGATCATGTTATGAATGGTAATATTGAACTTCACTTTATTACAACTGACTACTAACTTGCTGACCTTTTTACAAAACTTCTTGATGAGACAAGATTTAACATCTTGATCAGCGAGCTTGGAATGCTGAATGCTGAGGATTAATTTCCTTCAGCTATAAGCATTACTCAATAAGTGAAATGATTCAGTGTTCTTATTCTATCACTGAGCTCTTAAGTAAATATATCTTCTCTCTCTAAGGTATGTATATTTATTCTCTCCCTCTCTCTTCAAAACTTAAAACTATCAATGAATCTTTCCATATTCAGTGATCAAACCGTTTTAAAAGATTGTTTTAGTGATTCCTTCTATCACTGAACTCTTTAAGCAAGTGTATCTCTCTAAGATATACTTATCTTAAAACAAAAATGATCAGCGAACCTTTTCTTATTAAGTGATAAAAATGTTTTAAAAGATTGTTTCAGTGTTTCTTCCATCACTGAACCATTTAAGCAAATATATCTCTCTAAGATATATTTTTCTTTTCTTAAAACAAAAACCATCGCTAAAACTTTTCTTTTTTAGTGATCGATGTTTTAAAAGATTCACTTTTCTTCAATGATTCTTTTTATCACTGAACCTTTTCAAAAACTTTTCATATTTTTCAGTAAATGTTTTTGAATATCTTAAACTTTTTGTTTAAAAGAAAATGGAAAATGAAACGTCTTATGACGTCATTTTTGTTTTAAACGATACGATTTTTTTGAGACGCGCGTACCGTTCTGACACACGCGACCCCTCGAAATTCTATCCAATCGTGGATGAGAATGTGTTATTTTTTCATTATTGCACAACTTTTAAGTCATATTTTTCTCTCTCCTCTTTCATTTCTCTCTCCTACTACCTATTAATATGAGACCTTTCGTCTCATTTTTGTCTTACACTTTCAAATACTTTTATCGAACCTCTGCCTCAAAAACTTTTGCAAGCAAGAACTAAAGAACTCTAAAAAACCTTCAACCTTCTTCTTCTTCTAAGAATCACAGGTTGATAATCCTTTTTTCTTATTTTGATATGTTCTTCTTCTAAGAAACTTATGTTAGGTTATTTAAGATTTTGTTCTCTTAAACAACTAACATAAAGATTATTAACACATTCTTATACTTGATTATAATCTAAAGTTTCTATACACTTACTCTTCTTGAAAAACCCAAATATTTTCTTTATGGATTTTTCAAAAGAAGTTTTATTGTTTCAAAAACTTAGAGTTTACATCTGTATCTTGGATTTCTAATAGATCTGTTATTATTTATTTTATCTTATTTATAACAGAAAATGTCTGCCAAGAACGTGAACTTCTCCATTGACGAAGTGTCTTTCAAGCCCAACAATCATGTGGCGTTTTTAGACATTCCGACCAATAAATCATACTACAAGGATGCCGCTATATTCCTCAAGAAATCTCCAGTCTCTTTTGCTATCTCCCATGAACCTGTCATGGTGAAATAAGTCCTTCAGAAGTTCTAGCTTACTGCTGAAGTGGTGCAAGAGACTGACAAGACTGGTAAACCAGTGGAGAAAATATCCTTCACCTTTAACAGGATGACTATCAGTTTTGGTGTAGCCACACTGAGGACCGCTCTCCATCTACCAAAGGGTCCATAGGCCAGTGAACCTTCCACTGAAGGTATCATCTCCTGCTTGGATGATATTGGCTATGTCTGGCCAACAAAGAAGGACTCCAACGATCCCCTTAAGTCGCTCTCGAAGATTGAGAAGAACCGCATATCAGTGGTATGGCAGTATTTGTTTTCCCATTTCATCCAGTGTATGGGAGGAAAAACTGGTGAACAAGATCAAACGTCCAGAGTTGCGTTGAATATTGGCATTTCCATCATTCAGCAAAGGCCAATCAACTTTGTTGGCGTGATCTTTGAAGACCTGGTGCTGAAGCTGAACATGCACCAAATACACCAGATTTTTATCTATGGTGTTTACTAAAATATTTAGCAACAAGTACCCCACGGAAGGCAACCTGCCCATCTGCAAGCTTGGATCCAAAATCTTGGCTCATATGCTGAAATCTGAAGATGTTACTCTTTCCTCCCTTCTGACTGTTCCTGCATATCCTTCTTCATCTTCTCCAACTGTGCTGGTATGTCCTTCTTCCTTTTCTCCGGTGGTCAAGACTAAGGTAAATCCCCCAAAGTCTATCCCAACCACCATCACCCTCTCTTCTAAAAGATCCTCCTCTCAAACCACTTTTGGTTCTCCATGGAGGGCCAAGAAAGCCAAAAAGGGGATAACTATATATGTGGCTGTTACCTCTCAAAAGGTTCCAGTCATTGAAACCAGACTTAACCCCGAGGCAACTTCAGCTTTATCTCCTCCAAGCTTTTCAGTGATTTCTTCAGTCCCTATCGTACATGTGACTCCTCTCCCAACCGCCTCAGTGACTCAAATCACTGAAGGTGTGAGTATCAGCATAGCCACTACTGAACACTCACTTCCACCACTCTCAACCTTTTTTTCTTCTCCTTATTTGATCTCGACACATGCTAGTGATTCATCAGTAATTGTCCTCGCTGATGATGAAGCAATCACCATAGGACCTAAGGTTGCTCCTCTCGAAACACCTCAGTTAATGGAAGCCTATCCTCTCGAAGGTAACTGGTCAGTTATATTTCACACCTTTAGACTTAATGAAATTGGGACACAAAGCAAGTATACAATACGGCCCAACGTCGTCTTTCCAAGTAATAATGTGGTACAAGTACCGGATTATCGTCCACAAAGATTGTAGCCAAAATTAGATTAGAGTCCAAAAAAGAGATGATTTCAGATGACGATTTTGAAGACTTTTGTTTGTTGATCCCAGATCTCTCAATAACACTAATAATCTAGTTATTATTAACCAAATTATAGTGATTTTATGAAGGAAGTTATGAAGACTCGAGAAGAAAAATAAGAATATTTATGAACAGTCTTGAGCTTCAAAAGTTTCACTTTATAAACTGAGAAACGTAAAAGCGATTCGTAAAAACGACTCTTTTTATAATAGGTCTAATCACCTATTTATACTAATCAGCTAATAAGAAGATAACTATATAATGCTACTTTCTAGCAAATCTTCTATTAACAGATRAGGTTYATCTTTTATATGGATAAGCGTTAATATTGAGATAAACTCGAATTCCAGCTGTTGACTTGTCATCTCCAGCTGTCATTCATGATATGATGATTTCATCCTTATCTTCGAATCTTCATTGCATGCTTGAATGAATTGCTGGAAAATCTTCTAAGTGTTGATGACCAGAGGATCGATGAGAATGCTCTTTCCATCGCATCCTTGGACTGTCCATCGGTCCTCTGGTTGAACTCCAGACTTAGTCGTTTCTGCCTTGATGTCTTCATTGGTCTTCTGGTTCTTCATCACTTATTATTTTTCATTACTTTTTACATTATAAATTGTGAGGTTTAACAATCTCCCCCTAAGTAATGAAATAACAAACATAGTCTAATCTAGACACACTTGTGAAGAACAGAAACTAATCTAGTAGAAAAACATCAAATTCCAAATTTTCATTGGATGATGAAATTTCTTACAATACTTGAATCAAAATACATCAAGGCAAAACAAACAAAAACTTTTAACTCATCACGAGCTACCTGAATATATTTCTCTGAAGCGCAGGAGCAGTCTTCGATATGCGATGACTGTCGATATCTCGTGAATGAGCTGACTCCCTACTTCCCTCGGCACATGGTTTTTGCCCAGTCTTTCTCTAATTATTTTTTGAAACCATTCAAGTGTATCCGATGAATACTTGAAGGCTTTAGTCAGTCTGAAATTTTTTTAACCCCAGACTCATTCTTGTAAACAAGTCCAAGTTCGGGTTGAGTTAGAACTAAGGCAGATTGTTTCTCCTTCAGGTCCTGGAAGTCTTTGTTTGGAGGAGCACAGGATAGTCTTTCAATGCCTAGCCTAAAAGCAATTTCAAAATCACTYTTGGCTCTGTGTTTCACCAGGGATTCCATCGTCTTCACTATTGCTCGGTTTGCCATTCCAAATCTTATGCCGTGATCCTGCCTTTGAGCTATGTAAGCATATAACTCTATCAAGTCATATAGGTTGAGATTGATGAGGTCGTTTTCATTGAATACGCTAACTAGCCCATGTGCTCTCTCCACAGTGAACTCGATGTATCGGATAGCTCAGTTGGCAAATGTCTTTACTTTCAAGTCTGTGACCCTCCTTATCCCATCATTCGAAAAGACAGTCTGGGGTGCTTGTGTGGTCTGTCTGATGAATCGATGGTGTAAGAGGTCCATAGACTTATGCGATAATATTGGAGGGTTGGTGGACAAACTCTCATCGCGGTCTTGGTACATATATTGATGGATGTTTTCCATCATGACTGGTTCCCTGGGCGGCAGTTGAGGACGTCTCCTCRTCSACTCCATGCTTTGTATGATTTCATCTACCAGGCCCTGTGGAGGTTGCCTTGAAGAARAGRGAGTATCCGYATGCACCACGGGTTGATGGGTTAAGGGTTGTGTATCGGTTGGGGGTTATGTTTTGGTTTGGGTTTGTGAATGGGTAGAGGGTATGGTTTCTTCGGTTGGCTCCGTTTCGTGGGCTTGGGTGGTTTCTGGTGCATGGGTTTCTGTTAGGGTTTGTGGTTGTTGGGGCGATGGTTGGTTTGTTATAGGTTCTGGTTGTGTAGAAAGGGTAAAGGATTGAGTTGTGCGAGGTGTTGGTGAAGGGGTTAAATGTAAGTTTGTTGTGGGTAAGGAAGTGAAAGTTTAGTTTGTTTTTGTTGGTGGTGTGGTTGGCTCTTCATCGATTGATGAACTCAACACGATGGGTTTTGGGGTTGTAGCTAAGAGAACATGTATATTTTGTACATCATCAAAGGGCAAAGCCTTTGGTTCCCTCGCTTGGGTTTATTCGGTAGAGGGTGGTTGTTATGATGGTGATGGTTGTTATGGTGCGGCGGATTCGATGTGATGTGTAGCCGCCACATCTTTCTCCCCCTCATGAGGTTGAAGACCTTGATCATCGGGGTCTGGATCATCATGTCTTCGTCGTTTTAGGGGGCGGCTGGATGAGCAGGAGGCTCTTGATCTATTCTTCTTCCACAATCGAATGTGGTCAACGAGAGTACGCACCCGATCCATGTTGCGCCATTGTTCCATGGTACAAAGGAGAGTGTTTGTTCGGTCTTGTTGTTGTTGAAGACTCTTCCTTAGCGCTATGGTAGGTTCAACGGATCGGGCGCCAAACTTTGCACTGATCTCATTGAAGGATGAGATGAGTGCCTTGGACAGAGCCCGAAGATCGGCTTTGGTGGCAAAATATGTGCTTGTAGTTGGTGGTGGTGGCACAGAAGGTGTAGCGGATGTTGGAGGATAGGGAAGGTTTGCAATGAGATTCCTCACCTCTGCAATGAAGGAGGAGAAGGCTTAATCAAAGGATGGGCCTGCAGAGGGAGGTAACGGTTGACTTGGTTGTGGGATTTGGGCAAGTATGGTGGTGGGTAGTTGGGTGAGGGTGGTTTGTATGGTGGCCATTTGGGTGGTGAGTGTTGTGAGGGTTTCATCGAGTGATGAAGTGGATGGTGGTTGAGGTTGAGGGATTTTGGAGATGATGGAGGTGGGTATCTGATGAAGGTGTCGAAGGATGGTTTGTAGTTGGGTAATGATGTAGGTGAGGTTTTCATCGGCCTTAGTTGCCTGAGCAGTGAGGGTTGCGATGGATTGGATGAGGACTTGGTTTCTATGGGTGGCTAGGGAGGATATGGTATTGTGGTGTTGGGTGACGGTTTGTTGGAGCATTTGTAGGAGGGTTGTGTTGGCTTGTGTTTGGGTTTCTATTTGGGTGAGATGGTGTTGGAGGATTGCAAGGGATTGGTGGAGGTCTGAGGTATCAGTTGAGGGTTGGTTGTCCACTATCCCTTGTATGAGGAGTTTAAGGTCATCCAAGGACCTTGTCACTGTATCGACATAGGCTTGAAACTCTGCCTTTGTGACCAGATCGGCTTGTTGGGTAACCCCTACAGCAACGGATGATGCAGGTTGTGCCTCTGTTCCTGAGGCGCCTTCTTGGCCTTGTACGAATGTAGGCCTCAAAGGAATTCCATCACGTCCTTGATAGCCCTCGAGAGAAGAGCTATCTTGTGATGTTGCGACATCCTCTTCCTCTTCCTCAGGTGAGTAAGTGAAGTGGATGTCTGTCCCCTTTGGTAGATCAAATACCGAGGGGGTTTGTGCACGAATGAAAGATCGCTCTGAACGATCTATGGGTTCAATGCCAGAAGCAACACATGCTTCTGTGTGTGTGATGGGATGTGGCGAGCTCTGAGGCGAAGGGGCTCTTATCTCTTCATCACCTCTCTATTGAGAGAGGGGTGATGCTAAACGTGGTTCCTCGGCTTGTCCATCTCCAGAGGCCCGAAGAATGGCCTCTGGATGGCTGGTTGGGGTTGAGGTGGGACTGGGTTGTCCTTTTTCAATACCCCTTTGGCTTTGATCACCAGGGGTAGAAGATGTTGGTGCCCTTTGGGTAGTAGGGGAGGAATAGTATGAGGAAGGCCGGGGGAAGCACGAGTAGCATCATCATCATTATCATCATCTTCATCATCCGATGAAGATGACGCTTGTGCTCCCTCGCTTGGAGGGGGACGACTCTAAATGCTCTGGGGTAGCTGGCCTCGGTTCTTGGGACAACATGGAGCGTTCATAGGTCTGGCGTATCTCATTTGTCAATGGTATGACAGTGAGCATAGCCCGGGACAGCGGTCGATTGATGTTGTATCCCTCCTTCGAGAGGGTTGGTCGGTGTCCTTGCATCTTGTAGACCGGGGTGAAAGGCTCCGTAGCAGGTAGACCGTGCTTCCTCATCGCGTCCCCAATGAAGAGGGCGAGGAAACAGGGGGAGGGGCTTTCCTGTGGCTTGAAGTTTGCATTTTTTGATCACGGTCATATGAATCTCATTGTAAATGTGGAAGGCGTAGTCGAGATTTAAGTTGAAGAATAGCCCATACATGATTGTCATTATGTTGAGGTTCCCTTGGTCTAGGGAACCCAACTTGCAAGTAAGGGATCGATTTAGTATGGAGAAGAACAAATTCCACATTGGTGGGAGGAATTGTCTTTTGAAGTCTGAAACATTGCGTTAGGTCACGGTTGTAACCAAGCATTTTTACGAACCGGAGGATGTCGTCGGAGGTTAGTGGTTTGTCGTATTGTTCAATCCCGAGTTCTCATCTGGTGGGAATGCATAACACCCTAGAAACTTTAGCTTGCGATATCTTTAGCGACCATATCATGTCATTTGGGGCGTCCATATCCCCCATTATACCGTGACTGGTGGGAGGAAATTCGTAGGTTTGCCAATATTGTTGTACGTACTTTAATGGTACGCCAGGGTCTACTAGAGTGAAAGTGGGGAGGAGGATGCAGTTCTTGAAGAACTCTATGATTATTGCAAAACGGTCGTCGAATAAGGTGTTGCGCAGTTCAATGGCGTGATTGTTTGGTTTCATGGGCAAAAAGACAAGTGCGCGGCTGTCAGCACTTGTTGATTGTACTCGGCTATCGTTATTGTTGGATTCATGTGAAGCGGAGGAGGCCATTTTTGTGGAAGTTGCAGGTTTTTTGTTCGTCGGAGTCTTGTTGCAGGTTTTGAATGCGTAAAGAAAGGATG